>NC_053490.1:279861525-280183797 GCF_905171775.1 Rana temporaria
TTGTTGATTGGCTGCAATAAACCATAAAGTGTTTAAACTCTGCTACAACTGCAAAATGCAAATACTAAGAAAATTGGTTTTGTTTGATATATATTAAATGGAAGGAAAGCATTAATGTTTACAGATATTTACAGAAAATGCCTAAATAATTAGCTATTGCTTTCATATTTTACAAATCTCTGTTTTCTGCTATAACATAAAATGCTAACTTGTAAGAGATGATTCAAAACATTAACCACTGATCAGGTCAGGCATCAGTTAATGTTACTGAAAAACAAGCTTTGAAAATTGTTCGAAAAAAGCAGTCAGTCAGGGCTTTAAAAGAAAAATTAGAACTTTCTAAGCTGCCATTACTGGAGTCTGGCATATCTCCTCCACCCCACTATTTCTGATCACTGGGGTGCTTCTAACTGCATTCAGAAAACAAGATACACTAGCAGCTGTGTGCTTTATCTGCTCTGAAACATATTCCTAAAAAGAAATCCATAGCTAGAGAAACTGAAAAATATATATATATATTTAATGTTGTCTTGCTCAACATTCTCTGGTCAGGGTACTACCATTGTTTATGTTTTCTTTAAGCTCTGAAGTGCCTTGGATAAACTCTCTTTAGAAACAGCTTGCCATCTTGACCATGTTACTGTTGGTATTCCATGACTCAATGTTCAATGCTCATCACCATCATTCACCACTTTTTCCCCAGGAATTGCTACTGTGTATCCTCACATTCTCCCCTCTACTATTAATCAACAAAGCTTTACAGTTCATCAGTAGGAGGAGGGGAAGAGCTCTCTTCCCTTAATCTATGCCACTCCACACTTCATTTCCTGTATATCCCTCTTCGTTGGCATGTTACAATTTTCTTTTGTCTTTTTGGCTCATAGACCACCAAGGAAAAACAACTCCTAAACCCTAGTAATCCAGAGAAACAAAACCCCATATGAAATAAGGTCCAGTACGCTGTACAGGAAAATAAAATCTTCTTATCTCCTGAATTGGATACATTTTTTTACAGACACATTTTATTTTGTTCCTTCGAAAAGACAATTAACACTTTTTTTCAACAAAATATCAAATCTTCTAGGACCAGTTCCACATGTTTAACCACACCTGCACAAACAAACCCTAACCACTAGTTGAAGGACTTTGATGGTACTATTGAAATAAAATATCAAGAATTTTATTATACAAAGCTTAAAATCATCTCAATGACATAGAAAAACATGTTAATACATAGCACAATTATAATCATCACCCTACTGCAGCTAGGTAATGATTAGCTCACAGTGACTTCCCTTCAACGCAGGCGCGTTTCACGGGTACAGAAAGCCCACTTCTTTAGGAAAGCAGGGCTACAACGCAAGCGCTGAACAATTTTAAATAGAAATAACAATAGTCATTTTACAATCAGCTATTACCATCTCCACAGTCTATGGAGTAGTCCACATGGGTTTACTCTTAGTCTGGCATAACCATATATAGTCACAGTATGCATCAAAATGAACAATAATATCATGTCTCTTAGATGCTGGTATAGTAAAATTGGTTCATGGAGGAAAGATAGAGGAAAGAGAGCCACGTGTCACTGCCTCCATCTTGCAATGAAGATGGCTTCTGATGTATTAACATGTTTTTCTATGTCATTGAGATCACTTTAACCTTTGTACAATAAAATTCTTAGAGGCAGATCCACAAAGGTATTACGCTGGCGTATCTCTTGATACGCCGCGTAATTTCAAATTTTGCGCGTCGTATCTGTGTTTTGTATCCACAAAACAAGATACCACGGCATCTCGGCTAGATCTAAGCTGCAATTTCTCGGCGGCTGCTAGGTGACGTTTCCGTCGAATTCCGCGTCGAGTATGCAAATTAGCTAGTTATGGCGATCCACGAACGTCCGTCCGGCTGGCGCATTTTTTTACGATGTTTGCGTTCGGCTTTTTCCGGCGTATAGTTAAAGCTGCTGTTATGAGGCGTACTTAATGTTAAGAATGGCCGTCGTTCCCGCGTAGAAATTAGAAATTTTTACATTGTTTGCGTAAGTCGTTCACGAATAGGGATTTGCGTAGAATGACGTCACCGTCGGAAGCATTGGCTTGTTCCGGATTAATTTCGAGCATGCGCACTGGGATACCCCCACGGACGGCGCATGCGCAGTTAATATAAAAAGTCGTTTACGTTGGGTCACGATGTATTTACATAAAACACGCCCCCATTACATCCATTTGAATTCAGCGCCCTTACGCCGCCAAAGATACACTTACGGCGCAAATTCTTTGTGGATTAAAAAAAAAAGTAAGTTACGGCGGCGTAGTGTATCTTAGATAAATGTGCCGCTGAAGAGGATCTGCCCCTTAGTATTTTATTTCAATAGTGCCATCAATGTCCTTCAATTAGTGGCTAGGGTTCTTATGTGCATGATATATATATATATATATATATATATATATATATATATATATATATATATATAATTAGGATGTGATACTGGACAACTATGCCCAATTAGTAGAGGGATCTCCCTAATCCTTGTTTTCAGTGTTTAAACCACACCTACATTAAAGAGCCCTCTGCATTGGGGAAAGCCCATCCTCTTTGCTCTCAGGTACATTGTCTACCCTCAAATCGTTTACTTTAAATCTTTAAATTGAATGGCTCAATTTTATGTATAGGTAATATAAAGAGGAACTTATCTGAAAAGCACAGACACGTAAGAAATGTTTAGTAATGACAATCGACAAACTGTTACTTATAAATAATTACAGGCTTTTTAGTCTTTGCATGCCTTATCATTCTTTTCACAGTGGTTATTTTCACTAAGGGTATATGAATCCATTACTTTTTTACTTTTTGGAGCTCTGCCTGAAATTTTAGGTCTGCCTCCAGGAACATTTGAAAGATCATAGGCAATGGTGATGTAGCTTTCCCAGAATGTCCTCATTTTTTGTTGTGAGCTGACGTCCAAGAATAAACTGCAATAATAAGATGGGTGTGTAAAGGTGCAAAACTATTCTCTTTCTATTTTTTAACTTGTTTTTAATACAGGATAGCAGCTTGCTAGATTTCTAAGCTGCAAATTTGCTTTACATACCCAAATGCCAATTGGAGAGTCTTCTTTTTGGCAAGCCCCCTGCCCCCAATAAAAATATCATCATCATGGCTTCTTGAGAATCTGGGAGCTCAAAAACCCATAAGAAGCCTATTGCAAAATCATTATCCAATTATTATGGGATTACAAGCATCTATTCCAGGAAGCAGTGGTGAGGCACAGTGACATCACCTGCACCTCTCAGAAGCGTTGAAGGCCAGGGTAAGTCATTTTATTTCAAGGGGATCTGTTTGTTAAAAATTTGGCTTTTTAAAGCCATTCATGCTGAGAGGCAGGGGGACCTTCTATTTAGCAAAGTTAGTAAGTAAAAGAAAAGCCTTACACTATCAGTTCTTAAAATGTTCAGTTTCCCCTCTTTATACCTTTTTTGTCTAACCTTTTATAAAAAGATCTGTATACTTACCTATTTTTAATCTGCTCGTCTGATCACATGATCTCACAGCTCTGGCTCCCCTATGTCAGTGAGCAGCTACAGCAGGGGAGAGTATGGAACAATGACAACAGCCTATGTGTAATGAAACAGACCCTGCAATTCATAGCCATTATAGAACCCTCCCTAAGCTGGAGCTGCAGTATTGTTGGGGGGGGGGGGGGGCATTTTTAGGAACAGGTAGATTTTTCTTAAAATGTAAGCTTATTATCTAGAACAGGGATCCTCAAACTACGGCCATCCAGCTGTTGTAGAACTACACATCCCATGAGCCACTGTGACACACTGACATTCACAGACATGACTAGGCATCATGGGAATTGTAGTTCCTGAACAACTGGAGGGCCATAGTTTTAAGACCCATGATCTAGAAGGTAAGGTAACACATACTTTTCTGCAACATTGATTCGCCAACCCCTTCTTCACAGCTTCCCACTACCTCCAGGCATGAACTAGTGGTAAGGGCCACTGTGGCTACCAAGACGCTTGACTGCCTACCTAAAGCCAAACATGCCACAGTGCCTGTTCCTGCCTGGTAGAAAAACTCTCCTGTTGATCCACTATTTCCACCAATACATAAAGATCTCCCTTAATCCTCCCACAGCATTGGGATGTAGCTAGGATACCATCCCTACCCTGTACACACCTCTGCTCAGACGATAGGATTGATCAACAGCAGCTTAAAAAAAATCCTGTTTGCCCTATAATGAAGGTAATTGTATATATGTACTATGATTATCATATTGTACCTATCCACTAGCCCTATAAGGTCACACACCTATTAGTTTTTTTCTATGACTTACTTTTTATATATAGTTGTCAAATAAAAGCTACATTTTAGATCATGGTAGATTTGGTGCCTGGGTTCAGCACATCTCTGCTGGTGTTTAGCTATAATTTCCATGTAGCTGAGCAAATAACTACTGTGTCCATGTTATATTGTAAGCTGAAGACATTTTCATATGTTTTACACTACATAGCTTTGTGCAAATGTTACGCACCACAGTTGTTTCTTAATATAATATGTACACCTAAATTGATTAACCCAATGTTTTAACTTTTTAGAGGGCCTACATAATCAGATCTTTTGCAGTACAGATTTAAGGGAACCTAAATCAGACTATGGAACATACACAAATCCAAAATATTGCAGCACTCCTTGATGACTTTGATATGAGTTTGATATGTCATACCCATGATATGATTTTAATGCTTCAATAAAGTCATCAAGGAGTGCATAAATATTCTGGAGACTTGTATGTTCCTGAGTCTCACAGACGAGCTGTGCAAAGACCCTTGATTCCAGTTCACAATGAGTAGTTGATCAGTCAGCATTATATTTTGGTTATATCAGACTATGTTGAACACTTATTGAGACCACACAAATAATTACTATATTGAATCCTGGTTTGCTGGGCCTTTAACCAAGCAATGCTCCCCAAGAGGTTTTACATAAGCTTAAGTTTATTGCATCCAATAACTAACTTGTTCAAGAAAGCTATCATGCTTTCTTAATCTGACTGTATAATGGAATGTGACTGGCTTAGTCGATCATTTAAGCAGCACAGTTGGGCTTCATAATCAACGAGAAGAATGTTAGCGGAGTCATTATGAAAGGCCATTCAAATCTGCTGATCGAACCCCAAGCATTTATTGTACTCTAAAAAAAAGATAAGTTCTCCTAATTACAAATCTTGAATTACATACTGCACATAAAGCATAATTGAGAGACATTGTGCAAGATGCTTTGACTAGATGGTCCGTGAATGTTCTATCAGGCAGACTGCTCTATACAAAGCTAGTTCTACAAAGCATCCACTCTGCTAACTTTCATTATTAATGTCATACATGGCCATCCCAGAAACCATTCTCTTCTAGTGCCTAGACAGTAAATCCCAAAGGCGCTGACATTTTGTGAGTTATTAGGAGAAATGCAAACTCACTGACCCTGTTAAGTCTCATGATTCCTGGTCCTGTTTATCTTGAATTATGGGCAAATATATGTACTTTCTTTTCTTTCACAGCATTTGGACGAGCTTATGTATTGATCTGTCTATTGACAATAA
Organism: Rana temporaria; assembly: GCF_905171775.1. Taxonomy (NCBI): domain Eukaryota; kingdom Metazoa; phylum Chordata; class Amphibia; order Anura; family Ranidae; genus Rana; species Rana temporaria. Next base: position 279,867,131 of record NC_053490.1, read on the forward strand.
AAGGGTTAACAGTGACACATATGAGATATTGGTCTATATACAGAGGAGAACTTGAAAACAACAAGAACAATATATGAAATTTGCTCTAAATTGTAGAAATACACATAGTAATAGTGTCAGTTAGTGCAGTGGTCATCAACCCTGTCCCTCAGGGCCCACTAACAGGCCAGGTTTGCAAGATAACTGAAATACATCACAGGTGATATCATTTGCTGCTCAGTGATTGCAGTATTCTAGTCTGCATCTCCCCAAGGTAATACATAAAACCTGGCCTGTTAGTGGGCCCCCGAGGACAGGGTTGATGACCACTGAGTTAGTGGATGAAATGATTACTGAAAAAAAAAGTCTGGTGAGAAGTAAGGCTCGATTCACACCTATGTATGTTGCTTTTCTGCGTTTCTGCAGTGCTTTTTGCAGTGCTTGGCGCGTTTTTCGACACACATTTTTACCGCAATTTGCGTTTTTTTTTTATTCATTTTTTTTAAACGCGGTACTTGCGTTTTGGATGCGGATCCATTGATTTCTATTACATGCAAAATTCTGCTTTTTGCAGGAAAAAAGTCCCCGACCCTTTCCAAAAATGCAGAGGCCGTGTAGAGCTGACTGTGCAGGCGCCGTATAGTGCCGACTCGCAGCTCAGCTATTTCCGGAAATCTGTTGACGTGCGTTGTGCGTCAACAGAAAATAAATGTCCTTAGTTTCATTAGTATGCTAGATCCAATTTAAAAAAACATTTTTTTGGGTGAACCCCCGCTTTAATGATATTTGTATACATACCTGTACCATCATTGTAATTTTGCTATACCTTGACCTTTTCTACAATAAAAATCATTTGTAAACAAAAAAAAATGACTGTACTGCAAATCTGCAAATGCAAAAAGCCCCAAAACTGCATAGGTGTGAATCCAGCCTTAGTTCAAGGTGAAACACCTACCCCCTGGCCCTCACATCCAGTCATTTTAATCTGAACTGAGCCATCACAGTAGAAATAAGCTACAACAAAGAGTGTACCATTTGATGTGGTCAGCTAAACCAATGATCTAAACAATTTAGAACTCAAGGAATATTTGAATGTATAACAACACAAAAAGGCTCAACAAAAGTTAGGTAACAGATGTCATTATTAGCTTGAGAGCTTAGCAGTGTCTTTCAAGCAGCTGATCGGTGGGAGTAGCAGCAGTGCAATCTCTGCCAGTCATCTGCAGAGGGATGCACATATCTTTTCCATTTTCTAGGGGAGAGTGGAAAACCTTTTAACCATTTCAGCTCTCAAACCTACACACCCCATATGGACTCAAACTATTTTTTATATTTCAGCTATAGGCTTGTTCATTTGGAAATAACTGTGACATTACTTAAATACATACTGTATATCTTATTTTTTTTTATTTTTTTTAATAAAAATGGGGATTCCTATATCTTGGGAGTGTTGCTATAGATAACAAGTGTAAGTATTATTCAAGAATTTGCTCTGCTTAAAATGACATATAATTCTGATTAAAATCCTTGCAATGTACATAGATCACCCACAGGGGGATGTTTTTTATTCCAAAAAAAGTGGAGTTACTCTTTAAGAGGTGGCAAAACTGTTTTCTGTGCAGCTCTACCCAACATAGAGTCCTCTAGTACAGTGTTTCTCAACTACAGTCCTCAAGGCGCCCCAACAGGTCATGTTTTTAGACTCTCCATTATTTTGCACAGATGTTTTGATCAGTTTCACTGCCTTAGTAATTATCACAGCAGTTTAATTGGTGGGAAATCCTGAAAACATGACCTGTTGGGGTGCCTTGAGGACTGGAGTTGAGAAACACTGCTCTAGTATAGGGGGTCCCCTAGTTACAAACATTCGACTTACAAACGACTCCTACTTACAAACGAAGGGAGACAACAGGAAGTGAGTGGAAATCTTCTCCTAGGAAGGGAAATTCTCTCCTGTAAGAGTTATTTTGGGAAAAAGGTGTCTCTACTGATGCTTTATCACCAAGGCGTGTTTCCACAACAGCCCAAAATTTTCAAAATTGTCATTGGGAGAGAAAATTAGGTGAAATCTTCTGAACAGGGGCACAGACAGCAAAACAAATGTTACAGGGGTGTTAACCCTTCCCTGTGCTAAACAAAAAGCTTAAAAATCGTTTTTTGGGCTGGAGCTCCACTTAAAAAGTGTACCTGTTCCGACTTACACACAGATTTAACTTAAGAACAAACCTACAGACCCTATCTTGTTTGTAACCCGGGGACCACCTGTACATCCAAAATGACCTGTGGTGGGGGAATGACAATGACATCATAAGTTGTTAAAAAGGTGGCTAGCTTGTCTGTGTGTTTGATGATTAAACCTTGTATGCTAGGCCTAACTGGACTATCATACAAGAGTGCAGTTGGCTGTGGAGTCTAGATCTGCATTTGTGCAAGCCCCCATTCACGCAGTAATAAATAGAAAAAGATTTATTCTGTAAACGTTTTACAGTGTTCCATAATAGCACTGACAGCACTTCCTCTTCCACTCCTACCACAAAGCAAAAAACAAATATGTGTCCATTTTAAATACCCAGTCAAAGTGTAAGCCTTACAATTTGCAGATACAGATATGCTTCAATTTTTTGCTGTGCTCAAATCTAGTTTTATTCATTGACTATATGGACACAATAATTTTCTGAACTTTCAGATGATGGGATTCCCTTGTATAAACCTAACCACAACCACAAGTTTTAGGCCATGTCCATGTTCCAAAAAAGAACATAAAGCATTCTTCACAAACACGTGCTGAATTTCATATGACAATCAAATATACGTATGCCTAATTTCACACATTGCCTGTAACATATTGTGTATATAAAAAACTGTATCTAAAATATTTGAAAATTTAGGTGACAGACAGGATGGAAAATTCAAATATGTGCATATATACCCAGCAATAAGCAGCATGGAGACACTCTAAATGCATATACAACTATACTTGTGCTTTGAACTTGCCTTTGTATACTCACTTTTTATTTCCTTGTTCAAATTCAAACAAATAAACAGGCAGAGGTCATCACATTGCATTAGTAAAAAATGTTAATGTATCCTCTGCTAACCCTAATTCTATGCATGAATATTGAACACTATTAGAAAATTTGAAAGCATGTCAGCAGTGTTAAATGGTTAAGTGCATTCAACTTATTTTGTCCCTATTGAACCTTTTAAGTGCTACTGGCGCATAACTTGGAAGGAAGATGTCTAGTGCTCATGTCAAATTAGACTAATCAGTAAAATATATGTATTTGCATTTCTCACACTTTGGCAATTATGGCTTTCTGGAGAGCTGGCAGAAGCAAGAAAATATAGGAATAGGACCGTGTTCTGATATGCTTCCTGACAGAACTGTAGATTTTAATGCTATAACAAAACACTGTAGAATTTGAGTATCAAGGACAGGTAACTTTCAGAATGCACTTAATGTATCAGTCTATTGTGACATACAAAACTGAGGCATGTATAGCACAAAATCTGAAATCTGAAAAAAGTGGAGAGTAAAGCGTGAAGTAACCTATAACAACAGAACTCTCTAAGTACAGGCATACCCCACTTTTAAGTATACAATGGGGATTATTTACTATCGCTGGAGAGTGCAAAAATAAGGCTCACTTCTGCATAGAAATCAATGAGCTTCTAACACCAGCTTGTTTAATTAAAACTGGTAATAAAACCTTGAAGCTAATTGGTTTCTATGCAGAAGTGAGCCTGATTTTACACTCTCCAGTGATAGTAAATAAACCCAATTGTGTACTTAAAAGTGGGGTATGCCTGTAATGTTAAACAAACATAAAGATGATTGGCACTTTTGTAACTGTTCACTAAACTTTGTTTCTGCCCTTTATGTTACATTATTTAAATGAATGCATAATATTTTTAAAATAGTACAACAGACAAAGCTATGATTAAGCTCTGGGGTGGAGTGAAACACGCTGGGGGCCTGGCTTGGCTGGAGCTTGGGCTTAGCTGTCATTTCACATATGCTCTGGGTCTTGCAGTGAGGTGTGGTGCATAAGACCTTTTTTGTCTGTTGTATTATTGGAGCTATTGTGAGCCTTGTCCTTGCCATCACTCTAATGGTGTACTACAAGAGAGGACCTGGCTGGCGCCTTGAGCCGCACCCCCTATTAGTTGCCTGGTCACATTTTTTAAATAGTGCTACAGGCTAATGCTCCAGCACTCACACACACACACACACACACCAAATATTGTGCATAACAGTTTGCATTAGTAATTCAAAATGTAGTCTATTGTTAAATTATAGGGGTTCCTTGACTTCTCTCCTGATGATGCCTGTATAATTATGGGACAGCACTTGTGAGTAGAGTCAGAGGTGTTCCTGGGAACAGTGGAGTTCCTCTTCATTTCTCTAAAATTAGTAACAACAGACACAAATGATCTTCTAGCTGTCTTTAACGGAGTGGCATTCTTCCCAGTGACCACCAATGTAAGTGGGTATTCTTCCTCCCACTGACCACCAAATGCAAGGGGATCCAAAAAGTGAATAGCCATAAATGTCAAGTACTCTAGAGATGTCACTTTCCTTATTTCCTTTCCTACTAATATATATATATATATATATATATATATATATATATATATATATATATATATATATATATATATATATATATATATATATATATATATATATATATATATATATTTATATTTATTGTATTTATACATAGGTTGAACTATAAAGTCTCAAAAAAACAGTATGGCTTTGATGTCAATACAGATAAAAATGCTTCATTTATAAAATATATTCCCTAGGTAAAGCTATATTAACTCTGTTTCAAATATGAAAAATATTAATAGTAAACATGCTGCAAAAGCACAAAATCAATCTAAGCCTTATATGGAATTCCAGAATACACATGGCCTCTGAATTAATTATCTCAACGTTTATGACATGTGAGCAACATATGTCCAATATACAGGCCAGGACAAATTGGCTTACACACATACATATTTATGCTTTGATAAAATATTGAAAATTGCTTTTCTCAGGGACTAAAATCAATTTCATCTCTCATTTCATACCTACAGAGTCTTCCTACATGTTCATTTTTTTTTCTAAATGCTTTAAAATTGTAATATTGATGGAGGGTAGTACACAGGTGGTACACATACTGCCCAAGCTATGCACGGTACAGTACATTATAGCACTACCAAAATGGCAGTGCAATGAAGCATGCTATCTCTCTATTTAGCAGGCTTTCCATAATTTAAGATGTTGCAGACTTTACATCTGATATTGTGCATTGGGAGCTTGTATTTCACATGACAAACAAGCTAGTGCATGTTTGGAGTAGCCACATAAATTCAGTTTAATAGATACATTGTTCTGAGACAGGAACCATGAAGCTGACCGTGTAAAAATGCTTCCTTTCACAAAATAAACAACAAAAACTCAGCATCTTCCTAAAGAGCAAAAGAACGAGAGGGATATAGTTTGGATTCACTGCTACCATGGGTTCAAAGTGAATTCTGCGGGTTTAAGATTTGTGGTCCCTGTGGCTTCATGTGTATATTTACCTGGGAAAACCATGAACAGAAAGCTCACAATGGCCAATAAGGGAACTTTTGGATAAACCAGCTGCCTTGCTATAAAAGGGTGGCACCATAGTGTCAGTTTTTTTAAAGCTGCTGCAGGGAAAGGAGAAGAAAAGCTGAGAAAATGCATAGAATGCAACCAAGAAACTGATCAAATTTAATTCTGATTGCTGGCTAGTAGGACAATCAACTTCTTTTTTTATTCTCATTATTGGGGTCTTTTTGTCTTTTTTTTATGGTTGATTTGAGGTCAGAGGTTACTTTTAGCTGCTGTTCCATCCATTGTAAAAAAAATGTATTTGGGGATGTTATTTTATTTTTATTTTAGCTTTTTGAGGATATCTTAGTAATTATTGTATTTGGTTAGGTCTTATTATGATTTGGGGTGTTCAGACACAGCAATTATTACAGTATCTACTTGTTATTGAGCATCTGTTCTTGGTGCTGCCCTTTGTTTTCTCCATGCCACTCCATCATTTAAAAGAAAGTGCTAGAGCAATGTGCACCGAAACCACCTTGCATTATGCTACTCACATTCACTGCACCCCATATTCCCATAGATAAATACTCACCATTTAGGCCTAATATCCCAACGAAAACTAAAACACTTCCTGGTTGTCTGTTTCCTGATCACTATAGTACTGGGAGATTTCTCACGGTGGTGACTAATCAAGGCGGTCTGATTACTGTGTGTAAAACGAAACTGGATTGGTGCTGAGGAGTTTTAGACAAAGTATCACTGCTCTCTATTGGCTGACTGCCCTCTATTGGCTCTCTGTACATCAGAGAACCAGCAAACAACAGCAAAAACGAAACTAAACTGCAGGCACATTATATGATTGTTTTTTATCTGTTTTTAATCATTTTTAAAAGGAATCAGTTAACTATTATGTCTCTATACCCTGTAAACAGACATTTGAGCTAAAAAAAATTCTCCTTTAGTGACCCTTTAAGTTGAACTTAACACGGTTTTTGAAAACACAGAATGATGACAAAGTAGAGCTGGGTATGCAACAGAAAGTGCTAAATTTTCCAGCAACGAAAAATACTGTTGTGAATATCCCATCGCCAGAACCCCCTGCTTTACTAAATTTTCATAGTTACATTTTTTTTTTTTTTTTAGCTGGTTCTCCTTTGCCATTGAAACATTATTTTGCAACCCACAAAAGGTGTTTTGCAATAGCAGGAATCTAAGGCCTCGTACACAAGACCGAGAAACTCGACGGGCGAAACACATTGTTTTGCTCGTCGAGTTCCTTGTGAAGCCGTCGAGAAACTCGACAAGCCAATTTTCTCCATTCCCGTCAAGGAAATAGAGAACATGCTCTCTTTTTGGCTCGTCGAGTTTCTCGACAGTTTCCTCTGCGAAAATGTACACACGACCGGTTTCCTCGGCAAAAAAATATCTCCCAGCAAGTTTCTTGCTGGTTTTTGCCGACAAAAACTCGGTCATGTGTACGAGGCCTAAGATGTTCACTGGCCAGTCTGACAATGCAGTAGTCCATGTTCAGATCCTGAGGCAAAAAAATGAGGATCAATGTTAACCGTTTCAGCCCCAGACCAGTTTGGTGGTCAAAGACTAGGCCACTTTTTGCCACTTTTTCTGTCGCTTTAACTGACAATTGTGCGGTCGTGTGACGTGGCTCCCAAACAAAATTGACGTCCTTTTTTTACCACAAATAGAGCTTTCTTTTGGTGGTATTTGATCACATCTGCGGTTTTTAGTTTTTGCGCTATAAACAAAAATAGAGCGACAATTTTGAAAAAAATGCAATATTTTTTACTTTTTGCTATAATAAATATCCCCCAAAAACATATATAAAAACATTTTTTTCCCTCAGTTTAGGCCGATACGTATTCTTCGACCTATTTTTAGTAAAAAAAATCGCAATAAGCGTTTATCGATTGGTTTGCGCAAAATTTATAGCGTTTACAAAATAGGGGATAGTTTTATTGCATTTTTATAATTTTTTTTTTTTACTACTAATGGCGGCGATCAGCAATTTTTTTCGTGACTGCGACAATTTTGACACATTTTTGGGGAGGATCAATGTTAACTGTTTCAGCCCCGGACCAGTTTGGTGGTCAAAGACTAGGCCACTTTTTGCCACTTTTTGTGTCGCTTTAACTGACAATTGTGCGGTTGTGCGACGTGGCTCCCAAACAAAATTGACATCCTTTTTTTACCACAAATATAGCTTTCTTTTAGTGGTATTTGATCACCTCTGCGATTTTTTTTTTTGCGCTATAAACAAAAAAAGAGCAACAATTTTGAAAAAAAAATCTATATTTTTTACTTTTTGCTATAATGAATATCACCAAAAAATATAGAAAAAAACTTTTTTTTCCCACAGTTTAGGCCGATACGTATTCTTCTACATATTTTTGGTAAAATTGCAATAAGTGTTTATTGAATGGTTTGCACAATAGTTATAGCATCTACAAAATAGGGGACTGTTTTATGGCATTTTTATTAATATATTTTTTTTACTAGTTATGGTGGCGATCAGCAATTTTTATCGGGATTGTAACATTATGGCAGACACATCGGACACTTTTGACACCATTTTGGGACCATTGTCATTTTTACAGTGATCAGTGCTATAAAAATGCACTGATTACTGTAAAAATGACACTGGCAGTGAAGGGGTTAACCATTAGGTGGTGCTGCAGGGGTTAAGTGTTCCCTAGCAAGTGATTCTTACTGTTAGGGGGCATGGCTACACGTGACACCAATCACGGGGAACGGTCATCAATGACAGTGTCACTAGGCAGAATAGGGGAATGCCTTGTTTACAAAGCCATTCCTCTGTTCTGCTCTTGCCAACCTCAATCGCGGGACTCCCGGGAAGATAAAGTTCCCGGGACCCACGGCTGCACGCCCGCTAAACGACAGATTCAAAGGGACGTACCTGTACACCAATCTGCCTGCCCGTGCCATTCTGTCTACGTAAATAGTCATGCAGCGGTCGGCAAGCGGTTAAATATTTTATTATTTGTATGGCAAAAACAAAGTATTTGGCAACAGAGTTAGGCCATTTACATGAAAGTTTTAATTAGAATCATATTGAAGTCGGCAATGATGCAGAGGTGTAAAAATGCAATTGAAAAAACATGGACCAAACATCATAAAACATACAAGCCTTGGCTTATAAAGTTAACCTTAGTGTGATTACAAGCCATGCTAATGGCTATTTCTGTGTGCAATTTGCTCATGTTAATGGCAGGCGACGGAGCCATAAGATATCAATAAACCATCCTCCTTTGGAAGTCTACATTAATTGCTGTTAGAAGAGAGATGTGTGTTTAATTGAGCACTGAATGCTGCAGACCAGTGGCCCATGCCTTGTTGTTAGGCTGTAAATGGTAATAACCTTCAGATAAAGACAAATCTGTTGCCTTGAGATGACAAACTTTCAAAGTCATATTCAACAGTCTATGTGAAATGTCTTCTTTTAGAGAATACAATTTTTCACATGGCATTAACTGAAAGAATACAAGGTTTCATAATCTAATGATTTTCAAATCAATTTGTGGCCTTCTGTTTGAAAAAAAGAAAGAAAAAATTTTTTTTTTAAGCTTTATAATTGCCTTGCCAGTTCATACAAAATGTAAAAAAATGTATTTGTATCAAAAAGTCTGAAAAGATAAAAACAAATTCATAGAACTGTCATGAATAAAATAACTGTAGTGCCATAGCAACCAGTGATATCTCGGGTCTTTTCTCTGGTTTGATACTGTGGGAGGTACCTAGCAGTTTCCATAGTGGTATTTGGCTGAGGTTCTCCCATGCATATTGTTTTCTCATGTATTGTATAGGCTGACTTGCAGCTAAACAGGTGACAGGCAGTTAACACATCCAAACAAACAATAAAGCAATAAGAAGATGGCACTCTGACATTTATACAATGGGAGGATGTGACAACATAGCTGGAAACAACAACAATATGCAAATGAGTATTCGGTTAATACCAGTGCATTCAAATACATTTTGGGATAACGTTAAAGCTTAACTCCAGGAAGATATCACAAAACATTAGTTAAAGCAGTTACTAATTTAATAAAGAACATTGCATTTATGTTAAATGAAGTTAGTATAAGAATAAGTATAAGAATTTGCATTAATAAAAGCCTCCTCCAATCTCTACATCAGCATTTAAGATTAGAGAGGAAGGGCAGCTATTTTAGGTACTTGAAGCTGTTGTGATATCGCCTTCCTAAAATAACCTGTACATCAGCTCTCCGGAGAGGGACAGCACAGACATAGCTGAACGTGAACATGCTAAGAAAAGATTGCTGTCCTAACCAATGTTTATCAGAAGGGCCCAAAGTAGGAAAAATTGCTGTTCACTTTGACTCTGCTTGAACTATGCCTGCACCAACCCCTGGCTTCCCTTTGGACTTTGCTTCTGTCTCATCCCTCTGTTCATTTGCCTTAACGTTACAGATCATGGCCTGATCCTTGTATACTCTCCTACCTGTCGCCTGAACCTGATCTGCTCGCTTGTTGCTGACCCGTACTGTCTAAACCCTATCTTGTGTGTGATCCATACTGCTGCTTGTGCTCTTCCCTGGCTCCACCTCTGCCACCAGCCTGTCCATTCCTGTGGTCCTGTGTTCCAGTTGCACACCAGCACCAGCCAGCAAGAGACTTACTAGGCACTCATGCCACCTTGTACTCTTGCATTCCTTGTTACCTTACCGGGGACTCCGGAACCAGGGCTGTAAGAGAGGCCTGCATCAATGCTTCAGGCTCCACCACTGTGTATGTTACATACTGCATGGAAACACTATTATATGGATACATTTTGTACAATGCGTTTTCTTGTTTGCTGTTGTATATTGCCCTAATTGTATTTTTCAGTAATGTAAAATCAATAATAAAAAATTATATTAAAAAAACTAAAACAAAGAAAACTGTGAGCAGAGGGATTACTTTGCCAATTGCTGGTGCCGTCTTACCGTCCACGTCAAGTGGTGATTCTACAGTCTGGCATATTCTTGGTCTGGGTCAATAGACTGGTTGCATGCAACTACAAGTCATTTGTAAGGTAAATAAAATCACTATATGTATTTCAACTAAACATTTACCAGCTTGGCTGGTGTTCAACAAAAAACAGAAATCATTAAAGTCACTGGCCACAGCTCTTTTTAACCTGAAATCGCTTCACCTGCCATCAAATTTAGGAGACCTGCTATGTCTCAGACTAATTGTTTTCTTCCTCTATGAGCCTCCCTGCAGTAATAAAAAATGATGTTGTCAATTTGTGATTGGTTTTTACTGATGAACTGCAGAATAGGAAACATACAAAGCCCTCAAAGTTTAATATTAAGATACCTAGTCCTCTATTTATTACTGGATTGAGGCAAAACTTGTATTCGCAAAAATTGCTTTAGGTAATTGCAGCCGTATTAGTGCACTTGTGCTTGTGTACTGAACTTCTGGGCGTCATTCAATATGGAAGAAAAGCATATCTTAATTGGTCACCAGCAGAGCTGATTTTTTTTATTATTCCTCTGGCTGGGCTTGGGCTTTAAATCTGCGATTATAACCTGAAGACTGCCACAAAATGTAACACACAGAACCGTTACTTAAATAGGACAGCCATAATTACCAAACATGATTACTTTATGCATTCTACACAAGCACATTTATTTTAACTTAATTAAAATCCTTCATGTGCCTGAACATTGCAAAATGATTGTAGAAAAGTGCAGCACCTCTCGATTTATTAGAGATTTCTCATGCTGAATCCGCACTCTTCAGCAATACATGTAAATTTTTCTATGATAATGATGCAGGGTCTTTGGAAATGACTAATTGTCACCTAACCAAGATACCATCTGTTTACTTCATTTGTGTAACAAAAAAGGCAGGTGCTATGTTTATTAAAAATGCAATTGGAAAAGTGTTTTTTCATGATTTGTGATGACTTCCAAAGCATTGTTTTTTTTACACCCATTATCATTTAGAGTGAAAAAATAAATATTTCGATTGAGAGGTCCCAGCTCTTATTTTCACACTGTCATAAATGACCAAGTGCAGTTTGGGAATGTAAACCTTGCAGCCAAAGTGTAATTAAACACTGCAGCTGATTAGAATCATATTTTCACCCAGGTTGCACTTTCCCAGCCCTTAGCTGGATCATAATTTCTATTTATAAGCAGTTATCTATGCTAAGGCTTGGTTCACACTGGAACCGGCTGCGGATCTCACAGGAACACTATGCGACCCCATTCATTGTTTCAGGGATGAATCAGGGGTGAATCTTTGCCTGAATTCGGCCCTGAAATGGAGCCAAAGACGCACAGTGTGCAGTGCGCTCTGCAGCCGTCCCGGAGATATGTGAACAGATTCCATAGAGAGCCGGTTACATTCTCCTGCTATGCAAATTTGATGCGGGGAAACCTGCATCCAATTTTCATAGGTGTAAAACTAGCCTAAAGCTTTAGATTGAGAATTGGAGCTTAAAGAAAAACTGTCATTACATTTGTTTTACATTATTCTGCCCCCCTATGGGACAAAGTACTTCTAAAACGTTGTTCCATGTAGATAGGTGCTTCCTAAAGTTGGATACACAATGGCCAAATCAGCAGGAACTGGCCGACTTTCTGTGTGTACAGCTGTCTGTCCAACAGAAGCCAGTCTAACAACTGGCTTTTGTCACAGGGACATGCTGGAGAACCCACATCCGATCAGTGCTGATCTGTGAATTCTGGCATTGGGAAGGGTGGGAGACACAAGGAGACCCTCGCTGCTATCAGACCTCAGTAGAACCGAAGGGAAGATCAGCACAACAATACCCAGCTTTAGTCTAGTTATTTAGTCTGATCTGCGAATTTCCCACTCCCCCTATCCCACGCTCAGAAAATCTGACAACAGCTTTCAAGGACAGATCCATCAGAAATTTTAGCTTGTCTCAGCTCAAAGCCCTTTCCTGAGACAGGCGAAATAAAGAGAAAAATGGTGGGAGTCAGCATCCTGTCTCTCTCTTGCATTCCTCTTGCTGCAACTCATCTGAGGAAAGTGCTCTGACCATAGACAAACTGCTGATAGAATGAGTCTGTCTCCTTCTAAGCTGTTGTCAGGTTTGCTGTGGGGGGAGGGCAGGTTGAATGTTATAACTAGATTAAAGTCTAGTACACACTACTAGTTTTATTTTGTTCAACCCAGTGACTGTATATACTGTAGTAAAGCACATGATAAAGTCAGTAAGTATAAAAGAAGGTTTTTAATGAAAATTGAATTGGCATGTTGATAAAGGAGGAAAGGGGAAACCATAGAATGCACCCACAACCATCCACAGCCAAATTGCACTGCTCTTATGAGCATTGTGATTCGTTCTGAATGGCACCCCCATCCATCTCAGCCCACAGCGTGATTGCCGGTGCAGGAACCACCTGGAAACTGGGACCTCTCAATCTAAATGAAGTTTTCCTGAGACTGCATTTTTTAAAAGGTGCATGCACCTTTTTTGTGTGTTTCACACAGCACAGCAGCCCATTCAAATGAATGGGCTGCTGTGCACGAGCAAACACGGGAGGCACGGGCCACACTAAAATGAACCAAGCCCACATATCAGCCAGTTCAGCAGGGAAACCTGGTTGCAGGAAAAAAATCTCATCATCTATGACCTGCCTACAACTATAGGTCTCAGGTTGGTTGTTCAAAAAATGGATTGAACTATGTTTTCTAAAGGATTTTAAGACTGTCAGGGTATACGTTTTGGATGACCAATGTTTTGAGATTTTATTGCGCTGATATGCTCATATACTTCTAAGGATTTTTGATAAATCAAAAATCTAAATATCAGTAAACTAAAAAGTATTTCTGCTAGACAATGATTAACTCATAAGTATTCAGTAATGCAAACTACAGGTGATGCTGAGTAATAATAAAAGAAGTACTAATCTTTTTCACGTAGCATCTAATTATAGAATCTTGCATGAAAAATATGGGCCTATTGAAACTATTTTGTTGCACAGCATTTTGTTTTGTGTAATACACAATAAGGGCTCAGTGTGGTGATTTGTGTTTTTTCACACTGGACAAACACCTGTCAATGTTAGGACACATAGCAACTGTTTTCTATGAGTCCCACTCACACTGCAACACAACTGGCAAGAGAGCTGTGGTGAGCTGCAGCAAAATGCAGGCATGTAGCATTTTACTGTACAGGAAAGCTCCACATGTCACCACCGTGCTGCTGTGTGGTGACATGAATGAAGTGCCACTTTGTGACTCTTAAAATAAAGTTTTTTTTTTTAAAGAGGAAAAAAGTAAGTACAATGTAGAGCATTTAGCATGTGGGCAGTGTAAACAAGCTCTCAAGCGCACCGTACATTGTGGTGGTATTGATTTTGAAAAGTACCGCACAATTTTACATGTGTTTTAGCACAACTGCAAAGTACAGATGTTAATGTGTGTTGCGGTGTGCTGCATTATATATATATATATATATATATATATGTGTATGTATATATATATATATATATATATATATATATGTGTATATATATATATATATATATATATATATATATATATATATATATATATATATATATATATATATATATATATATATATATGTCCATTGTGATGCATTGCAGCCCATTTGGGTTTCCTTATCACAATACATGTGTGCAGAGAAACTTGGTGCAGTGGACCTGTTGAATTAACCTAATGTGGTTGATTTAATAAAACTAGAGAGTGCAAAATCTGGTGCAGCTCTGCATGGTAGCCAGTCAGCTTCTAACTTCAGCTTTTTCAATTAAGCTTTGATAGAACAAATGGAAGTTGATTGGTTTCTATGCAGAGCTGCACCAGATTTTGCACTTTCCAATTTTAGTAAATCAACCCCAATGCATTCAGGACAAATTTCACATTTGCATAGTACAGAAGAAGATCTAGAGACCCTCAGCGATTTGCACTAATAAATAAAGCACTGTGTAAAGGGTGTAACTAATATGTTTAAGTAGCCTGTTTATCTGCAATTCCCCGCCGATTGAGCATGTGCAGCTGCTTTACAGAGGTGTAACAGAACTAATCAGATCGAACATCCAAGGGACCACAAAAAAAATCTTTCTTCATAATCCTTGCACTTTCTAGACTGTATGGACACAGATGGTCCTGATTCAACTAGTTCAAGGTATATGAAATGGAATTAAAAGTGGTTAGAACACATCCGCACATTGAACTATTGTTTAAAACACAATTTTCTTCCCAAACGCAACTCTAAGAATTAATAAAATGAGGTGATAATTGAAAAGTGCATACGATTATCCAATTTTCTGGGACACAAAGAAAACTTTCAAATCACAGCTGTGAGATTTGGCTGTGAATTAAAAGCATGAAATTAATATCAGTCTATAATCCACAGAGCATGCTCTGAGTTTGATTAATGCAGCATCAGCCATTAATGGCCTGAAATAAGAATTATTTGACAGGGTTATTAAAATGTGTCAGTACCCTTCAAAATGCCACAAGTGAACCTCTTAATTTCACATTATTTTTGGTATTTGTTTTTCCTCAAAATATAAAAATTGTATGCTTTACTGCTGATAGAAAAAGTAGGTAGTTTAAAATAATGGATACACTTTAATGTAATGGCTTATAGTGAAAAAGGTTTATACTTTTTAGATTTTTAAGACTATGCTTTGGATAATGCATTACTAGGTAATAATATAAGAGAGCAGTGATCAGTATTCAGTGTGTAGTATCCTGTACACCAATCAGAATCTAGCTTTTAATATATGTAAACCCAATCACAAAAACTCATATAATATTTAACATGTTAATGCCATTTTAAAAGTCATTGCTGGAGTACACGCATGTATTCAAGAATGGCTGTGAAGCCGTTGCAGGAGATCATCTGCACTGAGATGCAAAACACAATATTGTCATCGAAATAGATACTTAGGGGAAATATTTAATTTTAGAGTTTTAATGCAAGGCAAAGGTAAAGCAAAATCTCCCAATGGCGACAAATGTTCTGGTGACAACTGTCCAATTCCCTAATTCAGCTGATTTGAGACCTGCATTCTGTGTGAACGTAGGCGAAAACCTGGAAGGTGATTGGTTTCTATGCAGAACGGGGACTGATTTTGCACGCTACAGCTTTTAGTAAATAAACCCCAATGTTCTCTATTAGAGTTAAAGACAGTAGATGGGACACATTGGTATTATACTCCCACCCTCATCCTGTTAATTGGATAATGAAGGAGTGAACTCGTCTAGCTCCCAGTCCTGCACCATCTGCCAGTCTGAGTGCTGATATAGGGGACTACAAGAGGCTGATACCAAGGCAACTAAATTAGTATATTTATAACATTTATTAATAAATACCTAGCTGCATTAGGCTGTGTCTTTTATACCTGCCCGTAGTTCTGCTTTAAAAAAAATAACAATCATGCTCAAACCTACAATAGATTTGGCAAAGAAAGCAATCTGCATTAAAATATGGTTCATAAAACATTGTCTGGACTCAAATTTTCAATAGACAACAGATGTGTCTTATGGAATATGGATATTTTCAAACCCTGCTTATTTTTCTAAGATGCCATCACTGCCTTACAGAGTAAAGTTCCAAAGGCATGTAAATGGCATCTCACACTTTAAACAAGTGTCCGCAAGAATTTGGTCATCCAACAAATACACGAGATAACCTCAAGGCAACACTGCTAAAAGAAATTCTATTACCCAACTGGGAAATATTCAACAAAGATCTAACTGTTCTCAGTGTCAGCAAACAGATGTAGGGCATTACAGTTAAAGTAGTATTATAACCCAAACCAAAAAGGTAATATATTGCAGCTTATCAATCTTTAAATTACGTTTTCTTTTTAAATTATTCCCCCCCTCTGTTTTCACCTGGTTGTCTCGCCAGTAATACACCTCCTGTAATAGAATGCCCCCACTCTGGATTAAGGAGCACAGGGGGCACCTTTGAACAGCAGGGGCACAGGGGCTCTGCCCCCCCCCCATCCATGCATCCAGCCCCCTAATCTACATGCAGGGCCCATACATGGATTCCAATTTTTTTTTAAGCATGTGATTTGTGACTCTAAAAAGCTTTAAAAAATGTGATCTTAGGGTGCTAGAGCTCCAGTGCCCCCATAGGAAACTGCAGACATGCGAGGGCACTCGATAGGAGGGAGAGGCAAAGAGAAGCAAAGAGGGACCAGAGAAGAGGAGGATTCAGGCTGCTCAGTGCGAAACCAACTGCACAGAGGGGGTAAGTATAACATGTTTGTTATTTAAAAAATAAAATAAAAAAATGTGACCTTACTATAACTTTAAATATAAAATGGCAAATATTACTTAACCAAACAGGGACATAAACAAGACTTTCACAGACCCCTGACTGACTTGGAGTCGACGTGTCTGGACGGGACACCCCTGGCTAAGGCCACGTCAATCGCGTATGGTTGGTTACAGCTGGCTGAAAGTGGTGGAGCAGATAGGTACAGGAGGAGATGGTCGGAGGAATTGGGGGTGGAACTCACGGACAAACAGTGGAGGTATGCCTGCATTTTAGCACATAAAGGTTCTATAAGTACACTGATCCAGGAAACTGGTTACAAGCTGTTGACACACTGGTATAACACACCTGATAAACTCCATAAGTGGAATCCTCAAACACCCCCGATGTGCTGGAGATGCCAGTCAGAAAGGGGCACACTGCTTCACATTTGGTGGTGGTGCTCGCTGATCACACCCTTTTGGGACAAACTTACTAATCTGATCAAAAAAATAACGGAAACTGAGTTATCTCTGGATGCAGCTTGTTGCCTGTTACACGTCAACCATCTCGCACTCACGAATTACAAAAACTCTCTAACCAAGCACTTCATTAATGCAGCAAGGTCGTTGATACCTATTCACTGAAGATCCACCAGAGTGCCCTCTGTGGTGGATTGGCTAAAGAAAGTCAGAGACATATGTGAGATGGAGGACACCTTGGCGCAGGACAATAGCAGAGTAGAGGCCTTCCAAACTACTTGGAGGCCTTGGTTCATTTTCCGTTACTCACGGGAATATGATGACATCATGCAGAACCCTTGATGGTGGTCTGCAGGGTGTGTGGGACTCTTTGCGGACATTGACCCGCGACAATCTCTTTGTCATCATTTATTTTTCTTTTTGTTTCTTTTTTATGTCAGACTTAACTGACTTGCCGGCAAGCGTCACCACCTCGCTGTTCACCCCCCCTGTGATCTATCTGCTGTCCCCTTTACTTTTTCTCGCCTCCCCCTCTTCTTCTCTTTCTCTCTCCCTTTTCTACTCAGCCTTCTTTAATGCATTGACTCATGTGCAAAGTATGATGATGATCCATATAGGTTTTAGGCCGAAAATTTATGGTATTATTGACAATTCCTGAAAATGACTTAGGCCACGAGTTTAAGGTGAAAATGTAATTCAAATGTCTGTTCCCTGTGGGACTTGCCTCATTAGACCGAGTTTCAGTCTTTAGATTCTTACTTCAGACGAGAGGAGCACTTTATATTCCTCATAGTTTCATTTTCACACTGTATTACATTGCCTCTTGATGTACTTATACTTGCATGTGACATGTTTGTGTAACCTGATATGTAATCCCTTTTCTTTTTCTTCAATAAAACTTGAATGTTCAAAAAAAAATGGCAAATATTTAAACAAAACCATTACATCCAGCAACGTACAACACTGTGTTTTTTTTTTTTTTTAATATAACATTAGCAAGTGTACATGTGAACATGTAATTAGTCTTTGCCTCCAATAATTTGCTGCACAGCTCCTATCAGAATAGGAGTTTAAAAGTCAAAATCATTTATCAGTGTGTTGGGGCTGCTCCTTCAATGTCCAAAATCTAGGCAATCATTTTCTTGTGAATGCTTTTTTTCCACTCTGCCCACCACCTCCTTAAGATGGAAAGGCAGCTGGATGGGGATGTACACTTGCCATAGCTTACATGTTTTGCGTCCATAACAAAAATGATATCACTTTCTGCAGCCAATACCATGGTTGACCTTAACCTATTCAAGTGAATTGAGTAGTACTGCAACCACAAGCAATACGTGCAATTGGGGCGTGATGGTGTTGTTGTGTTATGGTGCTGGCTTTACTGGGTTAAAACAGGCACTGAGGAGGCAACGTATTGCTCCTCACTGCCTGTCAAATGCAAACATTTCTGTCACATGTGTAAACTTTGCCTTAAGCTTTTGAACCATACATATGTAGGATGGTGGTATCTGAAAGATTGTGGTATCAAATATATTGTCTTAAAATCCTTGTTTTTTCAGTTTGAAATTCAAATATAGACATTTCACTTGTACAGTTACAAGTATAATTGGCTATAGTTTAATTCATTTAATACACATTCATAGACCTTTTTCTGTGAAAAAAAAAAGAGTTTAGATAAAAAAGTGTACAGGTAATGTGCACAGTCAACCACTGCTTTTGATTTCCTGTATGTATTACGTAACCAGCAAGCTAATGGTGCAACTATCATTATCAATAGTTGTACAGCAAATATTACAGAAAGAAGAATTTTTCTTAAATTGCTTAGAACAGCACTGTATTGGTATGCAGAACCTAAATACCAACAAATGCAAAAAAAAAATAAACTGTTTGCAGTCCCATACATGCCTCCACCACATAGCCAATTAATTGTGTAAGAAACACCTCATTTGTAAAATTGAATAACAAAAAAAAAATAAAAATGGGCCCCCAGCATTTCACGGTCCCAGGTTGCTTTGGTTTCCAGATGCATCTTGGGAGACTGATGTAATGGGGCTTTCTCCTTATATCAAGCCAGCCAGTCCAGACATTGTTCACTTTTAAACTTTAAATCTACTTCAAATGTTTTCGGCTACATTTAATAACATTCTTGTGTAGTTCAGAGACTTTTGAGTTTGAGGAGCAGAAATAGATTGACAATGGGGTAGAGGAGACAGATAGCTTTACAAAAGGCTTGTAGCTAGAGCATACATTGAGGATATGCTGCTGACTTGGGCATACACTGAGGACCAGCAGCTTCCCTATGATAGGTTGCTCCGAGTTATAACGTGTATAGCCAGTGTATACATGATGGTTGTCCAATGTTAAAACAGCAGTGCCTGTTTACATCATAATCTTGAATAGGTTTTAAAGGCAGAAGGATTTTTATCTTAATGCATTTTATGCGTTAAGATAAAAAACCTTCTGTGTGCAGCAGCTCTCTTAACAGCCACCGTAATACTTAATTGAGCCCATTTTGATCCAGTGATTTTGAACAAGAGGCTCAGCTGACCAGGACTCTCCCTCCTGGCTGAGACAGCAGCATTCGCCATTGGCTCCTGCTGCTGTCAATAAAAGTCAGTGAGCAAATTAGGACAGGGCAGCAGCTGGGCTCAGATGCCTCGAGAGCAAGCTACTTGCTGTGGGGGCAGGAGGGCAGGAGGGAGGGGGCAGGAGCATCAGCAAATGACCCAAGAAGAGGAGGATCAAGGCTGCTCTGTGCAAATCCACTGCACAGAGCAGGTAAGTTTAATATGTTTGTTATTTTAAAAAAAAATAGGACTTTAGTATCACTTTAAATGTCTCTATTGTCATTTTCACCTGTAGTCTGACTGCAGACGCTGGTTTAATCTGTTAACGTAGGCAAACAGTTTGAGGATCAACCACAGGGTACTAATATAAATGACAAAATCAGGAACAACATGTTAGAGTTTGAGCAGCACTACAATGGCATCAATAACAGGCCTATAAAATAACACTCAGTAAAGGAATAAAACTTTTAGGACTCAAGTAAAATATATATCACAGGACGAACAATGACAGGGAATGTTGAAAAAAAGAAAGAACTTCCACCCATTCCATTTTATTTAATGCCAAAGTTTTCCCTGTCTTCTGCTTTCTGCAGGTAGCAGATAAACTTCAGATAATTAGGAAGCTGTCTAAGCTCTGCTATCCACAGGGACTATTTAGGAAAATGTTCTGAATTGTTTTTTTCGGTTACAACATAAGGCTGGAACACATACGTTGCTCATTATTCCCTCACCACTTTGTCTCAAACTGAAATTTCCTCTCCCAAATGGTTAGAAGTGACTAAGAAGTGGCTACAAGACCGTTAAAAAATACAGTTTATACTTATGCACCCATTAATATTTATCACAAAAAAATGTATCTGTGTACTACTTTATTATAAACAAATTCAGAACTCACCATGATTTTGAATAAACACATAGGAGGCATTAATTACGGTAAATTGTCAGGAGGAATTAAATAGGTTTTAGGTTTACCAGCCGCTTCAGATAAATTGAATAAAAACAATTTAAAGAGACATAGAAATATTAACTATGTGTACTTAGGACCTCTAATGCCGCGTACACACAACCGTTTTTCGGGTTCTAAAAAATTATGTTTTTTAGGGTCTAGAAAAAACAATGTTTTTTTCAACCCGATCATTAAAACGGCCTTGCCTACATGATCGTGAAAAAAAATGCTCTAGCAAAGCGTGGTAACGTACAACACGTACGACGGGACTATAAAGGGGAAGTTCCGTTTGGATGACGCCACCCTTTGGGCTGCTTTAGCTGATTTTGTGTTAGTAAAAGTCAATTTGCGCTTTTCTGTCTGTTACAGCGGTATGAATGTGCTTACTCCATTACGAACAGTAGTTTTACCAGAACGAGCGCTCCCGTCTCATAACTTGCTTCTGAGCATGCGCAGATTTTTCACGTCGTTAAAGCCCACATACGAACATTTTTTACAACCTTAAAAACGACAACGTTAAAAATGTTGTGAAAAAATTAGAGCGTGTTCGAAAAAATATTTACCCATTTTTTAGAACCTGAAAAATGCTCTGAAGCCCACACACGATCGTTTTTAATGACATTAAAGAAAAACTTTATTTTTTAGAACCCGAAAAACGGTCGTGTGTACGTGGCATAAGGGCTTGTTCGCACTAGAGAGCGATGGGCATTAAAAAACCCGAAGTTGAGCCACTATTTTACCAACCCCCAACCACTGCCCCTTTAGCTGCATAGGCAGCATCCAGGGGTTTACATATACTACAGCTATGAAGCAAAGTGAAGTATTATATCCTTTGTCAAGTGAATTTGGCCAATCTGCAAGTGCGCCAGTATAAACATTTTGTAATGTACAGTAGTAATGGAGAAGATGCAATGAGCTGAAATATTTATCTATAACACATACTGTCACTGTATGGCATATACCCGCTTGTGAGTCAGCATGGGTCTGTATTGTTTTGACAGTTTTTAAAAAGAAATTTACAGATTTCTACATAAATGAATGTATGTGCATATGTATTTAAATAAATGATTCATAAATTAGCATTATTGGTTCAAGTGTAACATTTATTTAGCTTTTTAATTAGCTTGTTTACACTCTAGTTCAATGTGCTGTCATAAAGCAATATATGTACTGTATATATTAAAACATCCACAATTACTTCAAATTTTAACATTAGAAATACTGCAAATTTTCTATGTGAAAAGTGGAAGCTGTAATGCCTTGTTATATGATAGTGTAGGGGCTAAAAGCTGTAAATTGAACCTGTGGCAGATGTATGTGTGGCACAATTTTGCATGGTGCCTGATGAGCAATGCATTAATACTAAGAAAGTACCAAACATATTGAGAGCGCCAGTCCCCTGTGATATAGCTTTCACATCTGTTCTGATTTCTAATTAAGCATGCAGAACAATATTGGGAACTCACATGCAAGCCATTCTTCCATTTTTCCTGTTTAAGTTAGCACTGACATAAATGCATTTCCTTGCTTCCCTTAATTCAATTTAATGCACATTTAGTTATTTCCCAAGACTGCCTGAAACTAGAGGGAGGGAGTTCCCTGCTGATGCTGTAAATTTGCAGATACATTCCTGTCATCAGTAATCACAGTTTACAGTGAAATACCTTCCCCTCCTGCTAAAGCCCTGCACACAACTCAGTGCTGAGAGAGAGAGGCCGGTCATACAATTAAACCAGATATTTGTAGGAACCAGCCTAGCCCATAAATAAACTCATAATTGTTTACAAAAAGAGAATTTAAAAGTACTATGGGCAAGCAGATTAAAAATGTTCTACCATCTTATGATTGTTTCTTCATTCCGAATGAATACATTATTAATACTGAAAGATACTTGACCAAAGCTATAAGTGCCAATAGACCTTACATGAACGTCAGCTGATGAGGAAGGAGGTTCTATTGCTGGGCAGTGTAGTGTTTAAACAACCAATAATATATTATTTTAGCATACTAATTTTACAAAAAGTGCCCATTCAAACTTTAACATCTTACTGTGTTGTGACAACATGAATGTTGACTTATATTAACATGTAAGAACTCAGAGCCTATTGCTAAGGAGGCAATGTTAACCCACAGCTATGTGTAACTAAAATGTAAACTCTATTGCTTTGTATAACACCTTACAAACATATTTTATGAATGGGATCAGTGGTACAATGGCCAAGCAAAAAAGCATGTCTGATTAGAAATGTACAAAAGACCTTTATTATTGCTGGTAGCAATATATTATATTTCTTCTGATCACTATTGTACAATTAAAAACAATTATTAAAATACCACAGTCGTACATGGAATATAAACATAGCAATAAATCAAATGATAATTATAAAGAACAAAAATGTCCACTAAAAAAACGTAGTACTTAGAAAATTGGACCTACTTCCAAAGATTATAAATCTGAGTTCACAAAAACAAAAAAAAAGCAAAACAAAAACAACAGAGCTTTCTTTTGGGGGTTCATGACAAATGACCCTCCCCAGACAGGATATTGTAATAAATCTTTAGGTTAATAGGAGAACCAGAACCTTCACTAAGTGGAAGTGTGGGTTTTATAATTAAGTTGGCAGTGCCTCCACACAGGACAGGGCCACTGTGGACAGAGGGAATTCCCTTCATGGGAAATTACCCAAAAATATAATCAAAGTAATTTTGAGCAGAGTAACTATTGCAACCAGCATATAACAGTAACCATAAGTAAATAAATGCACATCAGTTACAAAAATAACATAACCTTTATATAAAAAATATTAATAATAGTACAACAATTCAACGTACAAACAGGTATTAACAGCAAAAAGTCCAAAAAGGGGTCCTGGTGCACATATATTCATGTATATATAGTTTTTAATAAGGATATTTCCAGATGAATGTTGCAGCAAAGTCCAGTTCAGTAGCCCCTGAGGATGATCTGTCTTGGTGTCAGAGACCTGAAGACAAGGTCATTGTTGATGGAGAGCCCTTCCAGTCGTTTAACCAACCTAAAACCTGAAAAAGCTTCTCACACCATGCTGTGGCAATGGAACTCAGAGCCTACCTACTCGGCGTCTTAGTCCCTAGTAGTTTTTAGTCTGATATACAATTGGAATTGTAACTACCAGAAGTGGCACTCAACTGTCTATCCTTGCTCTAGCCTATGCTGGTCATTGAGCTCTGAGCTATCACTAGCTATAGAATCCCAGACTAGAAGGGACAACATTAACTAAATTAACAGGAGCTGCATTTAAACTTCATTGCAATAAACAGGTTCACTTACCCAGTTATCTGACTGTGCATGTCAGATAAAAGCATAAGGCACCGTACACACAACCGAGTTTCTCGGCAGAATTCAGCCAGAAACTCGTTCGGAGCTGAATTCTGCCAAAAAACCTGGCGGTGTGTACACTTTTGGCCGAGGAAGCCGACGAGGATCTCGGCGAGGAAATAGAGAACATGTTCTCTATTTCCTCGTTGTTCAAAGGGAAATTTTGGCTCGCCGAGATCCTGGGCGGCTTCACAAGGAACTCGACGAGCAAAACGATGTGTTTTGCCCATCGAGTTCCTCGGACGTGTGTATGGGGCCTTAGAACAGAAATAAGTCTGTCACAAGGATATAGAGAAGCACACTCAAGAAGCTATGGGCAGCTGCAGTTAAACTATTAAACATAGTAGTGCTTGCCTATTAATCCCAGGTCTAGATTTAGTAGCAGTTGACAGTCGAAAGTTCCAAGAACTTTTGTGTGACCGTGTGTATGCAAGCCAAGCTTGAGCGGAATTCCGTTGGAAAAACCATCCAAGGTTTTTCCGATGGAAAATCTGATCGTGTGTGCGGGGCATTAGACTTTCTCCCTCTCTGCTTCCTCCTTCTGGGGTTGTTTAGGCAACAATCCAGAGACAGAAAGTGCATACACAATATGATTACAGGCTTTTACAAATACAGACAAAACTAAATGCTCCATATAGGTCTAGATGCAGTGAGCTACAATTATATTATAGAGGAAAGATCTGAGATTATAAGTAAAACCTTCTAGACCTGGGTGGAAGTGGTCAAGCGGCAATATAGCCCCAGAGTATTCAACAGCAAAGCAAATATTTAAAAATTCATGCCTGCATATGGGCTACTTCAAGAAAATCAGTCCCAATTAAATGATTTGCATAAACTGCATTCCATAACTTACAATGAAGATATTAGCACTCTATGCTGTGTCTACTCCTGTGGTATTTATTTATTGTTTTTAATTTTGCAGTACATATCAGAAGGAATATAATATATTGCTATGAGCAATAACAAAAGCCTTTTTTACATTTCTAATCAGGGTTTTTTGCTTGGCACATCATTTTTGTTTCATCTTTAACAGTTTTTTTGTTAATCTATATTGCTGTTTATACGTAAACCATTATATCACTTATCCAAACACAAAAGTGTAATTCAGACCTAAAAGTCAACTAGCCACATCTTTTTGGTTTACTTTGGTGCTACATTAAAATTGCAGTAATAAAAGTCATATGACAATTATAACTTTAACATCATTGGGTAACACCAGATTTGCCTATGATAGCAGAAGATTGCTTCAATCAGTCCAGTCAGTTGCTTACTGTTTACAGAGATAAAGGAGCATTTAATGCACACAAAACTGCCCAATCACAGAATAAACAGCAAAAATAAATAAATAAATAAATAAATAAAAACATAACATATTATTAAGGTTTGAAAAATATATAAAATATATTGGGAGGCCAAATGCAAAAAGACTTACTGAAGTTACCTAAGGATAAATAGTTCCAATAACCAACTGAAACCAGGTGTTTGAGAAAAAATGGCTAGCTACGACTATAAACTGCCAGTGGATGTGGTCACGTGGTAACCACCCTATTTTTGCAAAGAGCAATATATTGCCCTTCAAAATATCCTGTCAAACTTGATTGTATATGTTGTACAAACCTTGCAAATATAGGCGGTCCCCTACTTACACACATTCGACTTACAAACGACTTCTACTTACAAACGGAGGGAGACAACAGGAAGTGACAGGAAATCTACCCCTAGGAAAGGAAATTCACTCCTGCAGGAGTTGTTATTGGAAAAAGGTGTCTCCACTGATGTTTTATCACAAATCCTTGTTTCCCTAACAACCCAACATTTTCAAAATCCAATTGTTATTGGGACAGAAAGTGAGTTGAAATCTTCTGAACAGGGGCACAGACAGCAAAACAAATGTTACAGGGGTGTTATTGCTTCCCTATGTTATCCAAAATGCTTAAAAATAGATTTTTTTGGGCTGGAGCTAAACTTCCCTACCAAAATATCCCTTCCCCACCAAAATATTGTATTTTGGTAGGGAAAAAAATAAGGAGGTAGGCTTAGAACTCACAGTTCAAAGAGGATGTAATTAGGGTCACCTCATTTGGCTTCTCATGGAAGATGATGAGAATTTACCCAAGGGTCTCATATGGAACAATGGATAAAATGTTACAGCTAGTGTTGGTCCCTAATAAGATATGGTATCACCTAAGGTCAACACATTGGCTCTTTTCTGTATGAATCAATAAATATCTTTCAGAATTCACTCTGACCTGAGTTTGTCAATTCTCTTGATATGACCCCTGAGACCTTAAGCTTAGACCTGCCTTGCTAGGGTAGGATGCTTACTGTTCCATTTACCTACAATGTGCCTGATGTCTAATAGTAATATTTACCAGTTGTTAATATCGTTATATATTCTTGTACTATCTAACATCGATTGGAACTCCAGGAACAATGACAACAACAACAAAAAAAACACCAATTACAATGAACATACACCCAAGAAACATTATCCTTCAGTGTGCAACAAGTCAGCTGTAAATGAAATAGCACTTACAATAGGCATTCTGCAGCTGCTTGTGCCTAGGCTCACTTTGTATTTCATTATACAGTGTTGCATAGCTGCAAGTCAGCTGAAAAATTATTGAAGATATAACTATCAACAGACAGCCCTTCATGTTCCTAGAGCTGCCCTCTGATGACACAATCAGTGAAACAAGGGAGGATGGAATATGCCTCTTATGATGTCAAACACCCTATGAAATATGGCCATCTAAAAGAATAAGGGTGCCTAGCCACTGTCACATGTGCAGAAGTGCTCTGCTTGTTTTTTTTTTTTTTTACTATATTATAAGTCTTTAGCCAAAATTGAAGACATATATACAGTATTTTTATGTATTTATTAAAAGAACATAATTACATTATTATTATTATTATTATTTGTACAGGTAGCTTGAATAACAGTCTTGGGTATCAGCCTCATGTAATCCCCTATATTCTCAAGCTGAGAGAGGTACAGTAGTGCTCATGTGCTGACACTGAAAATATTGACAGGAGGGCAGAATATAATGAGCAAAGGGATGACCCTATCAGTGTGTTGCTTGCCTTTAATTATATAACCAGCAACCTGGGCCTTGCTTTAGTTCTAAAGCTGCAGTGGACACTCATAACTGGCTGTGCCTGGATACCAAAACTGTCTGTCTAGGATAGGTAAAACAGTACCCATATATGTATTGTAGCTACAGTATGTATTTAATTGTTTGCCTAGAGTTCAGCTTTAAGCTATTTTATAATAATTAAAAACGGTATAATAGAGCCGACTCTGGAAGGACTATATTTCAGCAGTTTATGGGGTGTCATAATAATATTTGATTTAAACTTCCTTTAGTAGCTGGAGTGTGTTTAAAATAGTAGGACAATAAATGTTTCATTTATCTCTACAGGACACTCATTTCATGCTGTAGGGCTATCATTTACATCTAGTAAATTTTCTGTTTCACTAAATTCATTTCCATCTGCATCTCTGGTGTAAAACAGCTCAAATTTGAATGATGTAATAGAAAAAAAATATTATTAATAATAATTGTCTTTAACTGATTAATCTGTCAAAATATTGGGATGTCCTGACAGTTTTCAAATGGTGCTCATTAGCAAGACCTGCTGTCAATTATACATCTGGTCCCAGGCCACTTTAACGGTGTTGTACCTACCAGCAGTATTTCTGCTCTCACTGCTCCTAACATGCTATATAAAATATTTACTGTATGATATGCATAATTTAAATGTAATTTAAATATATATTAGAAGGATTGCAAAAGAGATACAATTTGTTATGATAGTAAATTAAGAATAAGTCTGATACCATTTGTAACTTTGTTGCTCTGGTATGGAGCTTGCATTACAATGCCAGACCTGCTCATAGTCATTTATTAATGGCCTTGTGCCACTGATAGTCTGAATGATAAACGTTGTAAAATGTATGTAGACCATAAACATAAAATTATTTTATTTGGTCCCTTTTATTTGGCTATATATATATATATATATATATATATATATATATATATATATATTGAATATAGATAGGGCTTAAAGGGTCCCCACAACCCAAAAGACCAAGGGAGGGCGGCTGGACTATTGCGGTACAAAATGAGTAGGTAAACTCAGAAAAGTTTACCTGTCCCTCACCCCCCTCCCCTCCTCCACCCCTGCTTGTACCCTGTTTTTCCCTCCCCTTGACTCCGGTTTCCCCCCTCTCTTTCCACTTCTCCCTTCTCCCCTCTTGCCCTCCCCACTCCTCCACCTTTCCCTTCACTCCATTTGCACCCCCCTATCCCCACCATTTTTTCATATTTATTTGGCACTGGTTGGTTTACGCATCATGCATGCACACCACTATTCCCCTCCAATAAAAATGTTGATTTTTATCTATGGTCACCTCTAAAATCTAGTCGATAGTTCCATCTCCTCATCCATCCCCCATTGGCTGCCACGGGAGACCCCCTCGGTGGTCCTAATTTCAGAACTTCTCCTGACAAAGCAGCTCCGCCGCAAAACTAGTAGAGATTCCCTTCGTGACTCCTACTTCTACCACATTTTTCCCCAAGGGGATTATTTGTTTAGATAACATGTATGGTTTGTCACAATGTCTATTTTTTGTATATTGTTGTTTGTTTTTATTTGTTGCTACATAAATAAATTTATAATTTCTTATTTATGTACTTTTTACCTACTCATTTTGTACCGCAATAGTCCAGCTGCCCTCCCCTTTTGGTCTTTTGGGTTGTGGGGACCCTTTAAGCCCTATCTCTATTCAACATTGATTTTCTGGATGATGGTACTATTATTAAATAGATTATGTGCTCTTTATTAAGAGGCTTACAATTAATTCATATATATATATATATATATATATATATATATATATATATATATATATATATATATATATATATATATATGTTTAACAAGTGTAAATAAATCTATTCTGCCAGAAACCCTGTTGGATGATAGCAGTAGTTAAAAAACATTGTTATCAGCTATTACCCAGGCTTGTTTTTTACTGTTCCATGCGTATGCAGTGCACATAATAATGCACACAATGTAGGTGTGAAGAAGCCCATAGAGTTTGTTTTTCACAATGAACCACAATGCATAGATGTCAACGAGGCAATTTGATTTCTAATTGTATCAGAACAGAAAACTGTGAATAGGCCCTGAGGATTACAGAACCCCTCCACTCTATATTATGGAGCAGATGCTCTGTACAGTATTCCTTTCCTAGGGTGACAACACTGCTTTTTCAAAGATACAGTGCAATAAGGAAGCACTCTAAGACAGGAAGTGTGCTTGGCCTCATACACACGACCGAGAATCTCGTTGTAAAAGAAACGTTGTTTTCCTCAACGAGGTTCTTGTCAGGCTTGGCGAGAATCTTGTCAAGCTTTCCTTGCATACACACTGTCAAAACAAAATCTTGTCATTCTCAAACGCGGTGACGTACAACACGTACCATGGCACTATAAAGGGGAAGTTTGATTCCACTGGCGCCACCCTTGGGGCTGCTTTTGCTAATCTCATGTTACTGCGTGTTAAGTAAAAGTTTGGTGAGAGACGATTCACGCTTTTCAGTCTGTTGCAGCGTGACGAATGTGCTATCTCCATTACGAACGCTACTTTTACCGAAGGTGCGCTCCCGTCTCATACTTTATTCTGAGCATGCGCAGGTTTCTAAGCATACACACAAACATGTTTCTTGTCTTAAACCAGCCCGACGAGAAACACGACAAAATTGAGACTCCTGACGAGAAAAAAGAGAGCATGTTCTCTTTTTTTCTCGTCGAGATCCACAACAGTTTTCTCGACGAAAAACATACACACGGACATTTTTCTCTGCAAAAATGCTCTGCCAACATTTTTCTTGATGGATTTTGCCAAGGAAAACGGTCACGTGGACGAAGCTTCACTGGTCGAATCACCAGGCACTGGCGCACTTCAACATGAAGTGCTGCACAAATCCAGTCCCTAAGTTTTACGAATCAATATATACGTGAGTTAGCACTTCTATAAAAAAAACTATGATACAGAGAAGTTGCTCATAAAAAAAATAAAAATACTGTGAAAAAAAGATTGCAGTTTAATATGGTCCTAACAGTGAAGTTGACAGTAAAGCCTCATGCACACTGGACATTTTTGATGTTGTGAAGCGCTGCTCAAACTGTTGGCGCTATATAAATCCTGTATAATAATAATAATAATGTTGCTCTTAGGGGAGTCTAATGTTTTTTTTTCTGCCTTTAAAAGGAGTTTACAGGCAGGGGCTATTAGAGGCAGAAAAAAAAAACATCTAAACACGTGCTAATGCTAGCCACGTTTAGCGACTTAGTGTTAATTTATTTCAATGGCCAGAGTAAAGTATTATTCTGGCCAATTAACCTAAGCAGTTGATGTGCCTAAACGTATTTACAAGTATCAAGTGTTTTTTTCTGCCAAAACACCACTGCCAAGAGGAAAGGTGTTCATGAGAAATAGTAAAAATGTCCAGTCTGCACAAGGCTTAAAAGTGATATCAGCTCCAAGTTGCTGGCTACTGTCTTTTCGCAGAAATACCCTTACAAAGAATGTTGGCAATAAGAAAATAGCAAGATCTGTCTCATTCTTCTCCTTACTGTCAAGGGGTAGACAATAAGGGGATAGTTACACTGAGGTTCATTTAATAAAACTGGAGAATGGTGCAGCTTCCATGTTTTTTTTTTTGTCAAAGCCTATTTGAGCTTGCTGAAGTTAGAAGCTGAATGGCTACCATGCACATCTGCACCAGTTTTAGTAAATTAATCCCACTGGGGTTTATTTACTACAACTGGAGAGTGCAAAACCTGGTGCAGCTCTACAGAGAAACCAGCTGACATTAAAAAACTGGTTGGCTACCATGCTCAGATGCACCAGATTTTGCACTCTCCAGTTTTAGTAAATCAACCCCACTGTATCCAAGTGCAGAGTACAGGATGTTGACAACATCAGCCATTTGCATGGGCTTAGTTAGCTTATTGCTACAAGTTTGGAAACAACAGCACTTTCTGTAACTTTTCTTCTTTTCTTTTTTTACCAGTTAACTGTTGTTCAAAAGTGGTAACAAATAATGTATAAAATGTATACATATATGTTTTTTAACCTTATATGACAATTTGCAAGTGAGATTGAGTGTTGTAATGACAGAAACCCTGTTAAAGTATATTGATATATGACTAAAAGCTAGCAGGGGATTTTTTCACTTCTTGTGTTGAAGTATATTTATATTTTATTTTTCTATTAGAGAAACTGTACCCATCAACTAGCAACAATAGTGAAGTAATAGTTAACATTAGGGCTGTTACTGATCAGAATTTTTGTGTTCGATTAATCGTTTTTTTTTAAATCGATTAATCAACTAATTTCGATTAATTATAACGCACATACAGATCCAACTACTTTTACGGAGGCATCGCTCGATGGGAATAGCATTAAAACGTTTATAGTCTTCAAGTAGGTAACAAAATAAATATTGCACTGGAGATAAAATCAATGTAGCTACATAAACTGTAAAAATGGTGCGAGTAATACTAAACGGTAGCAAAAGCAGTCATAAAAACATGTAACTAAGTATGATACTGGTATACAAATGTGTACAACGATACCACTGCTGAATCCAGATGAGGAGAGGTTAACATCAGTCCGTTGGCATGTAGATGTCCCGTGAAGGGAACTATCACAACTCCCAGTGGATGGTTGTAGAATCCCAGGTTGATAGAGGGAAGTGTAACAGCCCTTGCGTGTGGCAGATAGTGAGGTCCCGCCGGCATGCACATATGAAGGCACAGCAAAGGAGCCCTTCAGATTTACACAGTAAGCCCCGCCGGTGTCCGTGACATAACTGGATCTCCGACGGAACTCCCTGAAGCCGGCGGAGAGGTGAGTACCAATCAAAATAATTTTGATCGATCAAAAAATTTTTATTTCCACAGCCCTAGTTAATATATACTGTAATTAAAAAAAATGTTACAGAATGTTAATGGAAAAACAATATGTGGAAAGAATTGGGATGCCTGCCTTTACATGTACATGAACTTTAATGGCACCCCAGTCTTAGTCCGTTTTGAATTGGACCATCCTTCACAGCTAAAACAGCTTCAACTCTTCTGGGAAAGCTGTCCACAAGGTTTAGGAGTAAAGTCCCATACACACTATGAGTTTTCCTGCAGGTTTTTCTCTTCAGGTTTACCAAAAACATCTAATATGAGGTCAAACCGTAATCATTTAAATTCATATGCAATCAGGCAGGCCCTTGCACTACATGGTTTTGGTAAACCTAAAGGGAAAAACCTGCAGGAAAACTTATAATGTGTATGGGGCTTAACTCTTCATGTACACGGGATGCTTTTACAACCGCTCCTGAAAGATTTAACTTGACAGATAGACATTTACATGCCGTATTCAGTGGCATTTTGCCGGTATTGTGTTTAGAAGCTTTCTAAAAAAAGGCCTGTAAACGAAACACGGTTAAACATGAGTTACTGCATATAGCCATGTTTAGAAGCATTTGGAGCTTGTTATGCCTCCAAACTCAGCTTCTGAACCCATTTTTTGTCATACCAAAAAAAAAAACTCTTAACTCAACTGCCTAGAAACGACTATAAACAACCCTTTGTACATGTACTGATAAGATAACATAGAGGAGAGTTCAGGAGCAGTTGAAAAAAAATGCCCAACTGCTCCTAAAGGCTTGTTTACCAGCAGCAGTGTACATGAGGCCTAAGTCTATGGGAATGTTTGGCTATTCTTCCAGAAACGCATTTGTGAGGTTAGGCACTGACATGGACAAGAAGGCATAACTCACAGTCTCCACTCTAATTCATCCCAAAAGTGTTCTATTAGGTTGAGGTTGGGACTCTGTGCAGGCCAGTTAAGTTCCTCCGCCCCAAACTCGCTCATTCACACTATATTTCCAAAAGTATTGGGCCACCTCTTCAAATCATTTGATGGAGGGTGGATTATAGTGTGGGGTTGTTTGTCAGGGGTTGGGCTTGGCCCTTTAGTTCCAGTAAAGGGAAGTCTTAAGGCATCTGCATACCAAGACATTTTGGACAATTTCATGCTTCCAATTTTGTGGGAACAGTTTGGGGATGGCCCATTCCTATTGCAACATGACTGCACACCAGTGCACAAAGCAAGGTCCATAACGACATGGATGAGCGAGTTTGGGGTTGAGGAACTTGTCTGGCCTGCCCTCAACCCAATAGAACACCTTTAAGATGATTTAAAGCATCAGTAAAATTGTTATTGCTGTGTGAATAAAGCCTAATAGCCTGTAAAACTAAGACCTATTTATTTACTGCTGCTGGAAATACAATGGATATATTTTTTGTATTGAAAGAAAATTTACTTTTCTGTTAGAGGATATTTCATAAACAAATGACACATCAAAATAAATATTTGTTGCCCAATAACAACAGTTAACATCAAATTAAATATTGGTAAAGAAATATCATATTAAAATATGATTATACAAAAATAAAATATTCCAAATAAAAATAACCAGTTAACAGCCTGCTTACTTACCTACAAGGTGGCTGCTCTGTGCAGAATCACATATATATATATATATACGTGATTGTGTACTTCTGGGTAGGGGAAGCATGCGCACACCACTGGACTGATTCTGCTGTGAGTAATCACCAATGGATGACCGCCACCACCAGTTAATCCGTGAGGAGATACACTGGACAGAGCTCTGCATATGTAAACAATGCAGAGCTCAATCCTGTCAGCAAAGATAAGACATGAAGTCCATCACAACCCCTTAGTGAGAGCAGCACACTGAACGCACAAAAACAGGCATACATTTAACCCTTTGATTGCCCTAGATGTTTAGCCCCTTCCCAGGTAGTGTCATTAGTAAAGTGACAGTGCATTTTTTTAGCACCCAGAAAGTCAAAAGTGTCATTTAGTGTCAGATTTTCTGCTGCAATATCACAGACCCACTGTAAGTCACTGATTGCCACTATGATTAGTATAAAAATAAATAAATAAATACAAATTCCACTATTTATGCCATAGATTGTAGACGCTATAATTTTTGCACAAACCAATCAATTTATGCTTATTGGGAGTTTTTTTTTTTTTTTTTTTACCAAAAAAAATTATCAGAATACAAATTGGCTTAAATTTATGAAGATTTTTTTTTTTGGATATCTTTTATAATAAATTAAAGTATATAAAGTATATTGGGTTTATTTTCAAAATTGGCGGTCTTTTTTGTTTTTATAGCGCAAAAAATATAAAACCCAGTGGTGATAAACTGGCACAAAAAAAAGCTCTATTTGTGGGATATGGCACTGTGTTGCTTTAACTAACAATTAATGGGGTCATGTGACGTTATACCCAAACTAAATAGATTTTCTTTTTTTTTCACAAATAGAGCTTTTTTGGGGGGTATTTGATCAACTGGTTTTTATTTTTTGCACTATAAACAAAAAAGAGCGACAATTTTGAAAAAAAATATTTTTAACTTTTTTCTATAACAAATATCCAAAGAAAAAAACAAAAACAAAGTTATTCATCAGTTTAGACCAATATGTATTCTTATACATATTTTTGGTAAAAAAAATAAATCAATCGCAATAAGTGTATATAGATTGGTTTGCGCAAAAGTTATAGCGTCTTCAAAATAAGGGATATATTTAAGGCATTTTTATTATATATATATTTTTTACTAGTAATGCCGGTGATCAGCGATTTTTAGCGGGACTGTGATATTGTGGCAGACACTTTTGACAGTTTTTTGGGACTATTGACATTTAGACAGCAATCAGAGATAAAAATAGCCACTGATTACTGTATAAATGTCGCTGGCAGGTAAGGGATTAACACTAGGGGGCGATCAAGGTGTTAAGTGTTCACTGGGAGGTGTTTCTAACTGTGGGGGGTGTGGACTGACTGGGAGTAGCGAGAGATCGCTGTTCCTGATCACTAGGAACAGCAGATCCCTCTCTACTTCTCTGACAGAACAGGGATCTGTCTGTTTACATTGACAGATCCCAGTTCTGGCTCTTTGAGGAGTGATTGCGGGTCACCGGTAGACATCACAGCCGCCGGCCACGCGCATTGACTCAGGCGTCATGCGCGCCCCCGAAGCTCTTAAAGCGGCCGACGGTACACCTATTGCGGTTTGCGCAGCTGTGCCAACATGCTGCAATATAATGATGGCGGCTGGTTGGCAAGCAGTTAAAGTAACACGGCACTGTATAGCAAAAAATGGGCTGGTAAATCTTCCAGAGGTCAAGTGGATGAGAGGTGGCAAGAAAACAATGTTTCTCACTGGGGTCTAATTGAAGTGGAATATAATTTTTTTTGCAAAAACCAACATTACAGTATAAAGCTGGAATTTATAACTCAGCAACTGCAGTAACTGCATTTTAAAAAACATTTTTTAGGTGAAATGTTCATTACAACATTGTGTATAATTGACTGAAATACTGCAGCAAATGTGTTCTTCAAAGTCTGATAGAATACATTTTGGAACAAATAAGATGCAACATGGGAGTATTTGTTGCACAACAATAGTAAATTATTATTTTTGTTGGTTTTAATTAGCTTTTTCATTTAAAGCAATGAAGAGAAAGTCACAAGAATCATACAAATCCCCCATGGAAGGGCTAGGGAAAAACAACTGTAAGTTACTGTAGATATCATTGAGAATTATCATGGACTAATAAAGGGTTTTAATCAATAACTAAGTCCTTTGTAATAATTCTTTCATATTTAAATTCTTTATCCATGAGTGTTTAGAAGATTAATTAAAATGAAGAGCCTTCTACAGTACAAATAACAGCACGCTGGTTGATGATTGCAAAGGTAATGTTCTATTCCATTGAATTAGTAGATGTAGGATATTGACTTGTCTGAAAATATGAATAAAAATGTAAACAAGAACTTCAAAATAAATTATTTAATGTGGATGATCAAGATTTCTTCATTAATCATGTTACCAATAATTCTAAATTTAATTCTGCACAGGGGGATAGTCTTTTCTAAGCATGTGCAGTCATTGCCTTTTACTGCCATATTAGTTAGTTTTTTATTGGTAAAGTATGGTATGGTATGGGATAGGATGAGATGGCATATTAACATAGTTCATAGGTCCTTATAGTAAAAAATAGTAACGCTGTGTTCACACTATTGCGAATTGGATGTGGTTTTCCCCGCATCCAATTCGCAATATCTGGGGATTTTGACTGACACTCAATGGAGCCGGTTCACATATATCTGCTGCGTCTCCAGTTCGATTTTTCACAGCAACCCTGTGCGTCTTTTGGTCTGTTTCAGGTCCGAATTCAGCTAAAAAATTCTAAAACCTGAAACGGTGAACAGGGACACCCCGGACCCCTGCTTTAAGCCACATGCAAAGATACTGGCCTGGATTCAAGAAGCAATTGCGCCTGTGTAACCATAGTTACACAGCGCAATTGCTTACTTGCCCCGGCGTAACGAATGCTCCTGATTCAGAAACCTCGTTACGCCGACTGCAGCCTAAGATATGCGCGGCATAAGGCTCTTATGCCCGCATATCTTAGGCTGCATTCTTGTGATGGCCGCTAGGTGGCGTTCCCGTTGTGCTCAGCATATAGTATGCAAATTGCATACTAATGCCGATTCACAATGTTACGCGAGCCCTGCGTACGCAGTTTACGTCATTTCCGTACGGCGTCTTTCGCGTAAGGCTGCCCCTGCTATTAGCAGGGGCAGACAATGTTACATATACCCGTCGTTCGCGCGTCGCAAAATTTCAAATTTACGTAGTTTGCGTAAGTGATTCGTGAATGGCGCTGGACGCCATTCACGTTCACTTTGAAGCAAATGACATCCTTGCGACGTCATTTGCAGCAATGCACGTCAGGAAAGTTTCCCGACGGAGCATGTGCTCTACGATCGGCGCGGGAACGCGCCTAATTGAAATGATTCCCGCCCCCTACGGGATCATTTAAATTGCGCGCGCTTACGCCGGGCATTTTGCCGGCGCGCCCACGCAATTTACGGAGCTACTGCTCCGTGAATCAAGGGCAGCGCAGTAAATTTGCGGGGGCGCAGGGCAAAAGCGTTGCCCTGCGCCTCCGTAAAAAATGCGCAATTGTACTTAAATCTAGCCCAGTGTGAACCCAGCCTAATATATGTGGTTTAAAACTTTGAGATTGACTGACTGTATGGATTTTTTTATTTATTTGTTTCACCTCCTGTTTACCTTTGTTCACAAACAGATTCTAAAACTGACCTAGCCTAGCATTTCTTGTCTCTGTGGGGTTGATTTAGTAAGGGTGAATAGACTGTGCACTTTGCAAAGTTGCACACTACAAGAGCAGTTGCTCCAGAGCTTATAAAAAATGAGCAGAAGCTCTGCTGACTTTCATCTGCCAATCATGTGCAAACAAAAATGCAGCTTTTTTTAGCTTTTTTACATGTGATTTGTCATTCTTTGCAAAGTGCCCCATAAATACTCAGTATACTTATATTACAATCACATTAACTTAGTAATTAAGTCATTAGTTGAGTGGGCATATTTTGAAAGGACAGTGTTGTTCATTAGTGCACATTTTCTATCTAGTGCAGATTATATATAAGCTATGACTAAGCACTGTTTGTTAGTGTGAAACGCGTCAGCTCTTCTGTCCATTCTGATCTCCTGTGGCATGTATTTTGAATCAATTTTTTGAATAAAGGCAAAAAAATTTCTTTTTTTTTTGAGTGCGGCTGTCCAGAATTTCTTCCCATTTACATTGTTACATGCATTGCCAGCACCTTGGGCTTCTAATCTGTAAGAGAGGATTTTACCTTCATCTGACCTGCCTGGAGTGGTGATATCCCTTTCTCTACTTTGCAAAGTTAAGCTTTTACCTCATTTACTAAGCTCTGGAGCAACTGCACTTGCAGGGTGCAACTGCAGTTTGCAAAGTGCACTGTCTGTTTGCTTTAAATTAACCTCTGCGTGTCAATGGCTAGGAAATAAATTTTTTTAGTAACAGCTAACGCTGCCAATTGCCCATTGCACTGTGATGGCATTGGCATCAGAAACCTATTGTAATTAATAGTAACTGACTCCAATAGTGTATTGCAAAACAAAACTGAATTTCAGAAGCACTGATCTGCCATTCCTGTCCAGTCTAATAGAGTTCTTCAAATACCCAGTGCATGTCAAAATTTCTACGTACATCAATGCAACGAACACGTAGGAAAACATTTTGGGCTGAAAAGTGGTCAACTGTGAAATATTTTTGACAGTTGCTGGTGAGAATGCTGGAATGCAACTGTTTATGTGTAGAATGAGTGAGAATGCTGATTGTAAAAAGCACAGAGATAAAATGATACTGCAATCTTCGTGCATTAGACACGTGTCCAGCTCTTAAGTGCTGTGAGAAAATGGTCAACATGTCCTCTTGCGATTTATTTATATGAGGTTGTCAGATGACACAACCTTTCTAGATTAATGTGGCCAGCTTTCAAATGCAGTGAAGATGTGGTCAATGTGTGCTCTTGCAATACATTTATATAGGGTTGTCCAATGGCACAAACTCTGTTGATAAATCTATCTAGCTCCCAATGCAGTGAGAACCATGTGCTGATATAGTATATTTATGTTTGGATTGTGTAATAACACAATCTCTCCTGACTGACTGTGGAAAGCACTTGAAGTATCAGATGAAAGAGGAAGGACATCCAAGGCAGCATGGGGAAGCTGGCAGAACATCAACACAATTAAAAAGATGGCACAATACTTTTAGCTAAAAATTGTGTGAATATTATTTTTTAAATGAATCATTCCCAACAAGGTTGAACACCAAATCTAGTGAAAGGATTCACTCATCTCTAATGGTTGCACACACTTTAAAGAATTGATCTACATTAAAATATATATATATATATATATATCACACAAATGTTCTTTTATTAAAGTGATAATATAGGTTCAGTTTTTCTTTTTTTGTCATACTTACCTCCACTGTGCAGTTTGTTTAGCACAGAGTGCAAAAAATCGGGGCGATTGTCCTCTTCTGGGGTCCCACGGTGGCTCTTGCGGCTCCTCCCCGCAAGAGCTAACCCCCTCTGGGAAGCTCTCTCCCGAGGGGGTTACCTTGCGGGCGTGCTCCCGTGTGATACACTAGGTGGCCATACTCGGCCCCACGGCACGCAGCGACATTGGATTAGATTGACAACCAATGGCTGCGCTGCTATGAATCTAACTAATAAAGAGCCGACAAGCCATTTGGAAAGCGGTAAAAGTGATCTTGCAGTGAATCTGCCACAGAGACCACTCCTGGCCAATCAGGAAGTGGGTCCTGAGACCGGTCACCTGATTGGCTGAGAGAAAAAGCAATCTTATTGCCCCCAAATATGAGAAGGGAGGAGATGCAGGGGAAACCCCTGTAAACCACCAGGGGGAGAAGCCACCCTCCGCCCAAAGGAAGCGCTGCCCGTAAGCTCGTGATCTAGAAGGGTAAATGTGGAGATGAAGACTGACCAACCGGGGGGGTGCCTGTGACCGCACCGACTGACCGGGGGGGTCTCAGCAGGTAGATTGTTTGCTGCCCCCCAAAAAATATACCACCAGCTACTGACTTTAACGTTGATGAATAGAGGTGATCAGGCTACAATGCACCTCTATACCATGTAACACAGCAGTCAATTAAACCTTAGCAAGTTGTACCCAGGCAGTTAAGCTTTCCTCCCATATGAATTGTTGCACTCTATGCTGTACTGTGATTTGTATCAAAAAAGAAGAATATCTCCTTTGTTGTTAGCTAGAACTAAACGTTTTCAGGTAGATGTTTCCTGGAGAAATCAATACACAAAATATAGGTTGCACATCTTAACTCCAGAATGTGCAACCAAAGCAATCTATCACTCTGGGGGGCATAGTGATTATACTAAGTAAACTTTTCTTTTTAATCCAACATAGACACCCCACATGCAGCATTTTCATGCATATCAGTAAATTGAGTTTCTAAGACTGTAGTTACTGTCCCCTGTGTAGGAATTTCAAAGTGCCTACTTTTCGAGAGCAAATTAAGATTGGAATCTTTAACACAAGGTCAGGTTTATTTTAATTGCTATTACCTTTTAATCTCCCCATTTAATTCTAGTAATGCTCATGAACAGTCAAGGAATTGTCATTAAAACATAGTGTAGGCATCTTGTCTAAGACTTGAATACATGTTTAATTAAATGTGATCTACCAATTTAGCAAAGACAAATATGCCACAAGATGGCTGCTGATATCTCAGGCTGATCTCAAATACATTTATACCCTAGGATCTTGATCATCTTTATAGCCCAGAAGGAACAAGAGTTTTGAATAGCAACTGGCAAATGCCAGGAAAATCACATATCTATAAACATCCTGTATAGTAGAAGAATATGCTAATGCAGTAATCCTTTTAGTAAATCAGCCCCAGTATGTTCTACTGGGACTTAAGTTTGACATTTTAAATAATTCTTGAAAAATAGCAACAATGACAAAATCCAAAAGTAAGCCATAGTAACCAATAAGTTACACACAAATATAAAAAAAAATACTCATGCTGCAAGGGCTAAAATTATAGCATACCACATTACATTTTTAGTTTCCTTCACTACAGTATAAACATGAATTCAACTCTAAGGTGGCAAAGAACTGTCACTTGTCAAAAAGCCATGACTTCTGTAGTAAATGTAGACTTGAAAAAACAGAAATGCAAATGAAAACTAAAAATATATGGCATTTGGCAAGTAGACAACCTGACATCTCTTGATACTTTGCGCATGAAGAAAAGAGAAAGAAATGTTTCAGGAGCAGTCAGGAAAATCACAGAAACACATTTAAACAAGGTTCTCTAAACAAGGCTATTATATATACCGGTAACTATATATATATATATATATATATTAATACCATATTTATCGGGGTATTGCGTGCTCTGGCGTTTAGCGCGCACCCCTAAAGTGGCCCCGCATTCCTGTAAAAAAACATTTTAGTACTTACAGTTTTGGTGTCTTGCGTGGCGTCCATTGGCGGCCTCGTCGGGTCCGGTGCGGCTTCGGTGGTGTCCTCCTTGTCTGGCCTGAGCACTGACAGGCTGACTACAACACCCCTTCCACCTCTGCAGCAATGCTGGCAGCACTCATACATCTATTTCCCAAAGACAACCTTTAGATATGATGCTGAGCATGTGCACTTAAAGTGGTTTTAAAAACTCAAGCACACAACTTGCACCTACAGGTAAGCCTAGATTAAGGTTTACCTGTAGGTGCAAGAAATATCTCCTTAACCTGCACATTTTAGGAGATATTTACATTAATTACAGGCGCCGATGGCGTCGGCGGCAGTGGCGAATGAGGAGGACTACGGGGGCTTTGATTTCAGGTAAGTGGCACATAATGAGCTAGTATGCTATGCATACTAGCTCATTATGCCTTTATCTTGCAGGATTAGGTTTTTCCCCATTTTTCACGGGGCGGTTTACTTCCTCTTTAACTTCTTTGGTCGATCATGGTAAGGCCTGTCCTGAGTGCAACCTGTCCTGTTCTGTATGGTCTTGACTACCATACTGCAGCTCAGTTTCAGGGTCTTTGCAATAATCTTATAGCCTAGGCCATCTTTATCTAGAGCAACGATTCTTATTTTCAGATCCTCAGAGAGTTCTTTGCCATAAGGTGCCATGTTGAACTTCCAGTGACCAGTATAAGAGAGTGAGAGTAATAACACCAAATTTAACACGCCTGCACCCTATTCACACCTGAGACCTTGTAACACTAACGAGTCACATGACACCGGGGAGAGAAAATGGCTAATTGGGCCCAATTTGATCATTTTCACTTAGGGGTACACTCACTTTTGTTGTCAGTGGTTTAGACATTAATGGGTGTTGAGTTATTTTGAGTTGACAGCAAATTTACACTGTTATAGAAGCAGTACACCCACTACTTTACATTGTAGCAAAGTGTAATTTCTTCAGTGTTGTCACATGAAAAAATGTGAGGGGTGTACTCACGTTTGTAAAATAATATATATATATACAGTATATATATATATATATATATATATATATATATATATATATATATATATATATATATATATATATATATATATATATATATATACTTAGGCTTGCAAAGTAAAGTACACTTGTCACAAACATGGGCTTTTCAAACTGAGCATATAATTACAAATTACATATGCAGAGGTTACTTTCACTGAAACTTACATGTCATGATAATCAGTAGATCCAGAGACACAAACCAAGGAATTTGTATGAACAAAATGGTTAGCTGAAAGCCAGACCATTTAATTTCTATGGGGCCAAGAGCTTTCATGAAGACAGGCCCCTTAATGGTATTATGGGGTCCCATTGAACATTGCTACGACCCTGTATGCAGACCATGACATTAGTGGTAACATTTAATTGGTTTCTGCCAACCATTTCTCCCCTTCCTTTGGTCTTTAAAATAAGGAGATTGTCTCACAATAGGGAGGTGAGAGGAGATTGAGTCATGCTAGACTAGGAAAAGTCAAGATTTGCATTTACCTTCAGTTGCCTATATCTTGGGATATTATGATAAATTTGGAAGAAAACAAAACAAATCCGTTTTAACTCCTGTTTGCTTCTTCATCCCTGAGGCTGGTGAAGAAGCCAACATGATTCAAAACGGATTTGAAATGCATGCTGTGTCTACAATCTTAAACAAACCTTTTAATACTGTTGGTACATCATTATTATTGTTATTTACCAACCATTTTCCACAATTTTCATCTCTTATTTCCTATCTG
Organism: Rana temporaria; assembly: GCF_905171775.1. Classification (NCBI taxonomy): domain Eukaryota; kingdom Metazoa; phylum Chordata; class Amphibia; order Anura; family Ranidae; genus Rana; species Rana temporaria. The sequence continues at coordinate 279,910,112 of NC_053490.1, forward strand.
CTACTTAGTTTCTTACCCATTCTGGGTAGGCCTTTCTGAGCCATATACTCAAAGTAAATTGACTAGGTTTATGACAAGTTTACTGTGAGGCCTCGTACACACGACCGAGTTTCTCGGCAAAAACCAGCAAAAAACTTGCTGTTTTGTTTTTTTTGCAGAGGAAACCGGTCGTGTGTACATTTTTCGACGAGGAAACTGTTGAGGAACTCAACGAGCCAAAAAGAGAGCATGTTCTCTTTTTCCTCGACAGGAATGGAGAAAATTGGCTTGTCGAGTTCCTCGACAGCCTAACAAGGAACTCGACGAGCAAAACGATGTGTTTTGCCCGTCGAGTTCCTCGGTCGTGTGTACGAGGCCTAAGGTAGGTTTACTTGTGTTTTTTTATGTTTCTAATTTTATTGAACAATAATCTCCTTATCCTCTATTATTTTAGTGAAGATTTTTAAGGTATAGCACATTTTCTAATGTCTTGAGCATGGAGGTGCTTTTATTGAGAGCATTTTCATGCCTGAGAGCTGCATTTCATTACAATATTTAGCGACCCTTAACTTAATTATGCCTTAAAACATACATTACCCTTGTAATTTAAAGAGAATGGACATAAAGGAGATATATGCACCAGCATCTACCTGCATACTGTTTATTGTTTCCTATACTGCAAGTTGGTGTCCTGTTCCAAATCCTTTCTAATAATTCGTTGTACTTAGCCATTATCTATAGTATTGGGAAAGAAGAAGAAATGGTTTGGATGGTTGTTTGTTTGTTTAACCGGTTAAGACCCGAACCATTATGCAGGTTAAGGACCTTGCCCCTTTTTGTGATTCGGCACTGCGTCGCTTTAACTGACAATTGCGCCGTCATGCGACGTAGCTCCCAAACAAAATTGGCGTCCTTTTTTTTCCCACAAATAGAGCTTTCTTTTGGTGGTATTTAATTGCCTCTGCAAATTTAATTTTTTGTGCTATAAACAAAAACAGAGCGACAATTTTGAAAAAAATGCAATATTTTTTGCTATAATAATTATCCCCAAAAAATATATAAAAAAAAGTTTTTTTTCCCCTCAGTTTAGGCCGATACGTATTCTTTGACATATTTTTGGTTAAAAAAATTGCAATAAGCTTTTATCGATTGGTTTGCACAAAATTTATAGCGTTTACAAAATAGGGGATCATTTTATGGCAGTTTTATTTAAAAAAATGTTTTACTACTAATGGCGGCGATCAGCGTTTTTTTTTTTCCCGTGACTGCGACTTTATGGCGGACACATCGGACACTTTTGACACATTTTTTAGACCATTGGGCCAGATTCACAACCAGCGGGCGCAACGTAACTTTTCTGATTTAAGTTACACCGCCGCAAATTACACAAGTTAGTGCCCGATCCACAAAGCACTTACCTGGAAATTTGCAGCGGTGTAACTTAAATCTGTCCGGGGCAAGACGGGCCCAATCGAATGGGGCGAGTCCCATTTAAATTAGGCGCGCTCCCGCGCCGGACGTACTGCGCCTGCTCCGTCGGGTAAATTACCCGACGTGCATTGCGCTAACTGACGTTGCACCGACGTCATTTGCTTAGACGTTAACGTAAATTGCGTCCAGCGCCATTCACGGACGTCTTACGCAAACGACGTTGATGTTTAAATTTCGACGCGGGAACGACGGCCATACTTACCATGGCTTAAGAGAACTAGGGCTCAGCCCTAGTTTTACACGGCGTAACTCGACGGAAACTACGTAGATTTAGATCGACAGGCCGTTCGGGACGTTCGGGAAACGCCGTAAGTCTTCATTTGCATATTCTACGCCGGCCGCAATGCCCTTGCCACCTAGCGGCCGGCCTAGAATTGCTTTCTTAAGATCCAACAGTGTAATTCAATTACACCTGTCGGATCTTAGGGCTAGCTATGCGTAACTGATTCTATGAATCAGTCGCATAGTTAGAAACAGAGATACGACGGCGTATCAGTAGATACGCCGTCGTATCTCGTTTGTGAATCTGGCCCATTGTCATTTTCACAGCGAAAAGTGCATAAAATGCACTGATTACTGTGAAAATTACACTGGCAGTGAAGGGGTTAACCTTTAAGCTTTATAATACATACCTAATATTAGGCTTTGATCTTTAAATTATCACACGGTATATGTCATAATTAAAATAATATTTTCCCTGCATTTATGATGCTTTATAGTACATTACGTTGGATGCACAGAGACTGAAGCTATTTGATTCTGAATACAAGCATAATTATTTTTGAAATGGGAAGCTAAAATTTTCTGTATGATGTTACAGATGCCACCAGTACCACAAATACTCCTAAAACTATATTTACTGCAGTCAACACAAAGTACCACATGAATGTGTGTATATTATTCTTCCTCATTCGAAATATTTAAATGAGGCTCAGAAATTATGCTTTATATATGCACATTCATCAGAAAAATGTAATTAAAGCTGAAAACTAAGCAAGCAGATACATTTGTCAGAGTGTCACAACTCAAAATCGAATGTATACAATTATATTTTCTATATAAAAGTGGTCATGTATTTAAAGAGAATTTAGGGCATAGTCTCCTTGGAAACTATTCTAGAAAACTTTGTTTCATGCTCCATTACCCCTGACCATAGCATATCTCAGATATACTGCATGTTGAGAGAGGAGATGCCTAAGGAGGTGTGTTGTGCTACACTATGTGATTTATTATTGCTCTGTGTCTTTAAGGAGACAAGGGCCCGGATTCAGATAGCTTCGCCTATCTTTAGGCGGGCGTAGCGTATCTCAGATACACTACGCCACCGTAAGTTTGAGCAGCAAGTTGTATATTCACATACAACTTGCGCTTAAACTTACAGCGGCGCAGTGTAACTGGACCGGCGTAAGCCTGCCTAATTCAAAATAGGCTGGTTGGGGACGTGTACTATGTAAAATAGTACTGGCCCCCATATTTTTGACGTTTTCAACAAACGGCGCATGCGCCGTCTGTGGACATATCCCAGTGTGCATGCGCCAAAAAAAAAGCCGAATGCAAACGACGTAAAAAAAAAGCGCCGGGCGGTCAGTCGTTTCTGAATCGGCGTAAATACTAATTTGCATATTCCTCGCATAAATATACGGAAGCGCCACCTAGCGGCCAGCCTGAAATTGCAGCCTAAGATACGACGGTGTAAGACACTTACACCTGTCGGATCTTAGGAATATCTATGCGTAACCTGATTCTCTGAATCAGGCGCATAGATACGACCGACTTCACTCAGAGATACGACGGCGTATCAGGAGATACGCCGTCGTAGCTCTTTTCTGAATCCGGGCCAAGGAGTTTGAGTGGAGCAAGTCTGATATATCAGTTGATGAGAGCATTACATCTTGTTTATATCTATGCTTGATGGTCAATTTGTGGCTGACCACTTCTGATCCTACACTGCTAAAGGAGATAAGGAGCTTGAATGGAACAAGTCTCATATACCAATGGATGGGAGCATTTCATCGCATCTATACATGTGATTGATGGTCACTTTGTGACTGAATACTTCTGGTGCGCGCAATTGATTTTCTCACTTTGGGTGGAGCACAGTTTCTTTTGGAGCACAATTTTTAAACACAACAGTCTTGGAATAAGATTAAACTGTTTTGGATTTATTACACATTGTTTTTATCTATTTATGATTAGTTGAAAGGATGGTCTTTTTGTTACTATTAAAGCGGGGTTCCAACCACAATTAGCATTTTTTAAATGTATGTCCTTTCATCATGTGTTTTTATAATATAAATCTGGTCACTTACTTTTTTACAATCTGCCACCGCTCCGCATAGTTATTCAAAAAAGATAGTTTATAAAACTATGTCCACACCGTTGTCATTTTTCTTGTGGGCATTGTGAAGCCCACAAGCACTTACTTCCTGGAAGTCTTGGATGGGGAGTGATAATTGGGTAGCGCACTGCATCCTGGGAAATGATGACACACATTTCTTAGGAGCATTAGAGGGAGATGATGTCAGGATCCTAGGTGATTCCAAAGGCAGATTTTGTGGCACTGCTTAGCAACAGGCAATTCCAGATGAGTAAAAAAAAACAATTTTATTTTTTTTATTTTTATTTTTTTAGGTCTAATGAGCACAATAATGAAAACAAGATTTTTGGGATGGAAACTCCACTTTAAATTGCCTTTACAGGTTGGACTACATAAAATAATTATTTTTCCCTTTTGATCTAATTTTACACTTTTTGATGAGCACAGTATTGATTGTATTATTATATAATAGAGTCACATATTAGGTGTTGAATTATTACTTTATCATTCACGTCATATCATTTCAGGTAGCGCTCTTTTTTTCACCTTTCAGTAACATGTTTTGATTTACTTGTGTTCTTTCAAGTGAGAACACAGTCTGATAAAGTTTAACTTTTTTTTTTTTTTTTTAACAGAGAGCATGGGTAAAGGTTTGCTATCATTATTTTTCTGGACTAACTAAGATGTATTATGGATTCCTAGTTATCCTGCAGCACCCCACCCTTCCTCTCTCCACAGATTGTGGTACATTTGCATGTCTTCCAACAGTGTACACCAGCACTTAAAGTCAACTGTGATTGGCTTAGGGTACCATCCTAAGCCAATTATCATGAAAGGCAGAAGCTTATTGTCCAATAATATAAAGTGAGGCATTAAAATCAGTGAATTCACCCTATTCTATTTACATTATACAGCTACCTTAGTACCATAAAATTGTGGGGCAGTTGTTAATTGTCCCCACTACATGGCTGAAGGTGTGAATTGTTGTTTAATTGTCATGGAAGAGATATTAAATTGGCATGACATGTAATTGACAGACATTGTCGAAGGCCCTCGCCCTTGTTTAGGGATGACTCTTTTAGGCTGATGTAGATGGCCTCTTTCAGGTCTCTTGCAAACAGTTTGCCTCTCTGTCCAAAATGTACCCCTCAAAGAGTTATTTCACATCCCTTAGGCAATCAGCATATGCCTTGATACATTCTATGATGATTGGATAAGGGGGATGAGTTATGAAAAAAATGGCAACACAAGGGCCTCGTGCAATATCTTAAAATATTTTATGATAAAAAGAAGTATTAAAAAAACATACTCCCAAAATTCATATGGCTAAAGGCATTATAGATTAAACAAACACATTTCAAGGGATATACTCTCATTATCAAAGCTCTCATTTCATCTATATACAGCGTGAGGAGGTTCTGATAAGGAGAGAAGCAAAGCTGCTGGTTTGAAGGCATATTAGACTTATCCTTGTGGTAAGTGCATCCCCAAGAGGGGCTTCCTGTGTTCACGTGGTGGTATACTGGTTATTGGTGGACTGTGAAGAGGATTTGTTTAACCGTTGTCATTAACAGAGTACACTTCTTTGAGCACCTCTCCTCATCCTGTTTATATTGTCTTCCTTTATGATGAGTACTACATAAAGAAGTTTGTTCACCTCAATGAGAACAAAGAGCGCTGCTGCAATATATATCAGACTTTTCTGTTCTTTATTTATTGTTTGTTATACATACTACAGGAGATGGTCAGAGACTGCAGACATACTACAGGAGATGGCCAGAGACTGCGGGCATACTACAGGAGATGGTCAGATACTACGGACATACTACACGTGATGGTCAGAGACTCAGGGCTGGTACTGAAAATAGGCCCACTGGGAATCTCCTAGTAGTCCCAATGGCCAGTCCATCCCTGCCCACAGCAATGAAACATGATTGACAACAGTTAAAATAAACAGTTTAAAATAAGCTATGAGGCCACTTTAAGTTGCTGTATCTAATTACAGTACCACTTCAGAAGACCACAAGTTCCATGCTATACATATTCCTGTGGCCCACATATGTCAAATTCTGGCATATCTATCAGATGAAAAAGCAGACTATTATATTTTAATTTAAAGGTTATTTTACTTTTTTAGTACATACATTTTATCTACTCCTGTTCCTGTTGGCTTGAAAAAAAAAATGGATTTGGATGTAGCATTTGTTTGCAGAAAATGATTGGCTTGACACACCTTGGCCCGCAACATCCTAGTTTGTGTATAGACTTTAGTAACAATAAAGAAAAAAAAAACATTTTTCAGCAAGGTCACCCTCCCCTGTCCAATGCTAGCAAATGTTTAGAAGGTATACACACAGCAATCTGCACAGATTCTTTGGATAATCCATTTTAATCATGCTAACCACAGTGTTCTATTATTCAGGAATTTGTTATTACATTGATTGCTCATTAAACAAAATGCCATCAGTTGCTAATATTCAGCTTTAAAATGTTGTCTTAGCCTTTTTTGAAAGTTGTGAATAGAATATTGTGCAAAAAAATTTTTTTTTTTCAATGTAGCATTTCTCTGATATAGAATGTTGTGCAAAAACGTTCTTTTTTTTTAGCAATGTAGGATTTTTCTGACAGTATGCCAATAAATAGTGAACTTGGTGGCTTGTGTAAAAATAATATCTGCAAGAGGTCACACGCAGTCTGTGATATGCTTGCTCTGTTCTCTAGCTCAGTGGCTTGAGAGATTTGCATCATCAGCATTCTAGCATTCTCCACAGCAGGAAAAAGCCTAAGGCCCATCCCTGCCACACCGCTTTTGCAGCAGCCTCTAAAGGATGGCATAGCCTCTGGCCAGGGTTCCTTGTTATCATTTAGTGGCAAATTGGTCAGAACAGACAGCCATTTCAACTGATGTTGAGTTTAACAACTGTGCCCAATTTAACTCTTCAATGGTTATAATCTCTATTCAAAATAAATATGGATATATATGATGCAAATCATCTGCACTAAATGATCACTTGTTTATGTCTGCATTGTTTCTGTAAAATAAACAATTAGAATAAATGATGGAAACCATTAGGTGGGAAGATAAAACATATTTCTCTATGACTGGAGTTTCTCTACTGTAACATGAACTGAAAATTATATCTTACTAACTCAATTGTTTATATAATACATACAAGATTTTTCTGTTCAATGTGCTGAAAGTTTACTAAAGTGTTACTAAAGGTTATTTTTTTTTGTGTACTTTAAATAAGAAACACGTTAGACTCTCCTGCTGTGAAATACCATCACCAACCCATCATGCACCATTCTGTCATGTCTTGAGGGGGCGGTGCCACCAGGTGATGTGGCCAGGTGTCTTCGCCCCTTACCTATATAAGAACTGTCAAACGGCAAGCCAGCCATTTGGCAGTTTGCCTTAGTAGACGGCAGAGCGTTTTTTTTTCCTGTCCGGCAGTGGTGTGATTGACAATGGATCTACATTGGGGGACACGTTTTTTTTTATCCCTAAAGGGGACATCTATGGTCTAATAAGCCCTCTGCCTGCAGACCCCCATAACTACAGCCCAGGGTTGTCGGGATGAGGCCCTTGTCCCCATCAACATGGGGACAAGGTGCTTTGGGGTGGGGTTCCCCTTAAAATCCATACATCCCTTTTTAATTGCCAACAAAGTTTTTATTCAGCTGAGGACAGGGAAGCCCATTGACAGCTGGCTCATCGGTTGTTAGGGGCACGGCAGCCAATCTTCTCTGTCCCGCTTATTAACAACCAGTTATTCAAAGCTTTGCCCAATCAGGGCTCAGAATGCACTGTGCAGTGCGTAGTGCATTTCATGGTGTTCGGCAGGGTGAACACCCGCCAAACGCCCTGCAAATTCAGTGTTTGCTGAACGGGCTAACAGGCGATGTCCGGGCCAACATACATAACATAAGTTAACATAAGTTAAAAGAAAAAAAAAAGCTGATTACATTTTACTTAGTTTTTTCTGAAAACTCCAAAACTGAATTTTAAGATCAGTGTTTAGAAGCATAAAAAAAAACACATCTGGATTACATTTTTTAGTTTTCTGGCAGAAAAAAAAAGCCTAACCTCGCCTAAACGTGTGTACAAATACGCTCTATATAAAAAAAAATTCTGCCAAAATAATTACTTTTTTTTAAGCCCTATGTGTATGGACCCTAAAAGTGATTACATACCCAGACTATACATGCTAAAGAATTTACATAGTCTGAATAAGCAGTAAAAGTACTGCTTTCATTGTGGAGAACTGCATCTCAGCTATTTTCTATGAAGGGCAGAATTTTGGTAGGGTACCAGACTTCTAATTTAAAAGCATAACATGTGTTTCTAAGCTGCTACAAAGGTAACAAAACTTGACTTTAGAGACTTCATTGAGATCTTTGAGGCCCTTTGAGAATGAAATACAAGCAGCTAGAAAGGCTAGTGAGGAGTTGTATAAAAGCCATGTTCCTGCTTGTTAAAATATGTTAATGTCCATGATCTGGGCACAGATGAACTTTAGTGCGCTGTCTAATGGTCTCAACTGTATTGCATTATTTTAAAAAAATATTAAGAATAAAAGTATAGCAAGACAATCACTATATATAAAAACACAATGTCATAAGTATTATGAAAAAAAATACAGCTTTGATGCTATATACAGTACATACTATAGATCTATACACACACATATATATATATATATATATATATATATATATATATATATATATATATATATATATATATATATATATATATATATATATATATATATATATATCTCAATCCAATGGGTGCAGTTTGCTCGCATCCAGCAGGGCAAGTCTCACTGTCCAGGCTGTCCGGTGACGTCAAGAATTTTGATCGATCAAAATAAAAGATTAATCGAGGAATTCATCTTTAATTTCCCCAGCCCTAATATATATATATATATATATATATTATATATATATATATATATATATATATATATATATATATATATATATAAATATATATATATTACTGCTGCTGAACTAATACCATATGTTTATCCATTCCATGTCTATTAAAATTAAAAGTAAAAAAAAAATACAAAATCTATTTCTAGGAAATCAGTTTTTTGACCCATTGTCTCTCGGAAGCACTTTTAAAGAATAAGCTCTGTTGGCAGAGCAACATTTTTGAATTCTGTGACAAGCTGAGGAGAAATACAGTTTATTACTTACTGTTCTGACTGAAAATGCTAAAACAAAGCCTAAAATATTGTCACCAGAGGAAAAATGCCAGAAGCAAAGTGACTGTTGGCAGATTCCTGCTCCTCTTCAACAAACAGCAAATCAATCATTACATCCCCTTGGACTTAATTAGTTGAAATTTTCAATGAATGACACCAATGAAGATGTAAAACATTAACAAATCTTCTGTTAAGGTGCTTTAAAAGCCAGCTTAATTACAATCCGTCAAGGTCTATATATATGCACTGTCTGGCATTAAAGCTGTATTGTAATCCTGGATGAAATCGAAGTGTAAAATCTTCCAGGTGCTTGTTAGAGATGTATATTGTAAAGTGTTTGGCAAAAGAAACCTCATTTTAAGGGATTGAAAAACAAATTGATTGAAAAATTAAAATGCATCTATATTGGGAAACAGTTCTGATGAATATGAATCCATATGTTACCCAGCTCCTGAATTTCAGTGAGGCTGATGCAAAGACTTTGTGCAAAGTGGAAAACAAAAACAAAGAAGGAATTAATCTTTTTACTGATCTGAAAACAGTTAGCTGGTATCTGATCAGCTGGTAGGGGTTAGCGGTCTTCACACATTGCCACTGTGCTCATTATACAGGCTGATTGACGTAACTCAAAGAAAATAATTAGATATTGACAATACCTGGTGGTTTCAATAGACTGCTAAAAGGTAGTAGGAGTGGTTGAAAGTCACTGATAAAAGAACAACTCAACTGTTAGGGGGCACACCAATCAGTTTCCACAATATCAATATCAGCCTGACTGATCTTGGGCTATAATCACGCTTGTTATAAAAACAAGGTGTCCTAAACAAAAGTCTTGTATACCTAAGAATTTAAACAATTTATTTATTTATAAACCTCAGCATCACAGCATTCAAATCCTCCCAATACCACATAGCCTCACAGGCCCTTTGTCAATCCTGTATATTTAAAAAAGCAACATATAAAGGAAATGTTGTATTTTGTTCCTTTTAGAAGGTTAATAGATGATAATACAGATACTGTGGAATTCATAAAATATGTGTAGTAGACACCCTTTAGAATTCTGTAAGGGTATATCATTGAGAGATCCAGTGCTTGTGCCCAGTTCATGTACCTGCTAGAGATAGATACATTAATTTTTCAGTATTTGCACAGAGGTTAGAGTGTCCACATTCAACTTTTTCCTCAGTACCCCCCTCCCTGGTCACTGCACCCATCACACTGACAGGTGTATGGCTGAGGAGTTTTGTACTAGGGGTGGCTGTAGCCTGAAAAGGCTATGAGGTCTGCTTTACTTTTGATTGGTGGCACATGGCAGTGGGTGGATCCATATCCACTATTTACTCAAAGAGCGACTTTGAAGTTGGCCTTAATTAATGCCAGCTGGCTTATATGCAAACTGGCAGTAATTCTTTTGGAACCTGGCGCAACCATCGTGACAAATTCTAAAAGTGGAAGCAGTAAGAATTAGTTGAATCTGGTGTCGGAACTTGTACTGAATCTGGCACAAGACTTTCATGATTTATGCGCGGGCCACATTAAAGGGGCCATTCCACCAGAAAAGTGATATTACTGCTTTTTTAAATTCAACTGAAAGTATTCAGTGTGTGATTTTTTTTATTTAACATGTCTAATTTTTACCACATTTACATTTAGGCCAAGGAGTCTGAGGCCCCGTACACACGTCCGAGAAACTCGACGGGCAAAACACATCGTTTTGCTCGTCGAGTTCCTTGTGAAGCCGCCGAGGATCTCGGCGAGCCGAAATTTCCCATTGAACAACAAGAAAATAGAGAACATGTTCTCTATTTGGCCCGACGAGATCCTTGTCGGCTTCCTCGGCCAAAAGTGTACACACGACCGGGTTTCTCGGCAGAATACGGCTCCGATCGAGTTTCTGGCTGAATTCTACCGAGAAACTCGGTCGTGTGTACGGGGCCTAAGCAAAACGTGCCAGAAGTTGTGAAAAACTGGTATACTGCCAGAAGTGCTGACAATGGTCAACTTTTATTTATGTTGTTAAACTTTTCTTCCCGAAAGAAAAAAAGAACTGCTGCTGTAACTGATTAAACATGTTAAACCACCGTTTCCACAGATTGACAACGCAGTTGTTCACTGCAAAAAAAAAAAGTGTTGTCGCCCTGTTAGAGGAAACGGTAAATAAATGAATCTACTGGCAGGATCAACAAGTAATACATATGTTACAGAAAGACGTAAAAGCAAAATTGGCTGTGGTAATACTGCAGACTGCAGTACTATTTATATATTCATGTAAAACCTTTATCCCAAAAAAACAAAACAGTTTGCTGTAACTGCTTGTGTAACCGCAGTGTGAACTGGAGTTTGGCTTTTATTTTAGTGTATCTAAATCTGCTAGTCCATCTAACACTCCCCTCTCCACAGATTAACACTACTGCTGTCTGATATGCCCATGTGTTCCTTCCTCCAGAATGGGGGCACTCAAATGCAGGAGGAGTGTTAATGGCCAGATCACCAGGTGAAAACAAAGGGGGAAATATAAAAGAAAAAGAATATTGCAGCCAACACATGATTGGTAAGTTGCAATATATTACATTCTTGGTTTTGGGTTTAATAGCATTTTGATATTTGACATTGAATTTGCTACCCAGCATTCAGCTGTTACTTGCCTTGTTTAGCCAGAAGAAACAACAAAACAGTTAAGCCCTGTACACACGATCAGATAACTGATGGAATCTAATCCGATAGATTTTTTACTTTGGATATCCGATGAAGCTGACTTTCATCAGTCTTGCCTACACACCACCAGTCAAAAATCCGACCATGTCCTACGCGGTGACGTAAAACACTACGACGTGCTGAGAAAAATGAAGCATGCGTCGACTTGATTCTGAACATGCGTGGATTTTTGACCGATGGCCACACAGACAATCGTTTTTTTCTATCGGTTTTTATCCATAGGAAAATTTTAAAACATGTTCTATTTTTTTCACCGATGGAAAACAAACCGATGGGGCCCACACACGATTGGTTTGTCTGATGAAAACGGTCCATCGGTCTGTTTTCATCAGACAAACCGATCGTGTGTACAGGGCTTTAATGGTTACTTCTGTGGGATTATGGGACAGGAGGTCTGCCATCTGTTTGAAAATGTTGCTCCATAAAAGTCGCATAAACTGTATTTTGAAAATTACATTTAAAGGCTATTTAATGCTTTTGCATTACCAAAATGTCTATAAGTACAGCTTTTTGTAGCGCCAGATTCACCAGTTGCACTGGCAGTATTACTGGGAACTTGGCAACACATACTGTTTTTACACTTAATAGTTGTGGTGCTGTGGTGCATAAATCATATTTATTACAGTTTGAGTAAGCACTCCAGTCTACCGAAAGGCCTCCTGTCTACAATGTCCATCTTTGGAGCAGATAAATCCCATGCTTGCATTAACTGATATTCAATCTGATACAATTCCTTGAATCTTTCATTCACAAGCACTTGCTTCTCTGATACGGATGTTATCTTAGAGCTTTAAGTTTACATGGACAAGTAAGTTTTATGTGCTGGTTTGACCTAAGAAGAATAGATGTTCAAAGCATTTACAAGCCATTTTCAAATACAGAGTGACAGGAGTATTTCAACCGCAACATATCTTTGTGAGCTGGGTTTCTATATCTTCACAGAGAAATGTGATTGCCAGTCACTTCTGTCATGTAGCAATGAACCACTTACAATTACTTATTCAGCTACTCACAACGTACTCAGTTTCCTACATCAGTGTATTTTAAGTTCACCAAGTCAACTGAAGGAAAGGAAAAAATAAAAGACATGACATGTCATTAAAAAAATATAAGACTCCATATCGATGTTGACATATAGTTTTGTCTTAACAATGCAAATATATCCAAGTACTAAACCGCTCTTGTGTTCTATGCTTATTTGCAGGCTTTGTACACATGGGCAACAGGAGGTGGGGGGGGGGGCTGGTGGACTTTGCACACACCCCTTAAACACCTCCATCTAAGCCATCCTAAGAAGGAGTTTTGAGATTTATACGCACAGTTACTTAGTTTGAGTCACATTTTCACCCATTCTCATTAAAATAAAAATGACCTCCAGCATCCGTCTGCTTTGGATGTTGTAGGTCAGTTTTTTTTATTGCTCTCCTTGCTTAACAACCAGGCAATACATTGTTTAAAAACTGCATGAACTTAAAGTGGAACCTATTTCTGAAAAGTATTTGCTTTCACTTCCACTTGGAGATCACGCACAACCTTCTAGGACACATCACATATTCCAGAAGGCTGTGGGACCATTCGCAAAGCACAGCGTTACCTATCAAGTGATGCTGGTTGATACGGCTAATTGTAAAATGGGGCACTGGGCCTAGCCACCACAGCTAAGTGTCACCGTGCTAAGGCGTGGTATTACAATAAGTGCCTGCTATGCTTACCTTTGTTCAAATGCTTTAACCTGACCAATCCCTAGGTTCTCTATATACATAGTATCTACTGTCCAAAGGGAAAAGAAAAACACAGGAGAAGCTCTATTACTGACAGCCTGGCATTAGTACACATTAGTAGAACACCAGTGCAACATTTCGGGCGGGGACCTCCCCTGTGTTTACTTGATTGGTTTGGGTTTAGTGGTTTGGGTGTCTAAGGTATAAACTAGATCAGAACAGTTTTACCACTAGAAACAATGTACATGTTTACTCTTAACAGACTCACTTTTACTGTAGTGGTAAAGGTGTTATTTTGTTTCAGTGCTACTTTAATTTAATTGATGGCAGAATTTTCAAATAAAGCTGCCTAGTTATAATAAATTTGTCTCAACTGTGTCTCAGATCTGTCTCAATGCTCCTGTTCACTATTGCCTAGCTGTGTGACAGAATTAATACATGTCTCCAACTTTGTGTTAAGCCTCGTACACATGATTGGACTACCATCAGACTTTTCCGTGGATTCATGTGCGAAGGGGCGTTGGCCGTGAACTTGGTCTGCATACACACGGCAGAACATTTTCAGCAAACATACACCAAACCACTTGGTTTTTCAGCTCTTTACCTCCACCCTTTGGGCAACTTCTGCTATTGTTGTCTGATGTTTAGCATTGGTTTGGAGCATGCATGTTTGTACTTTGGATATTAGACAGATGTATTTGTGTACACAGGTTCAGATGATCCGATGGAACACATGTTTTGTCAGACAATTTGAGAGCATGCACAGCCAACATTTGTTGTTGGAAATTCTAACAAAATTGTCTGATGGAGCATACAGACGGTTGGATTGTCTGACAAAACACGCCTTCCGGACAATTGTTGTCAGAATATCCGATCGTGTGTACGGGCCTTAAGATGCCTTATACTTACTATTCTGCTTTAGTTTAGTCCTACACATGCCACTTTTCCTAACTTATAGGCACATTTAAAGTCTACTGGCAGACTCAAACGGAATTATAGGATTATAAAGGAACATCCAGGCCAAACTTAATTTTATTTGTAACTAAAAGAAAACTGAAGTGTAATCAAAGAAATATGTAAGAGTGCAGAAACCCATGGCATGCTAAATACTTATTTCACTATACCTTTAATCATCCTCACAAAATTATTCATAACATCTTGTTAAATTCTCTGAGATATTTCAAACACCAAACAGGAAAGTAAATATAGTAAAGTATCAGGAAACATCTGTTCCATCTTCAAATGACATTGATAATAAAGCTAGCATTTGCCATCCTTATTATTGCAGCTCCTACAGTTTATTTTGAAAGTGTTTCAGTGAATAGCAGCCACAGTCTATTCTGGGTAGGGATAAAGTTCAATTGGGAACAGAAAACGAAGGAAAGTTGATTTCTGTCTGGTTTTGCTGCACAGTGTTTATTAGATTTGTCTATGCACAGTATATAGTATAATGAAATGCAGTATGTGATATTTGTGAGATCAGTACTATAGTTGGACGTATAAAATCATCCTTATTATAGTTCAACCAAGTGAGTTTGAAAATAAAGTTTTGTGGGAAAAGATCCAAAAAGCAGATTTAAAGCAATATTGAATGTAACTTCACCAATCAGCTTCCAGGTTTAATTTTGTCAAAGCTTAATTGAACAAGCTGATGTTAGAAGCTAATTGGACAGCTGCATCAGATTTTTCAATCTCTAGTTTTTGTAAATCCATTCCATTCCATTCCATTCCATTCCATTCCATCCATTCCATTGTCTTGGAAAAATATAGAAAAACAAGTAACTAGCACCTCCTACCCCTGGGTGTCTATGTTCACTGTTCCACTGTATTTATGGAGGGAGCCAAGGTTTTCACCCAGGCTGGACTTTTGTGATGTTTGTGTGGGATCACTGAGACCCATTTCTCCTGATGCATGCTGGGGGAGGAGCTGTACCAGAAAGTCAGTCACAGTGTGTCTTCCTCAATTTATATCAATTACAATGAGTAGTTGTTCCAAAAAAGAAAGATACTATTGTTTGTGCTTTAGGTTTAGATAAGAACACTGCATATCTAACAAGAATTACACATATTTTCTGTACTTCCTAAAAAATTTATTTTTGAAACACGAATCATGAAAAGAGAAATTAAATGCAGCCACCACATATATGGTCTATTAGGCTGCAAAATATTAGATTTTTGTTCTTTGGTTTAGATAAAATTTAAGTCAACCTAATCAGCAGGCAACCAAGGACCTAATGAAGAGAAGTGTTCCCAGGTTGTCTTTCCTAGCAATAATGCTGATCCCCTGTACCCCTAACAAATGAATTCACTCAATTTTGCTGCCTGGCTGCCCCCAAACATATTTCAAGGCATTGTGCTGGCTTCATTAAATGCTTGGTTGTTAAAAAACTGGATGAGATAGCCCTTCCACAATAATCTAAGTTTATAACAATTGCTTTTCTTGTTAAATGCACAATTTTATAGAAGTACTACAAGTGCTGCAACTTTAAAAATAAACATTTGCTGTGTTTTGTGTGCTGAGAATAGTGTATGAATTTCCATTGTCAGCAAAAGACTATCTTCAGACTAGATGAGTAAATAAGGGAGCCTAATCCTGGTGAATGTATTCTTCTGTGTACTTGGCAAAAAGAAGGCTTTGCACCTTTTCTCTGTAATGACTTTCTGCTAAATAAATACATTTTCAACTATCAGTTTTAAGGCAACGTTGAATGAGTCAGCAAGAACAGCTGTGGAAAGCACATTTTACAGATTGAATATCATTATCCAAAATATCATGCTACTCCTCTCAAGAAAACCATGCGTCTATGACCTGTGGCAAGTGTTTTCTATATTACAGCATATTTAGGCAAATACATTTCAAGCTGTTTTGCATATTAAGGACATAAATATGATTGAGAAATGCAGGGAACCATCAGAAAAAAAAATCACTGCATCGGATTAAAAAGCAGATTCATTCTTATATTCTCAATCAGAAGGAATTTTTTGTTCCTGTTAGAGTTGGCAGTTGTTCAAAACACTGATAAAAGATCTTCTTTTGTATAGGCACATTTGGATGTCCCCTTTTTTTTAAATAGTCATTCTGTTTATGATTGTGGTAGAGATTAACATTAAACTTTAAGCACCTTTGCGGACAAATGATGAAACCAATGTGGATGGACTATTAATACCCTACAGCGTTGCAAAATAAGTTACAATGGGGCGTATTCTTAAATATCTGAGGCGGCGGAACGTATGTCCTTTACGTTACGCCGCCGCAAGTTTAAGTGGCAAGTGCCTGATTCCCAAACCACTTACCTGTAAACTTGCGGCGGCGTCGCGTAAAGTCCACCCGCGCAAGCCCTCCTAATTCAAATGATCCTGGTAGGGGACGTGGATCATTTAAATTAGGTGCGCTCCTGCGCCGATCGTAATGCGCATGCTCCGTCGGGTAAATTACCCGGCGTGCATTGCGCTAAATGACGTCTCACGGACGTCATTTGTTTTGACTGTAACGCAAATGGCCTCCAGCGCCATTCACGGACGACTTACGCAAACGACGTTAAATTTTCAAATTTCGACGCGGGATTGACGGCCATACTTAACATTGAGTATGCCATCTAGGGGGCATCTTTATCTTTACGCCGCGCATGGCTTACGGAAACACTACGGTGGGCAAGCGTACGTTAGAGAATCGGCGTGACTAGTCATTTGCATATTCTACGCTGACCGCCACCTAGCGGTCAGCGTAAATATTGCAGCCTAAGATACAACGGCGCAGGCCGTCGTATCTTAGGCATGTTTAAGTGTATCTCAGTTTGAGAATACACTTAAACATAGGATCGGACTTACGTCTGCGTATCTGCTGATACGCAGGCGTAAAGTATTTGAGAATATGGCCCAATGTCTAAAAAGAATACACTTAAATTGTAATTTGTATAGTTCTGTCCAGGTAATTAATTTAAAAATGACCTAAGCTGTGAAAGCTATCCCTCTGAAAGAGGGCAAAAGACTACAGAAAAACCTTGGTTTGCGAGCATAATTTGTTCCAGAAACGTGCTTGTAATCCAAAGCACTTGTATATCAAAGCATTTTTTATACAGGGTATAAAAGAGAAGAGAGGCACCTCTAAGTGTAACAATAGGTCGCTAAATGTTGTACCTTCATTAAATGTAACCATATTGCTACACATAGAGGCTCCTCTCTTCTTTTCTATACTCAGTTGTGACATGACGCTACTCTTATATCATGACATCGCTTGTATATCAAGACAAAAGTTATTAAAACATTTTGCTTGTCTTGCAAAACGCTCTCAAACCAAGTTACTCTCAAACCAAGGTTTTACTGTAGTCATCTGTATTATTTGTGGTACCCATACAGCTGATCTTTGCCCCATTACTGACCTATATCTTGTTTTGCACTGTGAATCTGTTCAGAGATGATCATCTTTTCTTTCTCATTTTAGAGCTTCCCCCTTAATGACTGGTGATATGATCACTGATGGTAGAAGAATAAGGGAAGCAACAGCTGGATAGTTGCAGTACACCCAGATTCAATAAATGGTTAATGTGTTAATAAAGGCAATTTTTTCAAATTAAAATAATAAGCATGTTTTATTTACCTGATCTGTGCAAAGGTATTACACACAGTGACCCTAAACCTTATGCTCTGTGGTCCTCCACCAAAACTCTTAGCTCCTCCTCTTCTGCATGTGCCCCCATTAAGAGCCTCCTTATGGGGCAGACATGCAGGCTTGCTGCAAGGCACACACAGCACAGCTTGGCTTCAGCATGAGCCAATGGCTCCCACTGCTGCCTCTGTGCCTGTGAGTAGAAAAAAAGAGAGCAGAGATGCTGCTTTCAGGCACAGCACTGGATCAAAAGAGGAGTCAGGTGAGAATTAAGTACTTGCGGGGGGTTGGACTAGTTGATATGAAACAAAAAGTTTTTTTACCTTAATGCATAGAATTCATTAAGGTAACAAATCCTTAAAAGAGAAGTCCAGGTTTATCTGATGCTGCAGCTGTGCCCTGCCATCTCAAAGACTGGTGAGCAGTCAGTTCTTGGCTTAGAATCTCAGTGGCTTTCTGAGATGCCGAGCCAGCTGTTGGTCAAGCATGTGGGTGGATCCCAACATTATTTTTAGGATCCCTATCCAATCAACAGCCAAAAGCAGGCTTTAGCCCCCTGTTGGCTGAATCTGGGACACACAGGAGTGCAAAACTAAGTGCAGAACTAAACAAAAAAGCCATACTTCTCATTTAAAGGAGACGTACAGCCAAAGCTCATTCTACACTTCCTGTGAACCATTTTCAGTAGATAGCGGGCTGAAGCCTGCTTTCAGCTGAAACCCGCTGTTGGGTGACATCACAAAGGCAGTCCAGGCTGGGGAAAGACTGCGACCATATGGTTTGGATCCACCCAGATGCCTGGACCAGCTGATAGCTTAAACTAGCTGCCCCCGTTCCCTCCACAGCCCAGTGCTCCAGTGAGGGGGGGGGGGCAGAGCCGAGAGCCGTGACTGACAATCACCAGCTCTCTGCTCACGGAGCACTGAGAAATGAGTGTTCAGTGGCATTTGATCACTCGGTTCTCAGCCTTAGAAAGCGGGGGACAGATGCTGCATTCACCTAAGTAAGTATAATTTATCAAGAAAAAAAAAAACTCAACTCCTCTTTAAAGCCTTTAGAACCATTTAAGATAAAGCAAGGAGATTCTTGAATTTCAGATTTTTCCCAGGATAGAATAAAGCAAAACTTGTCTTAAAGCTCACACTGCAGATATATACAGTTATCAGACTAAAGACACAGAGAGTGCACTGTTTTTTTTTTCAGGAAAAATTCAACAAAAAAGGTAAATTTCAGGGAACTGTTTAGCTGCAAATAACATTTTTTTTTAATTGGACGTTAAAACTGTTGTTAAAGAGACCTTGTGATGTAATAAACATCTTTCAGGAAAGCGCATACCTGTAATGAACAAACTTGAATACTGATTATGCCACTCAATGCAGTTATATTGCTGCCCCTGAAGTGCCTAGGAAACCAACACTGAGAGTGTCAATCTCTGTGGTCCCCCGCAGTTCTAACTGGTTGCTCCCTTTGACCTCAAGTGATTGTAGGATGCATTGAGAGTGCTAGTGTTAGTCTTTCCAGAAAATAATCTGATTAATTGGCAGTTATGGAACAAAGAATGCTAAATGCAATGGAATATAAACCTGCATTTTTTACTTAAACAGTATGTTTTGACAAATACTGGCATTCGTGTTTTATATCCTCCTGAATCTTAATCCATCACACAATGACGGTTTGTCTAAATCACAATGCATAATTTTTTTTCCATCCAACACCTAATAAACATAAGAAGGGTGAAATAATGTAATCTGTATCACAGTTAGGAATTATGTAAGGGAAGACTTTAAACTACTGAGCTTAATTGTCCTTGTTGACCTACACCTTGCCTATTTTGCAGCTGAACCTCTTTCTGAAATCCAAGATTTTGGCTAGTTACTTTGTCATTTTAGAGTTACGACATAAAGTACTTTCTCTATTATATAATTTTTTTTGTGGTTTTTAGAAGTATGCTGTTTAAAAAGGGAGTGTTTTAGTGTGTAGGGGGTTACATACAGTTTCTGACTGTATGAAAAATGTTTTATATACATTGTGGAAATCCACCCATAAAGTATTTTTTTCTGCTTCATTTTATCTTATTCACTAAAGCCTTCATCAAAATAAGATTTGTTGCCCTAAAATAGGTCACAAGGAAATTAATAATAATAGTTTACCAATGTTAAAAAAATGCTAGTTGTCTGTCCATTTCTGGTTTTAACCACTTGCCTACAGGGCACTTTCACCCCCTTCCTGCCCAAGCCATTTTTCAGCTTTCAGCGCTGTCACACTTTGAATGACAGTTGCGCAGTCATGCAACACTGTACCCAAATGACATTTTTATATTTTTTTCCGCACAAATAGAGCTTCCTTTTGGTGGCATTTGATCACCTCTGTGGTTTTTATCCCTTGCGCTATAAACAAAAGAAGAGGGACAAGTTTGAAAAAACAATATTTTTTACTTTTTGCTATAATAAATATCCATTTTTAATTTTTTTTAAACACATTTTTCCTCAGTTTAGACCGATATTTATTCTTCTACATAGTTTTGGTAAAAAAAATCACAATATGTGTATATTGATTGGTTTGCGCAAACGTTATAGCAGCTACAAAATAGGGGATAGATTTATAGCATTTTTATTATTATTTATTTTTTTACTAGTAATGGCGGCGATCAGCGATTTTTATCATGACTGCGATATTGCGGCGGACACATCGGACACTTTTGACACATTTGTGGGACCATTCACATTTATACAGCGATCCCTACTATAAAAATTGGCTTGGGAAGGCGCGACGTCATATGACGTCCGCCCAGAACAATAGGGTCTTCCTCTCGCCCGTCATTTGACGGCGGAGCGGTGGACAATGGTCAAAGAGATGAGTTAGGTATGAGGTTTGTGTATCAGTGCTACTATGTGATAGCAGCAAAACCCTGTGAATCATTAACTGCTGGCCAAAAAGTTTGTAGGTGCACTGCCAGAAATATTCAGTGCATCACATTTTCCTTGATCAATTCAATCACAAGAGCCAATGATGTGAAGAAATAGATAACCCAGACCAATTTCTATATAAAAAAAAAATACATATATATATATATATATATATATATATATATATATATATATATATATTGATAACAGCAGCCATATTATCAATGCGTGTTGAATTGTTAGGGAGACATATTGTTTTTTTACATTGTCACATGTTCTCCATGGCTATACTCAGCTTTCCTAGCCTACTGTTTAAAAAAAAAAACTTATTAGCCCTATTGATGAGAATTAAATAGCAAGTTTCACCAACCATAGATTTCAATGAGGGTTGTTGCAAAGGTCGCAAACCTCTAGCATCATTCACAAACTTTTGCGAAGCCAACCCTGGCAGATATGCTCATCCCTAGATGAAATTCAGTTTTCTAATGCACTGTGTATAAATATGTGCATGTATTTTCCTTTTAGAACATACCGTTTGCACTTTTTTCATCTTTGGTTTCATCTCAGTGCCACTGATCATATGTAGCTTCTTTGCAGCCACTTCCTGAATGTTAATGTCTCTAGTTATGATTGGGAGAAGTCAGGGTGGGTTTTTGATCATTTGAGCACTGAGACAGCCAATCCCATTGGTCACATGATTGGGAAGGGGTTAAATACTATATGTAATAATATATACTTAAATATATATGATTTAAGTCTTTGGCACTTCTTTAATGCTCTAAGGTGCCTTTCACACGAACAGCGGTTTTGCCGCAGCTAAAAGCATGTAAATGTTCTGTGAAATTCAAGGCTCCAGGCACTGCGATTAGCTGCATTTGTACATTGCAATTACGTGCGGTTACATGCGGCTGCGTTTAGCTGCGGTAGTCATTCCCATAGCAACCCTTTTTGCTATGGGAATGCTATTTGGCACAAAAGACTGTAATTACCTGCAGTTATGTGCATATAGCTGTGCTAAATCGCACCTGGATGCATTCAATTAAATGTTTTCAATTCACACCAAACCGCGTGTAACGAAATCGCAGCTAAACCCTGTGTGTGAATGGGGCCATTGTGTGCTTTTAGCTGCAGTATAAAACTAGAAAATCCGCAGCTAAAAGCACCATTATATCTGTCCGTGTGAAAGGGGCCTAAGTCACAGGCATGAAACATGTGTACAGTAAGTGAAGTAAAATCTTCTAACTAGACTAGGCAGCTAAACTGTTCAGGGGATCAGTGTATCATCATTGCTAATGAAATTAAACAGTTAACACATTAATTTAAATAAATTCAAAAGCAGATAAACTGCATGATGTTCCAGAAGTGTTTTGTGCATAGAATTTATAATCCTATTGTTAATCAATGGACAAATCAATCTATTAAACGAAAAATAAACACACTGTGAAGTGCATGCATGTAAACACATAAATCCAGCAATTCATTAAAATGTCAGATTTAATTGACTAAATGATTTACCACAAATTCTAGAAAACGGAGTTTCCAATATAGTTGCAAAAATGGATATACAATATACGGAAACTTTCACAACCAAAACTGAGCAAAGACTGAGGTATGGTTGTCATACTTGGACAGATGGACAAAATTACTGTATCAGGATCCTGAGGCCCTTAATGAAAGACTTGGGCCTGTGCCCTCAGTGCTTGGCTGTAGCAATGCCCCTGTCAGAAAATTCCTATTAGCCAGCTGGCTTAGAAATCTGTGCATGTGTATACCACTGTACGGACATAAGGCAGGCGCAGAAGCATGCGCAAGAATGCATGGGTATGTGCATGTGCATCACAGTGTGTTCGTGGACATGTGTGCATGCCCAGAGTCAGCACTGGCACCTGCCTGCCTATTTAGGGGGTGCTCTACCTCAGTGCCAGTGCTGACTGGTCTTCATTGTTTTCCTTGCTTCTTGACCTATGTTGTCCATGTGTTTCCTGTTATCAATCCGGCTTCCTCCTGACTTAATTTTAGATTTTTCTCTGTACTTATTGTTGACACATTCCTGGTCGCAGCTTCACCCTTGACCTTGATCCAGCTTCTGATTTGGTATTGCACTGTCCACTCGTTACTGACTTCAGCTTGATTTTTTACTTCACTTATGCCTCTGATTCTGCTCCACATCATTGTCAAATGCCTATTTCTTCTACACACTGATGCAGCTGCCAACTTCCATGTGGAGTCCTGCTACATGCCTGCTAGCATCATCAGTGATCTCTGCCATTTTGAACTTTTGGACAAGCCAGAGTTCTCCCTTAACTTCTGCTGATTCTCCTGCTGGCTACTTGCCTGACACTACCGCTCTCACATTTTATTGGATCTTCCTGTCTGGGATATTCATTTTGGGGTTCTGTAAACTGCATCCTCTGGCACTCATTTTCCGCTTGTCCTGTTACACCCTCAATCTCATTTCAGGGCTGCTTGGGCAGGAGATACAAGAGAGGCTGCCCTCACCATTTAGATCTCCTATCAGGAACTTGACAGGCTCAGTATATTGTTTACATAAGTTTTAAATGTATTTTTACACAAAATAGCATGTTTATGTAATGAAGCTGCTGAGCTGCCAGTACATATTATGTTTTTTTTCCTAACAGGTGTAGACAGCAAGGATTCTTATATTTTTTTTCTGTGGGCTCTCTCTGGATTTCATAAGGACAGCCAACACACAAATACAACTAAAACACATTGGAAAATTCTGTATTATTTTAAAAAGTGCAGTTATAAGTACTTGCTGAAACCTTGGTTCAGTTTGTAGCAAGCTCACTGATTTGTTTCAGAATCACAGATTGAACGTGAAGGGCTGCACACTTGTCTGGTTAATATAGTAGCTGAACAGATGAGACTTTCTTCTGGATTACATGGCATAGAAGGGGTAAGAAATGCAGCACTGCCAAACAGTACAACATCATCCTATTATAGTGAAGTTATTATTTAAACATAAAGGGCTAGATTCACAGAATTACAGAATTACAGATACGCAGCGTAAGTGAACAAATGCGCCGTCGTATCTATGCGAAATCCAAATTTTTTTACGTCGTTTACGTAAGTCATACGTGAATGGGGCTGTGCGTAGGTGACGTTCACGTCGTTCGCATTGAGCCATCGTATCTTATGGAGTATATGCAACATGATTCTGAGAATGCGTAGCGTATATTTGATACGCTACACCGGTAAAACTAGGCGCCGAGATACGTGAATCTAGCCCAAAGTGTTTCATAAAAAAAAAAAAAAAAACATTGAAATTTTACAGCACCAATAGTTTCAATGTATATTCCTAGTGTTATCAATATTTTTATGTGGATACTGGAAAAGACAAAACAAAAGTAAACATGTATTATAATTTCTGAATAAATAAAATGACAAATATACAGGTCAGAGCGTGGCTGAATGAACACAGCAAGCTGTTGCTTGGCTCGGGTGCCCCCATAGCAAACTACTTGCTGTTGGGGCACTCAACAGGAGGGAGGGGCCAGGATCACAAAAGAGGGACCCAAGAAGAGGAGAATCTGGGCTGCTCTGTGCAAAACCAATACACAGAGCAGGTAAGTATAACATGTTTTTTATTTTAAAAAAAAACAAGACTTTAGAATCATTTTAAGTCCATCAAAATATTATATTTGGTACTGGGTGGGTGCCAAACATTGAGTTCTCCCATTGTTTTCCCAACACCTCCACCCATTGACCAGTCAATGTAATGCCGTGTACACATGGTCGGAATTTCCAATGGAAAAAGTCCAACAGACTGAAGGATTTAGAAAGAGAACATTACATGTTCTCTTTTTTTTCGAGAGAAAAAATTAGAGAGAAAAAATTTATATCGGAAATTCCATTCGTCTGTATGGAATTCCGACGGAGAAAAAAACATGCATACTCTGAAACAATTAGACGCATGCTCGGAAGCATTGAACTTCATTATTCTAGGCTCCTCATAGTGTTGTATGTCTCCGCATTTTCGACGGTCGGAATTTGTTGAGTCCTTGTGTATACAAGACAGCTTGAGCGGAATTCCGTCGGAAAAACCCGTCGGATTTTATTCCAACGGGAAATCCGTTTGTGTGTACGGGGCATAAGCCTATTAAATTCTTCATGTCATGGTTTTGCTCGTAATTTGGTACTGGATGTTGTATATAACAGATAAACAAATGTTAAAAAACTGTGATAGTATTTCAACAGGCATACTTTCCCACTGATTGTGTAGTATATCTGCCTAGAAAGGACAGTAAAATATATGTCTTCTGCTATCATTACATTGTATGCATAATATAAAGGTTTGTAGTATTCAAATGCCATGGGTAAATAAAGATTTTCCAATAAATGCTTGCATTAATTCAGGACGTGCATCTAGAAATGTCAACTGCAGATATAATCATTGCATTCAGAATGATTTAAAGGGGTTGTAAAGTTTTTTTTTTTTTTTTTTAAAGGGGTTCTTTAAGCTAGTGCATTGTTGGTTCACTTACCTTTTCCTTCAATTTCCCTTCTAAATGTTTTTTTTTCTTTGTCTGAATTTCTCACTTCCTGTTTCTCCTCAGTAAACTTGCCCCCGTCATCCAAGCTGTTCTGGATGGGGGTTAGTCAGACAGAACAGCTTACTGAGGAGGAACAGGAAGTTAGAAATTCAGACAAAGAAAAAAAAACATTTAGAAGGGAAATCGAAGGAAAAGGTAAGTGAACCAACAATGCACTAGCTTAAAGAAACCTATTTAGAAAATAAAAAAATAACCTTTACAACCCCTTTAAGTAATTTCATAACTTTTTAGCTTTTAGGACAGACTGATGAACATAGCTACTTCATCCCCCCACTTTTTTTATGTTGAGAAATCATGGTACCTTTTAGACATGTGCATTCGTTTTTTGTCCGAATACTTTTTCACCTGAATTTCAGCTATTTGTGTTATTGTTTTAACAAACGAAAACGAAAGTGCAGAATGTGAAAACTAAAAGATCCGACATGAACAAATGCTTTATTTTCGTTTTCGTCGGTCGAATGTGCCGTTTCGTTTTTTGTCCGAATACTTTTTCACCTGAATTTCAGCTATTTGTGTTATTGTTTTAACAAACGAAAACGAAAGTGCAGAATGTGAAAACCAAAAGATCCGACATAAACAAATGCTTTATTTTCGTTTTCGTCGGTCGAATGTGCCTAACCTTAGTCCAAGATTATTCTACATAGAGAGAAAAGATTCGACATTATAGAGAGAAAAGTTTCGACATTATAGAGAGAAAAGATTCGACATTATAGAGAGAAAAGATTCAACATTATAGAGAGAAAAGATTAGACATTATAGAGAGAAAAGATCGCTGCTGGAATTGGGTGGGGGAAGTAAAAAAAAAATAATGATGATGATGAATGTTATTGGCTGATTGTAACCAAAGAGTAGGAGCAGTAAAATAGCTAGAACTAACTTGACAATTCAACATGAACGACGAAGATTCAAAAAAACATAGAAAAACATACAAACATACAAACGTCGAATCTGTCATTGAAGGCTTAAGGTGTCTGTCGAATGTTCAAAGAAGATTTATGCATTGTGATGTGCTACAATGTAAAAGCATGGTGTGGATTGGGGGGGGGGGGGGTCATTTAAGATGAAGACACTACAGCACAAAACATGTGTGTTATCACAGCACCGTGGTGTGTAAAGGTCCTCAGTGTTTGAAAATAAGCAAATAGAAAGTACAAGTGTGTAGACTGCTGTTTTGGAAGTCATCTGTTGAATGACTTACCAAGCACAATACCTTCCTTTGAGCCAGCTAGTCAACTGAGCCTAGCAAGCAAATAACTGCACAGGCATAAGGCAGCTTTATAGTCTTCTGTGGGGTGCTTGTTGATCTACCCATGAGCTGATGTATGGGTAGTCCATGGAAGTCAATGTACAAGTCACGTACTGGTTTAGTTCTGAGTCAAGCCCTGGTGAGATCCTTGTAAAACTAAAGAAGCCACTGTGCTGCATTTCTGCTTTTTTAATGAATCTAAATGTTGTAAAAGGCAAGGGTGATGCTAATGAAATATTTTGCATATCTTTACTGCACTTTAAATGTAAATCTTAGCTACTCATTCCTTATTCCTTCGATGATATGCTTACCTCCTATCCCAGGTACCCAAGTGATCCACTAAATACTTAAATAATATTTGCAAGAGTTTTTACAGCATACATAGCAGAATTGGAATGTATAAATATTAATGTTAGGTTATTAAAGGGCTGCATTTAATGATCACATAGGGATTTGCAAACGATGCCAGCTTTATTGGTGAAAATTTAACAGTTGTCATAGAAACAGTGATTTCTGTTGAAGATTGGAACTGAATGTCCCATACAATCTGCCCTTATTCTTCTTACTGTGAAACTTCATACCCTATACAATATTTTTAGAGAAATGTAGCAATATGGGATTGAGTGAAAAAGAACACTCTACAGAACCTAATATTTGTAGTTATGATAGAGATGACACTAAAATCAAAGGGGTAAGACTCAACGACTAAAACTAAGTACTGTAATAGGTAACAGGTTACTTAAACATTTTTGACAATTAGTGAAGTGAATTTAGACAGGAACAGGAAGTCAGGAGAAATCTTTTTAATAGAGCCACCAGATAGACGTAAAAACCTTGCAGGGGTTGTAATCCTTCCCCACTCTATCAAAACAAAGTTTATAAAATTTGGCCAGACACTTTACAGAATCCTGTCATTAGATACTTATTAAGGCTATTGTATAATTATTCAAGCTGCCATTGCTGGTCTTTCTCTTTTGAAAACAAATAGTTGCCTGGGTGTCATGTTGATGCTTTGGCTTCAGTACCTTCAGTACCTTGTTATTCACAACCATAATAATTAAATAATATTAGAGAAAATAATTATGTTTTTTTTTCTGCAATATTAATTGGATGTATGCTTGTTTCAGGTCTGTGGCTCTTATGTATTAGCCAGACAGAATCAACCAACTAGCATTTTCAAAAGGAGGCTAGCAATAGCAGCCAACATTTGTGTCTTATGACATATGTATTCTAAATAACCCAATGGTTTCTAAGACTTCTTTATCTCATGGCCACTCCAAAATATTTGAGTTCAAAACATACAAAAAGAGAAAAAGAAGCTTGATGAAGCATTAGGCTAGAAAATAACCTAGATGAAAAGGACATTTTAAAGATTAAACAAAAACACAGACTGATTAATCCCAGTAGTAAAGGAGGAGATTCTTTAAAGCTTCAAAAGCCTGAATATTCATGAAAATGTTTTGCATCATTAAGCGAATAGAATTAATTAGAATTATGCTTGGAAAAATAAGATTATGGAGAATACAGCAGGTGGAATGCTTGCGTTTATGTTGGGTGAGGGAAAAAACTCAATGAAGCATAAGAAATTCTTTAGAAGTGAGCATAATTTAACAATGTTTTAATGTGCTAAAATGTACAATATTAGGCATAGGACAAGAAATTTTATGTACAGCATGTTAAATAATGAAAACGTCAAAATGTATACTACTTCAGAGCAAGATTTAATTTATGTGGCCCCTACAGTCCACCCCATGGCACAACCAAAGGTCCTTTGGTCAATTCTTTAAAATCATTAAATCTAATCTTCTAAATAGAAATGAACAAATCGATTCACCGGGGGTTCCTTGAATCCTGTCTGAAATTTGCACAAAAAGCAAACTTTGCAGTGAACTCTATTAAAGTCTTTGATGGGAGGAATCCTGTTGTTACATTCTGCCCATTTTCAAGGCTAATAGAAAAACGAGTATCAAAAAAAGGCCAAGAAGAGCTGAACATTGCCATGGGGACATTTAGCAAAGCAAAGCAAAAAAAATAAAAAAAAACACAGTACAATGCAGCTGACTATACAGCAGAGGGTCCTTGTAATACAACTTTAAAGGAAACATGGAAAAACACCAATCATTCCTGGTAGAGGCTTTAAGTTGTTTGTACATTATAATATTCATACTCAGTGTAAGCGACACTATATTTTTGGATCAAATAATACATTAAGCTTGTCTTAAATAAAGCAGTGGCACCCTAATCTTGAAAAAAAACATTTTTTTGGACTTTGACTTCTGATTTTTTATTTATCTGTAATAGGCCCGAATTGACCAAGTAGCAGCCACAAGAGATTGAAAATCTATAGAGAAGTTTACTTTTAATCACTTACCCACCAGGCACTTAGACCCCCTTCCTAACCAGGCCAATTTTTAGCTTTTAGTGCAATCACATTTGAATGACAATTACTCAGCCATGCAACACTGTACCCATATGATTTTTTTTGTAATTTTTTTCACACAAATAGAGCTTTCTTTTGGTGGTATTTAATCACCACTGGGTTTTTTATTTTGCGCTATAAATGAAAAAAAAGAAAATTTTGTAAATAAATGTCTTAGCAAATTTTGGCCAAAACTTATACTGCAACATATCCTTGGTAAAAATAACCAAAATCAGTGTATATTATTTGGTCTTTGTGAAAGTTGTAGAGTCTACAAACTATGGTGCCTGTAATGGAACCCGTCGCACTCCGCTTGAGTGCTTCCACCAGTATACCGCTTCCTTCAGTCTGGACCTTCAGATAGCAGATATTACAGCCACAACAGTTTGTGGCTGTAAAAATTGTGAGTTTAGTGGTCCATAAGGTCTAAAAGGTTGGTGACCACCGCTTTAAAGGATATTTGCAGTTGGGGCTGTGCTATTAGGAGCTCAGGGGCACTGTGCCCCTAATCCATGCGCCCGGCCCCTAATCTACATGCGGTGCACCGGAGCCTGAGGCTCTAATTGGCTTCAAAAAAGGGTGGGCTCGGGGTGAAGAGCAATGCGCCCAGAAGCCCACCCAGTTGTGTGACAATAGTGAATTAATATTCGCTATTGTCTTCATGATTATCCTCCCGGCCATTCAGTAGACGGGTCCTGAGACCCAAATGGCCAGGGAGCCTTATTTCTCTTGGCCAATCAGGATCACAGGACCCACTTCCTGTTCAGAGGAGGAAAAACACCTGTAACGGTAGGGGCAGCCCGGGAGGGAAGAGACAGAGTGAATAAGCGGGAGCCGATGCAGACGAGTGGGAGCCCGTGCAGAGAGCGGAGAGCAGTTTGAGTACCTACCGAGGCTGACCTGTGCATCGGGGGTGGTGGTGGTATGTGCAAATGAGGTGGGCAGGTTAGTTTGCAGCCCCCCCCAAAAAAATTGAGCACCAGCTGCCACAAGATAATTGGTCATATGTATACTACCTTTGACAGTGACTGCCTTTTATGATAAAACAAAGTTGTGGAAGTGTTTCTGCCAATGTGGTAGCACAGTTTATTGAACTTGCAAAAGGGGGATGGCTCACACAGCGGATGGATTGACAGCTCCTCACACTTCTCCTGTTGGATACATCATCTCTAGGCGGACACCCGTACTCCGGATACACCATCACGGCCACATAGAGTAGCCCAATGCCAGTCTCCCTGCATTAATTGCAGGCTCATCCAGCTCCCTACAATGGCTGGACTTTTTTCTCCCCCCTGGACAATTACATGGCTCCCAGCTCATTTGTTTTATATTGTATTCAATAAATTGTGCTACACTATGCCGGTGTGGTGCTTTCTTCCCTTCCCTCTTTTCATTTCATATTTGCACAGTACAGTTTAAGTGCCCTTTAACATAAAATAGTATACATTAACAAATTATTGGCCAGAGCTGGACACATCCCAGGAGTCAGGTAGCCAATGTTCTCTAAAAGTACCAAATGACGCCTAACTTTTGAGGATTCTTTAGTTTTTGTCAATTTAACTGGCTTTTTAAAACAAATGCTACTGGCTCCTGGATTGGACAGATTCTATAATAATTTGCTACTTTTGAACAAAGGTCAAATTTAGGTCACCAAGATGCATTAAGGCAGTTAAATGGCCTGCAACCTCTGTTGCCGCCTTCCTTAGGTTCTTGTTCACAAAGGAAAGTTTCTTGTATACAGTTAGCAATAGCGATATTGGATAGCATCAACACAAAATGTACTTAGAGATCAAAAGAAATGTTTAACTGCCCTCTTTTGTGTAGTCAAAACCCATGAAGCAAACCTGCAAAACAGAAGTTATCTTATCAAGAGAACAAAGTTTTAATACAAGCTCATAATTAGTCTGCTTAATTAAGAAGATGAAACATTGGCAGCAGCTTTTGTATTAAAGCTTTGGTGAAGCGATAAGATGTGGACAGGATTGTTGAAGTGTTTACCCATCTATAAAGGCAAAAAAAAGAATCAGAGCTTTTGATTTCCCTACCAAAATCGCCCCCTCCCTCCCACGACCCCCTCCCACTATTTGGGGAGAGAAGACAGCAGATTCAGTCTCTCGGAAGATTTCATTTGAACATCGCTACAGCATGTCTGGATCTTGCCATCAGAAAATTAACACAGCAGTTTTCCTTCCTATTTAAATTCAGCTTTGTATTTCCAATTATAAATCTATTATTTATTTATTTGTGCTTTTTTTACTCCAGAGCACAGAGAAAAATATAGGAAAGCAGGCATGCTGGAATGTGAAAAAGCATTGACTGTTGTAATAAAAAAAAGACTGGGCTCAGATCATTTTCTGTAAAGCACAAACTAAGTACAATTTAAACATTTTCTTCAATATAATTCTCCTTAATGTTTCTTAGTATTACACTTATGCCGCGTACACACCATCACTTTATGTGATGAAAAAAACCGACACTTTCTGTGAAGTAAAAAATGACGTTTTTGAAACTTCAATTTTCAAAGACGAAGTTGCCTACACACCATCGTTTTCTCACAATGATCTTTCAAAGTGAGGTTACGTTCCACCACGTTTTACCATTGAAGCTTGCTTCATAAGTAGCTTCTAGGCATGCGTGGATGAAAAAACGTCTTAGAAAACGACATTTTTTGCTACACACGGTCAATTTCTGTGAAGTAAAAAGTGCACTTTTGAAAAACGACACATAAAATTGAAGCATGCTTCAATTTTTTTTGGTCGTTTTTTACAAGACATAAAACAACGTTTTCCCCCACACACAGTCAATTAAAGTGACGTTTTTAAAAACGTCATTTTTTTTCATCACATAAAGTGATGGTGTGTACGCGGCATAAGAAACACCTGTCCGGCTGGCAAACCTTGGCTTTCAATGCAACAGGTATTTTTCCCCTGAAGATTGGCGTTGAGAGTTGTTTGAGCAACAGATGCAATTATAATATATACAAGGTTTAA
The DNA here is from genome assembly GCF_905171775.1 of Rana temporaria. Classification (NCBI taxonomy): domain Eukaryota; kingdom Metazoa; phylum Chordata; class Amphibia; order Anura; family Ranidae; genus Rana; species Rana temporaria. The sequence goes on from NC_053490.1 coordinate 279,942,292, forward strand.
CTGAAGAGAAGCAAAGGCGCTGTACTCTGTATGTAAATGTGAAGTCTACAGAAATGAGAACAATGTTCAACCATGGATGTTGCATACTATATTAAAAGAAGAACTCCACTTAAATGTGAAATCACCAAAAAGTACAATCTCATTTTAATTTGAATACTACTACCCTCCTGTTCTAAGAGAAATTAGCTTGTATGATGCTAACTACCAAAATCAACATGCAGAATCAGAATTCATGTTGTATGTCACCACTCTTCTTCATAGCTTCTTCATAGCTTAATGTGACCAGCTTAATATACCAGTCTTTGTGCTGCCACAGCAGCATTTTTGCATTAAATGTTTGTGCAGTCTATGTTGCCCCCTCCTGTTTTCTGTTAGTTAGTATAGTTCTGAGGCAGGCCATAGACGGTGCAAATTTTCTTTTCTGCAACCACAGGTACATTCTGCCTGTTCATCAATGGTCCGAATCTCGGCTGGTTGCTTCAGAACCAACCAAGATTCAAACCATGTATGGCCGGCCTTAGTCACTGGCAGCCTCTCTATGTTTTTTAGTTAGTTTCGTTTTCACCCTTGTTTTGTAAAGAGGTAATTGGACAGCAAAACTGAGAGTAATATTGAAAAAAAGAAAAACAGCCATTGCAATGAACCAGCCTGAAATAAACTACACTGGGTTTCACTTTCCCAGTTAGCAATGATAACTTGGCATAAATGTAAACTATCCCACTGAATTTGTATTCACTTGAAAAATCTGGACAGGGTTTTTAGAATGAAGTTTGCCTGAATTTCTTCCCATAACAAGAATAATTTGACTGAGCACTAACCACTTAATGGCTTCCCTAATGATTTATTGGTCCTCTTTGCATAAGCCTCTATCCTGCTAAATATGGAATATATGGCTAGGTCTACCTTTCTGAAATTATAAATTATGCAAACTAAATAAATAAAACAATTGCATTCAGGAAGATGTGGCACATTTTTAAGAAGTATAATTGTTCGATGTATACACTATTCCGAGAAGAGTTAGTGCAATGATGCTGTTAAAGGAATTAGACAGTCCTAATGATTGTGAATTCCTGGAACAGATATTCTGCTCTAGATGATATAGCATATGATCTGAGCAAAGAAAAGGAAGTATGTAAGTTCATCTACAATAGTCATTCTAAATGTTGGCCCATGTCGGTATTATACTGTGCAAATGTGACATTTCTGTAGATTTATTTCTTAAACTGGAGGCCGTTAAGAACAATTTAAAGACAATGGCCCAGATTCAGAAAGAACTTACGACGGCGCAGCACCATGTACGCCGTCGTAAGTCCTAATCCGAGCCGTCGTATCTATGCGCCTGATTCTTAGAATCAGTTACGCATAGATATCCATTAGATCCGACAGGCGTAAGTCTCTTACACCGTTGGATCGTAACTGCATATTTTTTCTGACCGCTAGGTGGCTCTTCCGTCGAATTCCACGTCGAGTATGCAAATTAGCTAGATACGCGAATTCACGAACGTACACCCGACTGACGCAGTAAAGTTACGACGTTTACGTTAGGCTTTTCCCGGCGTATAGTTGCCCCTGCTATATGAGGCATAAGTGTGGCGTACCAATGTTAAGTATGGCCGTCGTTCCCGCATCGAAATTTGAAAAAGTTACGTCGTTTGCGTAAGTCGTCCGTGAATGGGGCTGGACGTCATTTACGTTCACGTCGAAACCAATGACGTCCTTGCGGCGTACTTTGGAGCAATGCACACTGGGAAATTCCACAGACGGCGCATACGCCATTCGGCAAAAACGTCAATCACGTGGGGTCACAGTAGATTTACATAAAACATGTCCCCCTGATCCAAATTTTAATTAGGCGGGCTTATGCAGGCCGATTTACGCTACGCCACCGCAACTTACGGAGCAAGTGCTTTGAAAATACAGCACTTGCCCGTCTAAGTTGCGGAGGCGTAACGTAAAGCGGATACGTTCCGCCCACACAAAATTACGCCGCTGACTGTGAATCTGGCCCAATAAGACTGTCAAATATATAACCACTTATAAATGCCTTTTCTGGCACTTTTTGTTTACATCAGTATTTTTTATTAGAAAATTACCTATGACCCCCAAAAATGATATACAAATATACAGTATATATTTTTTAGCAAGGACCCTAGAGAATAGAATGGCGATTGTTTACATTTTTAATGTCACACGGTATTTGCGTAACGTTTGTTCAAATAGAAGTTTTGGGGAAAAATACATTCTAATAAATAAAAAAACAAAAAAAACTAAATATATGCCCAATTTTTTTGTAAAATATAAAATATGATGTTATTCTGAGTAAATAAATACCTAACATGTCACATTTTAAAATTGTTTTAAAAAACTGAAAAAAATATTATACTTTAAAATCTCTATTGGCGACACTTTAATTTTTTTACAATAGATTTACAGAGAAGGTCTAGTCCTAGAATTATTGTTCTCACTCTAATGTTTGTGGCGATACCTCACATGTGTGGTATGAACACCGTTAACATATGCGTGCGCTACTTACATATTTGTGCATGACTTACATAGGTGTTCGCTTCTGTGCGTTCACTTGGAGGGATGGGGCATGTTGATTTTTTTTTCTTATTTTATTTTTTTTTCCTTTTTACACTGTCCCTTTTTTTATATCACTTTTATTCCTATTACAAGTGATGCAAACATCCCTTGTAATACAAATAAGGATGACGGGTCCTGTTTATAGAGAGATCTGGGGACTTCTGCCCTAGACTGGAAATGATGTCATGACATTGCTCCGGTCTTCCAAGGCCATAGAAGTGATCAGATATGATCTGGTCTCTGTTTGCCTCTATGACCAGCTGGCCACACCGGTGAAAAAAACAGTGGCCCAAGAAACGCAGGCGAGTGGCTGGAAGGGGGTCATGCCCTCCTGCTGCTTCTGAAAGCTACTCAGGGGCTACTAAGCCAATCAGACCACTTTCATGAGAGAGCCAAAATTCTGGCTGAAAAAAAATAAAAATACCGGAGTTATGGCTAAAAGCTTTAGCCATAACCCCAGTAAACCACAACGTATATATACACATTGCAGTCGGCATATCCCCAGCTCTAACAATTTGTTCAGATGTATTGTCTGGAGAAAGTTAGCATTTGATATGCAGCTCAATACTGTCACACAAATGCTCTTAGCAATGGAGGTTCCCCCATTCTTTGGACATGTCATCATTTCATAATATGCTGAAAGGCTGGTGACATCACTAATAGGAGAAGACTGGGAAGAGAATGCAAACAGGATTTTACAAATGGTCTTCCTGTACCATTATAAAAGCATCTTTCCTGTTAAATAAATATTAGCATTTAATCTACTACAACATACTATGTATATTGTAAGGTTAATTTTCTTCTGTGGACCATTGCTTTTGATTCCTATTTAAAGAACCTTTGCCCAAAGAAGAACATCAAAAGAACTTCTGCAACTTCAGTTGCTTCAGCTTACTCAATCAATTTGGATATAAATGTGTTTACTGTAGCAAGGTAAAATTAGAGTCCATGGGCCAGATTCACAGTTGTAATACACCGGCGTATCTACTGATACTCCGGCGTATTTTCAAATTTGGCGCGTCGTAGCGTTGTTTTGAATCCTCAAAACAAGTTACGATGGCTTTAGGCTTCGATCCGACAGGCGTACAGCTTCGTACGCCTTCGGATCGTAGGTGTAATACTCTGGCGCCCGCTGGGTGGAGTTTGCGTCGTTTTGTGCGTCTGGTATGCAAATGAGCTGTTTACGGCGATCCACGAAGGTACGCGCGTTCGTCGCATTCTCTTACATCGTCGCTAGTCGGCTTTTCCCTGTCGCAAACTTACGGCTGCTATTTCATGGCTTAGATTTAGACCAGCCATGTTAAAGTATGGCCGTCGTTCCCGCGTCGAATTTCAAAATTTTTTTTTTGCGTAAGACGTCCGGGAATACGAAAGGACGTAACGCACGTCGCTGTTCAAAAAACACGTCGAGGCGCCGTAATTTCGCACAAAGCAAGGCGGGAAATTTCCTAACGGAGCATGCGCAGAACGTTCGGCGTGGGAACGCGCCTAATTTAAATGGTACACGCCCCATTTGAATTAGGCGGCTTGCGCCGAACGCATTTACGTTACACCGCCGCAAGTTTACAGGCAAGTGCTTTGTGAATCAAGCACTTGCGCTGAAAACTTGCGGCGGTGTAACGTAAATGAAATACGTTATGCCGCAGCGCAGGTACCTGAATCTGGCCCCATATTTTCAGGACCTTGCAAAATAAGGCAGGGAAGGAGATATTTATTTACAGAGAGGTCAAAAGTAAGCCCAGTATTTGTAGCATCCAATGGATTTCCTCAACCATGTTAAGACTAAGGTAATTATTATAGTATATAAAATGTCAAACTTCTCCGTGGCAAGATAAGGGTTTTAAACACCTCTTTTTCAACAAATTAACTCAAGCTATTACTGTAACATGGATATTTACCACTGAAATGTTTAATCCTACACAACCCCTAATTTTAATTGCGGATGCTTGCTACAGAATGGAATTCCTGAAAGCATGTAAATGTAATGTTGCATGCATCTCTTTGATTACGTTTGGAATAAACACACGTTTCTCATTAGAGGGTCTGCATTTTTCATTAACAAACATGTCAAATTTCACCGACTTCCTGTCAAGGTAACTAATTTAGAATCAGCTTTGTGATTTTGACCATCAGTATATAATATATGTTTTCAGTTGTGTGTCTCTGATTAAAATAATCACCTTTCTTTGTTTATTTGTTTCCTATGCAATCTGTGAGAATAACATTAATCCCATCGTGCAAGGAATAAATATTTGTTATAAACTGTATTCTTCCCTGCCAAAGCTGCTTTTCATGCTATCTGCCAAATATCCAGCTAAGGCCAGCTAATCCCATGTCATTGTACTAGACAAGCCGCATGGTTGTCTTGAACCCTATAGCTAACCCAAATGATTATGCAAATAATGCTCTGAACATATTGAAAGCCAATCTGTATAAATATAATTGCAATTCCTATACTACTAACATACTGTTCTTTAACACAACACACTTTTTAAAGAGGCACTATTGCATGATAATGTTTGCAAACCCTAACAATGAATTTTCTCCTGTTAAGTCTGTTAAATATACCATTAAAGTACAACTAAAGGCTTCTATATGATAGTCTAAAGAAGTACTGAATTCTGTTACTATGTGATGCACAAGACTCAAAGTAAACAAAATGAGACAAAATCCTTGAATGAGACAAAATCATCCTTCATTTGTGTCTCTCGGTGCTTTCAGTGTCAAAGTGGCCTTACAATTCAACACTTCCACAAATTTGTGCCAAGTTATCCTTGCTATCTGGGCTGTAGTCCTATCCTAGAGTGACAATCCTTGCCCCTCCATACAGTGCATCCTAGAACAGGAAGTGTGTTACTGCCAGAATCACTAGGTTGAAATAAAGAAAAATGCACCAAAAAAAGGAAACTAATGTAGCCACTACTAGACATGTGCACATTGAAATATTTTGTTTCAGAATTTCGTCTTCGTCCGAAAAATACATTTATTTAGTTACTCCCGAAATCCGTTTTTATTTATTTATTTTTTCGTTTAAAAAATGCATTTGTCCGAAAATCCAAATTAATTAAGGTTGAATCTGTCATTGAAGGCTTATGGTGTCTGTCGAATGTTATAAGAAGATTTGATGGAATCTTTAAATATAGAAATTTGTTATAGAGATTGTTGATTCATTACTAGAAGAAGCTGTATATCAATGTCTCGTTCAGTTCAGTATTATATAATACTAAAACATAAAAAACTATTAGACAGTGAAAGCATTGCTTTCATTGGGCTGGTCAACACCTAGAATTGCATTGTGGAATACATATAATTACTATAGGAATCTTTGTATTTGTTTCAGTCCTTTTCAATCTCCCTGAATAAAAACGACTAAGATGTTGCATTAACCACACAGGGAAAGCTTTTTTTTTGCAATGAGCTAGCAAACACCTAGACTTGCACTGTAAGAGGAAACAGTAAAACACAGGCACTGTATTGCACTGCAGAGCAGGAAGCAGAAACTGCATCTGTAATGAGAAAACATAACTGTCCTTATAAACCAATGTAGCTATGCAAGCTATGAATAGAAATGGTATTTAAATTGTTAACACACACTATTAACATTTCTATAACATTTTTATATCACAGGTCCTCTTTGCCCTTTCTTTTATCTGTTGCAGAGAGCAGTGTGACAAAATGGCATAACACTGCTCCCTGCAGCATTTTCCTTTGACCCTAGGGTGGGCCCTTTTGGGAAGTAGGGTGTCGTTCAACCTGGAAGAAAAGTGACATTGGATCAGTGACCGGATGGTCTACTGGGAACAGCACTTGAAAAATGGTAAGTAAACAAGCCAGTGCTGTTCTTTTATTTATTTATTTATTTAGTAGATTTATTTCTAGAAAGTGTTCAGGATAGTACAAACAGTACACACAATACAAGAGATGTCAAGGTTACATGCAGCCATTGTTTCCATAAGCATAAGTGCACCAGAGAAAGGCACGAGTGGCTCTAGGGAGGATATAGTCATACACTTCTGCTATTCTCAAGTGTGGCAAAATAACTGACATAAGAAATACAGCTACCAGTGTTACAGGTAACATATACTCAGGGCAGGACTTAGGGTGGGGGGGGCCCCTGGGCTTGAGTGTTGAAGGGGCCCCCTGGAGCCGAGAATTGGGGGGGATCGAAGTTGTTGAGCGGGGGGGGGCGAATTGAAGTTGTTGAGCGGGGGGGAGCGCATTAAAGTTGTTGAGCGGGGGTGGATTTTGCAGTTGTTGAGGGGGGGAGTGCCTCTCACCTGTGCCAACAGCCGGGGCCACAGACTGTCATTAGCCCGGCTGTCGGCTTTCTTCCCTTCAGCAGCCACAGTGCTCCACACACCGCTCTGGTTCCTCCTGCTTCCGTGCTGCCTCCTCTTGCAGTGCGGGAAAATTAACCCTTTTGCGGGACTGCGGGAAGAAGCTGTCTGTGCGGGAAAGTCCCACAGAATCCGTGCGTGTTGGGAGGTATGCGCAGGGCCGCCATCAGGAATTTTGGGGCCCCTTGCACAGCTTAAGGCATGGGCCCCCTGAAGCAGAGAACCTAGGGGGGTGGGGGTGCTGCCGCCTGAAATTGAGAAGCGTGGGGGCTGCCGCAAATTGAGAAGCGGGGGGGCCTTTACAAAAAATAGAAGAAATAAAGAAGAAAACAAATATATATAAATATATGTAGCCATCCGGGGCCCTGGGGACCTCTGGGCCTTTTAATAAAAAGAAAAAATAAACCTCTGGGCCCTTTAATAATAAAAAAAAAAAACATTTATAAAAAATACATAAAAAAAGGGAGGTTGCCAAACCCGGGGGCCCTGGGGACCTCTGGGCCCCTGGGAACCTCTGGGCCTTTTAATAAAAAAATAAAAAAATAAACAAAAATAAAAAAATAAACATTTATAAAAAAAATAAAAAAAGGGGGGGTTGCCACATGGGGCCCTGGGGACCTCTGAGCCCTTTAATAACAAAATATATATATATATATAAAAAAAAATGAAATTTTTTTTTATAAAAAAATAAAAAAGGTGGGTTGCCATCCGGGGGCCCTGGAGACCCCTGGGCCCTTTAATAATAATAATAAAAAAATATATATATATATATTATATATATAAAAATAAAAAATATATAAAAAAAAACATTTTTTTACAAAAAATAAATAAAAAAAAGGGGGGTTGCCGTCCGGGGCCCTGGGGGCCTCCGGGCCCCTGGGGACCTCCGGACCCCTAAAAAAAAAAAAAAAAAAAAAAATTTTTTTTTTTTTTTAAAGGGGGCCCCCTATTGGATGGGGCCCCTGGGCTGGAGCCCAGTCAAGGCCAATGGTAAGTCCGGCCCTGCATATACTGTAGATAAGATTCAGTTATCTAGTGATCAACAACAGCATTAAAGTGTGTCAAAGGCTAGAGAATCTCTCTAGGAAGTATATATTAGATAAACAAGTGGTATATCCTCCCAAACACTACACAAAGGCCACCAAAGTAGGGCTGAGCGTGTGTGGAGATAAGGAAAACAAAAATAAAGAAAAATAAAAAAGTAGAAGGAAACATATCAAGGTAAGTGACAAACAATAACCCAGACAAAGTGCTTGAAAACAGAAATAATATCACTTGTCATCCCATCCATTAAATAGTAGGCTATTCTCTATACATAGCCAAGATACGATATCCATGCAGGATGTCTGCCCTCACCTTCCCTAGGGGCATGAGCAAAATGATATCTAACTGAACAGATGAACCTGAAGTATAGTCCAGCCAAACAGCCCACATTCCCCCATCCCCCCTCAGTCTTCACTACTAGGGACGCTAGCCTGTTTTCAGGCACCAAATATATGGCTGCATTAGGGAGGTGGGGTAAAAAATAATTGTTTATAGTGACTAAATGGCTAACTGGGAACATGTAGGAGGAAATGGAGCAGAGAGAAAGGGATATCAATATCAACTATGAGTTTAATTTGGTCCCTACTATCCAAAAGGCATAAATCTTGGGGCATTACTGCCAAATATTGAGGTACTGTAACCTGCTAACCACAGTTCCTCCAGCAAAGAGACAAAGCTGAGAACTTATGTATTATCTTGTAAATGATTTTTTAGGTCTTAGATTCAATTGAAATTGAATGCTTTAGAGATAGGAATGAGCCGAACACCCCCGAGTTGGTTCGCACCAGAACACCGCGAACAGGCAAAAAAAATTGTGCGAACATGCGAACACCGCTAAAGTCTATGGGACACGAACATAAAAAATCATAAGTGCTAATTTTAAAGGCTTATATGCAAGTTATTGCCATAAAATGTGTATGGGCAACTGGGTGCTGCCCCAGGGGACATGTATCAATGCAAAAAAAGTTTTTAAAACTGGCATTTTTTCAGGAGCAGTGATTTTATTAATGATTAAAAAGAAACAATAAAAATTAAATATTTATTTAAATATCGTGCATGGGGGTCCCCTTAGTTCGCCTGTAAAGTGGCACATCTTTCCGATGTGTTTTACAGTGACTAGGGATGAGCTTTGAGTTCGAGTCAAACTCGTGTCACTGGAAAAGCCTGAGTTTTCCCTTGCGTCAGAGGGTGACGGGTGGCCCTGCCCTCACCCACATAAGAAATGTCACTGGCTGAAGCCGTGTCATTCCCAGGGTGTCTCTGGTGGAGACAGGTGATGCGCTGCGCTGCGGACATCTCATCGCTGGATCCTGAACCTGGATTAAGAGGAGATCTTCTCATCGCTGGAACCCGGCGGAGAGGAGATCACCCGTCGCAGGATACCAACAGCATTGGAGACCGAGAGTGGATTACCACTGCTGGATTGTTTTGTTTTATTTTTATTTTTTTATTTTTAATAAAGGACTTTCTTTTTTTACAGTTTTTACACTTTCTTTATGAAATGGTAGGGGTACAATGTACCCCATTACCAATTCACATGGGGGTGGGATGTGGGGGTCCCCTTTGTTAAAATGGTCTTCCAGATTCCAACAAGCCCCCCGCCCGCAGACCCCCACAACCACCGGGCAAGGGTTGTGGGGATGAGGCCCTTGTCCCCATCAACATGGGGACATGGTGCTTTGACGGGGTCACAGAACATCCTCCCAATGTTGAGGGCATGTGGCCTGGTTCCGTTTCATGAGGGGGGGCGCTCTCTCGTCCTCCATCTTTTCCTGCGGCCTGCCAGGTTGCGTGTTTGGATAAAGGGTCTGGTATGGATTTTTGGGGGAACCCCAAGTCATTTTTTTTTATTTGATGCGGGGTTCCCCTTAATATCCATACCAGACCTGAAGGGCCTGGTAATTAAATTTGGGGGGACCCCCACGCATTTTTTTTCTCAATGACTTTCTTTCAATAGATTTTTATTTTTCAAAAAACAGATGCAGACAGAATACAATTACAGTATGACAAAAGGCTATGTCTATGTCATCATAACATGCAACAAACAAGGCATAGTGTCAGCAACAAGGCCTCAATTGATTTCATAAAGCCAAACTGTGGGCTGATTAAAGTAAGGATACAAGCTTGCTAGTAGGGGAAGGGGGGGAAGAGAAGTAAACATAGTGGTCTATCGCTCGGGGGAGTCCTACCTGTCCTGGGCACCCCTAATGGGATCATTCTGTGCCCCGGCCAGGCCCTACCCCCCAACCCGCCCCTCCTATAAAATTACTAGCAAGGAAATTAGTGGGTTCAAATTCGACTTCAGTGCCCCCTAGCTCATAATCACAGATTCACTCAGGCCTATAGTGTTGCCGAATTGACTTCATAAAAATCAAAAGATATAACATTACCCTTAATTCATACAACTATCTTGAGAGAATGAGATGGGGGAAAGAGAAAGAGAGATGGGGAAAAAAGAAAAAGAAAGGAAAGGGAGCATGTGCCTAACTAGAGCTTGAGGATGCAGGTAGCACAGGGTGTACCCCAGTCTCCAGAGATATACCACAGTGGCACGCCCATGGTTCCCACACATCTTCAAATTTTTGTTTTGTGTTTGATAAGATACTGGCCAGCTTTTCCTGCGCCATAATCCACGAAATCTTGCTTTTTACCGCTTCAATGGAAACGCTGGACTGTTTCCAAGCCCTAGCAATGGTGATTTTAGCCCCTAGGGGGGTGTTCGGCTCATCCTTAACAGTGACGCAACAAAATTAAATTTCTAAAGAAAAAATTTTAATTTCAGATTGCTCGCGGCTGTAATGTATTGTCGGCTCCCGGCAATATAGATGAAAATCAATGAAAAAATTGGCGTGGGTTCCCTCCCCAGTCCATACCAGGCCCTTCAGGACACCATATTCCCATGTTGATGGGGCCAAGGGCCTCGTCACTACAAACCTTGCCATTGTTTGTGGGGGTCTGCGGGTGGGTGGGCGTATTGGAATCTGGAAGCCCTCAATAACAAGGGGGGCCACAGATCCTGTCCCCCATGTGCATGGGTAGGGGTACATTTACCAAAAAAAGTGTGAAAAAGTAAAAACCACAATACACCGTTTTTGACAAGTCCTTGAACGTGTCCTGCGATGTACATCCATCATCAATCACACCGCCCGACGGACGTGTAAACTAGAAAAAAAAAAGAAAACACTCCGCTTCCATGGGAGACATCCCGCAGACTGGTGTCTAGGGATGAGCCTAACACCCCCCCATTCGGTTCGCACCAGAACCTACAAACGGGCCAATCATTCGCGCAAACTTTTAGAACCCCATTGAAGTCTATGGGACTCGAACGTTCGAATTCAAAAGTGGCCATTATTGGCTTTGGCGAATTATGGGTCACCGTTTTTTGCACGCTGTGATTGGCCAAGCATGCGGGTCATAGTGCATGCTTGGCCAATCATCAGCCAGCAATGCACTGCGATGCCGCAGTGAATTATGGGCCTAGACACGCCACTCGAATTTGGCATGAGTGGCCCAAAACTTTTGTAATATGACAAATGATTGAACATATGATCGTGAGTTCGACTCGAATACGAAGCTCATCCCTACTGAATGAATGAATGAAAACTTATATAGCGCAGCACATGCGAATTTACTGGTGTCCTTTCACTGTGACAACTCTTATATAGGCAAGGGCGGGGCCACCTGTTGATGTAAGCAGATGACCCCACCCCCTCTGATGGCACATGATGTCAGAAGGGGTGGGGTCACTCAGTTATATCACTCTGTGGCCCCGCCATTGCCTATGTAACAGCTGTCACAACCAAGAGAGGATGCCTCCCATTAAGGCGGAGGTTTTTGTTTTTCTATTTTTGGGGTCCGTTGGGCAGCATGCCTGAAGATGGATGGACTTCGCTGGACACTTTTTTAAATTTAAATAAAGGACTTGTCAAAACTGAGTATTGTGGTTTTTACTTTTTGACACTTTTTTTGGTGAATGAGTAGGTGTAAGTATACTCCATAACCATTTACATAGGTGGGGCGGGATCTGGGGGCCCCCTTGTTAAAGTGGGCTTCCATATACTGATAAACCCCCCGCTCGCAGACTCCCACAACCAATGGCCAGGGTTGAGGGGATGAGGCCCTTATCCCACATGACATTTTTTTTAATTTTGGTGTGGAGTTCACCTTAAAATCTATGCCAGACCCAAAGGGCCAAGTATGGATTGGGGGGGGGGGCATGTCGTGTTTGTTTAGTTATCTTGGCATGGAGTTCCCCTTAAAATCTATACCAGACCCAGTAATATATACTGTACACTGAGTCTTCAACTCTGCAATCCTAGTGCTAGCTATTTGAACATACGATCGTGAGTTCGACTTGAATATGAAGCTCATCCCTACTGATGTCCTTTCACTGTGACAACTCTTATATAGGCAAGGGCGGGGCCACCTGTTGATGTAAGCAGATGACCCCACCCCCTCTGACGGCACATGATGTCAGAAGGGGTGGGGTCACTCAGTTATATCACTCTGTGGCCCCTCCGTTGCCTATGTAACAGCTGTTACATGGTACGCCATTCATCAATGGGAAATCTTCCATACCTGTCTAGAAAAGTCTATAATGGCAGAAATTTAATTTGTGCAAGGAACTTTCTACATCTCACATCTCTGCCCAAAGCCCAAATGCCAAAAAATGATATATGTGCACCAGGTTAAAACCCATGGAAGCGTCCCAGCAATCCTAGAGGGAACATAGGGAAGGCCAGGGAGCACCTGCTGTTTTATATGTCCCAATAATTGAGAGTGTGGAGCATGAAGGAAGAAGTGTCCACCATGCATCCATAAATGAGCCAAGGAAAATATAAAAGTTCCTTTCTGGCATAACATTTTTGCATAGAAACCCACAACTTAGTAGAGGCATGCAAATATCAATTATGAATTCATTAAAGGGCAATGGTCCTATAGTGAATTAAGAGTATACCATATCTATGCTGTCAGTAAGTTGGATCCCAAGGTATTTCAATGACTGGTCAGCCCAAGCGAAGGGAAAGGCCTGTTTCAAACTAGACGTAAGGAACAGAGGCACTATGAATCATTGTTGATTTTAAAATTGGATACCCTGCCATAGTCTGCTTATTCTTATGGTATGTTAGGTGAGGAGGATCCGCAACATGGAAAAAATGTCATTGGCATAAGCTGACAGCTGGTACTCCATTGTGCCAACACTAACCCATCGAATGTTGGGATTGGTGTAGATTCTACATAACATGGGTTCCAATGTGAGCACGGAAAAGAGTGGGGGAAAATTTTGTACCATTCAAATTTTGAACCTCCTGTTCTTTTATTTTTAACTCATGCTAGGGCTGATTTTTTTCATTTTTTTGCTCAAGTTGGAGTTAGGCTTCAAACATATTGTTCATTTGTTCTGGGGGTATCATTCCTAATGTGCTTACTGCCCAGAATCACTTTTAGCTTTTATTGAGTAAAGTTTTCTTTTAGGGAACCAATAAACAAGTCTTAAGCCTCGTACACACGGCCGAGGAACTCGACGTGCCAAACACATCGAGTTCCTCGGCCAGTTCAGCACTGAAGCCGCCGAGGAGCTCGGCGGGACGAGAGCTCCCATAGAACAACGAGGAAATAGAGAACATGTTCTCTATTTCCTCGTCGAGCTCCTCGTCGGCTTCCTCGGCCGAAACTGTACACACGACCAGTTTCCTCGGCAGAATTCAGCCAGAAACTCGGTCGGAAGCTGAATTCTGCCGAGGAAACTGGTCGTGTGTACGGGGCCTTACAAGGTAACTATATATCTGAAACTTGGACGACATTTATGGCTAAAAAGTAAACAATTCAGTAATTTAGCTCAATCAAATACATTTAAATTGAATTTGATGTGGAGTGATGCTTTCCAGCCTAAAGCAGAGTCTACATAATCCCAAAGAATCTTGCCAAATCTCACTTTTATGCAACCTTTAGCCTAACATTGCAGCTAAAGCAGATCGATAGGCTGCACAGCAGAGTTAAATAAATGTCAACAAACTCATTTTCTTTGCAGATATCAATACTTTGTGATACTTATTTGTCAATAAAGTCACTTTTTTTGTTTTAGATTTACTTGTCCTTTAATTAACTTCCATTCATCCAAACCTTGGGTGAAAGGAGATCGTATCTGCAATAACTAACTTCTACAACCTTGGTAATATTCTTTCACACCTTAGTATTTTTTCCTACTATTTACATGCTAATGCTGGCCATACATGTCTTTATTGCTCTTGCTCAGCTCAACAGACTGAATGAGAGAAATAATTGAATTACCTCATCCACACTAATAGCATGACAATGGTATCATTAACTGTTAGTGGAAAGAACAGTGTAATTGAGTAAAAAATCAGTAGTAAAACTAGTGATAATACACATATAGAATCTCTTGTGTTCAGTCTATAAGTAGTTAATAAATGACAAAAATAACAAAAATAATGTTGGGGTAGTAGAGGTGGCTGCTGTCCTCAGAGAGCCAACTCTTTATACAGAAAAATAGAAGGGGAGAACACAGGAAGTGCCACCTAAGTGCAGTATTAAAATCAGGGTTTTAATGACAAGGGACATGAAAACACTCACAAGAGAAAAGAAAGATATAGGCTTATCTGCCATCCAGTAGTCCGGGGGGCTCCTTGTTTCCGAAAAGGGCTTCAATGCATGGCTGTGTATATGATGTATCCACAGCACGTTAGGATGCAAGATAAAAGGCCCTTAGAGCACGTTTTGGTGAACATTGGCGCTTCATTAAAAAGGCAATGACCATCATAGCGTCCCTAAATATTTTTCAATGCATCATTATGAATCCACAGCTGGTCTTAGGGTGTGGGTTATTGATTCCATCCCTGGGTCGTTTCCTGCGGCCGAACATTATAAATGTCTGTGTCAGCAGGAAATATTTTGGATCTAGTCTTTAGGTACCTTGACACCAGGAGGGTTGAATGAGGACATTGAGTTACACACAGTCTTGTGAGCCTCTTCTGCCCCATGAAACCTCCTCTAGAATTTATAAGATTGTGACTCCCCAAAAGTGAGCACCTACCGATTAACATTTTTCAACATTAACATTTTTTTTCCCTTATGGTCTCATCATCCACGTGACACCTATGACTTACAGCCATAGTAAGTATAGTATGTTCCAAGCCCATATGGTTTTTAGAATAGTTATACTCTATACGTTCAAAAGCTATGATTTTAATACTGCACTTAGGTGGCGCTTCCTGTGTTCTCCCACACTAATAGCATGGATGGAAGAATCTTCATTGCCGCTTATTTTATTCAGGCAGCTGCAAAACCAATGGCTGTCTGAATATCTGAACAGAGATGGCATCTGATAGGATGCAGTCATTGTTTGGCTGATATTTTATGACCCAGCTTCTTCTATCTGTAAACCAACTGTTGTAGAGCTGGGCGGTGCATACAGGGCAACCCATGGCTTTAATTATTTCAGACTTAGCATACATTAAATTAAATTGGAGCCCTGTATTAGATGGAACTGGCGCCCTGTATGGCTTAATGCACATGTTTGCAGGTCCTGATGTCATAATAGAATTCAAGCTTTAGAAAATCACTCAAAAAGCACGTAAGGTAAAATATTTCTGGTGAGCCAATAGTATCAGGGCTTGTCAGGCAACTGTACAATGTTTGTATGTATTAAGAGCAAAAAATAATCAGACACATGCATATCCTAACTTGAACAAACTCTACTATCACTTTCATCTGCCAATTTCAACAACAGTAGAATAACTAATAAGCACTAAATCTAGTCTTCAATATGTACATTATATAAAATATTTGAAACTTTATAATACCAGAGTAATTTTTTTATCATAAGGCATTCCATAATAATAACATATTTTTTATTCGCATTAAGCATACATTAATAATGTACTATAGTTGAATGTTTTGCTTGCAAAATAGGACTGTTGGAACATACAGATTTATCTCACTGAACTACAACCAAATTACTCTTACCTCATTAATTTATTGCTTACAAGAAAATGACAGAATACAGAAGCAGTGAATGACCCAGGCATAAACTTTAAAAATACCCACATTTAAAACTGCAGAATATCCAGACATGGAAACAATATCTATACTATTAAAAAAAACAGCAACACTGTTTACCTGCCAGGACTACAAGCTGGACAATCGAGGAGCTGTCTCAGGAGAAATAGAGGCTTCTGATATACATAGCTCTGTACGCCATCAGACTCAGTGCATGCATAATCAAACTGGCAAACACTCTTTCTTAAGAAGGACTGTGGTGCAAACAGGCACATTTATTTTGGGTGAAAATATATATTATGCCTCTGGAGAAAGAGAGGTAATGCTTGCACACATCCCTGGTGCTGGTCTATCTCTGAGGAAGACAATAGCTGCCAATGGAAAAAAAAAAGTCTCAAACCATTAGATTCACCCTGAGAAAGCTAGAAAAGGACACTCTCAGCTATGCCCCACAGATCCATGCATGCTCCCCAATCAAACTGTAAACAGTGAACATGTCTTTGATGTGTGTGGTCACCTTTTGGAAATAGGAAACATAACAACAAAAAAGATAATCCTCCAGGAAAAAGTTTTGATCACTGGGTTCTCAGTCTTTTGCCGCGTACACACGATCATTTTTCGGGTTGTAAAAAACTATGTTTTTCAGGCTTTAGAAAAAACAAAGTTTTTTTCAACTTGATCATTAAAACGGTCTTCCCTACACACGATCGTGAAAAAAAATGCTCTAGCAAAGCGCGGTGACGTACAACACGTACAACGGCACTATAAAGGGGAAGTTCCATTCGGATGACGGCACCCTTTGGGCTGCTTTAGCTGATTTTGTGTTAGTAAAAGACGATTCACGCTTTTCTGTCTGTTACAGCGTGATGAATGTGCTTACTCCATTACGAACGGTAGTTTTACCAGAACGAGCACTCCCGTCTCATAACTTGCTTCTGAGCATGCACGGATTTTTCACATCGTTAAAGCCCACACACAACCATTTTTTACAACCCGAAAAGCGACAACGTTAAAAACGTAGTGAAAAAAAAGAGCATGTTCGGAAAAAAAATTGCCTGTTTTTCAGAACCTGAAAAAGCTCTGAAGCCCACACACAATTATTTTTAATGACATAAAAAAAATTTAATTTTTTAGAACCCGAAGGTCGTGTGTTAGAGTCGGCAGGAGAAAGATGCAGCATTGGACTGATGGAACACCTAGGTAAGTATGATTTAAATAATCATCTATTAAGGCAGAAAGCCTGTTATGTTCAGCTCCCCCAGCCCCCCAAATAACCACCTTAGCCCAGTCTCAATCCATCACTTTACCTGAGAGCCACACTTCTCTTTCTCTCTCTTTCCCCTCACTGGACATGGAGGCAGCAGTGGGAGCCATTGGCTCCTGCTACTGTCAATCACAGCCAGTGAGAAAAATGCTGGGAGCAGGGCCGAGCCCTGCAGTGTATGTCAATGGACACACAGAGCCTGGCTTGGTATCAATCCTGCACAAGTGCCCGTAGATAGCAGCTTAGTATGGGGGGCACTTGAAAGGAGAGGAGCCCTGTACTGGCAGGGGATCCCAGAAGTGGAGGATCAGGGCTGCTCTGTATGAAGGAAGAAAAGAACGGCTGCACACCACAGCAATGTTCCAATGATTTTATTACAAAAAGTAACAAATGGCATACCTTCAGGTTTGAAGAAGCACTGGGGTCAGTGTGAAACGCACTCATCATCTCCTGGGTTCAGACACTCTGTCTTTGTTGGCTGTTATATGCTATTTTTTGGAATAAAATTGTTGGAATGTTCCTGTGGTGTGCAGCCGTTCTTTTCTTCCTATTGATCATCGGTGGCGGGGCCGTGACTTGCACCCAGCACATTCAGACAGCCGTAACTGCTCGCCTGGAGTGGCGTCTTTCTTGTTTGAATCTTCTGCTCTGTATAAAACCCTTGCACAGAGCAGCTAAGTATAACATGTTTATAATAAGTGTCTACTCCAGTGGCAGGACAACTTCACTGACATGTTTCAATCTGGCATAAACAAAAAGGATTACATGTTCACCTAATTTAGCCTATTCATTTATTTTTTGTTAAGTGATGGAGGCCAAGCAGCTCAGCAAATCCTTGCATATATTAGTGGATATCCCAATGAAGCCAGTGCTGAGAAAAGAATATACTTCTGAAAATGCTGATCGCCTGAAATTGTTATAAGTAAAAATGAATATGTGGTACTACACAAACATACTCATTTTAGGTAAGCAAATTATGGTAAATGTGACCAATATGTGACTTTCTGTAACTTTCAAAATTCTTTCTAATAAAAAATGACTGAAAGTAAAAATGCTAGCTGTTTGGTTATCATACTGATCCTGTGAATTCAATACCTTCACATTAATTGATCTGAAACAGGTATAAAGGTCAGGAATGTTTGACTTTATTTCCCTTTCAAAACACCCTTGTTCTCACTCAGTGATGCAAAAGTGTTAAAGCCAAGAAAATCCAGGCAACTAGCACTTTCAGAGGTACTCTATAAATCATAGTCTTTTAGGTAGATTCAGGTAGAGTTAGGCCGGCTTATCAGTAGATAAGCGGCCCTAACGCAGAATCTACACCGACCTATGTTTAAGCGTATGTTCAAACAGAGATACGCTTAAACATATCTAAGATACGACGGCTTGTGGCGTCCTATCTTAGATTGCAATATTTTGGATGGCCGCTAGGTGGCGCTTCCATTGCGGTCGGCGTAGAATATGTAAATGAGGGGATACGCCGATTCACGAACGTACGCCCGGCCACCGCATTCAATTTACGCCGTTTCCGTAAGGCATTAGCAGGCCTAAAGTTATTCCACCTATTAGGTGGAATAACAATGTTAAAGTATGGCCGCCATTCCCACCGCGAGATTCAATTTTTTTATGTCGTTTGCGTAAGTTGTCCGCGAATCGGGATTTACATCGTTTACGTCCACGTCAAAATCAATAGGCCTGTGCGGCGTACGTAGCCACAATGCACACTGGGAAATGTAGGCGCATGCGCAGTGAAAAAAAAACTTAAAAAACGTAAGGTCAACCCTTTATTACCATCAAACACGCCCCCCTCCAACACATTTGAATTCGGCGCCCTTACGCCCGCCCGCTTTAGGCTACGCCGCCGTATATTAGCAGGCAAGTATATTGAGAATCATTACTAGCCTAGCTAATTTACGGCGGCGTAGCCTAAACAGGTTCAGCTACGCCGCCGTAACTATAATCCAATGTACCTGAATCTACCTATTTATATTTTTCTTAGTACAAGTGTTGTTCAATAAAATCCATATATTGCATCATACAAAACAAAATGAATCCAAATTCCCTACAGAAAAAGCAGTTAAAAAACCTAAAGCCTTTTGTATCAATGCAGCCATAATAATAACTAAAATTAATAAGGGTACACATAATAACTAGAGGGTTTCAGGAATACTTCCAGCTAATATATACACCCCTTCAATAGATAATCAAATATTATGACCAATGAACTTAAGCTTTTTTTTATCTTTGTGTGAATAATCCACAAGTGAGGGTGAGGCTCGAGTTTTCCTGCCTCCATTCGTTCGCAGAGAATTCCTAGGATTATTGAATCGTGAACTTTTGACAAAATGTTTACATATTCACTGCCAGAGATTAGCAACAATTTATAATGCAGTGCATAGCCTGTGCCCCATGACAGCAGAATCACAAGAGTCAATAATTTGAAGGAATGGATAACCTGGTCCTATTGCATAAAAGTGTGGGCTTACAGTAGCCATAATGTCAGTGTGTGTTGTAAGGAAAAGCTGACAATTCTGGGTAGGGAGAGACACAGTTTTTTTTTAAGCTTGTTCTACTTCTTTAGTTTTGGCTTTGGTCATGTCACCCATGCCGATAGCCAATTCTATTTGCCTTTTATTAACAATAACTTATGTATTGGCCCTACAAATAGCCAGTATTGAACACCAAGATTGACCAATATAGATTTCAATAGGGTTTGCTGCAAAGCTATAGAACTTCAGAAATCATGTAAACATGCAGAACTGTTCATGAACTGAACCCAGAAAGATTCACACATCCTTATTATTGTACAGTTATAGTTGTTTTTAATAATATTACTAGTTAAAGTGGAGTTACACCCAAAAGTGGAACTTCCACTCGCTGTACTCCCCCCCCCTTCCGGTGCCACATTTGGCACCTTTCTGGGGGGAGGGGGGACAGGATACTTGTCTTTGACAGGTATTCTGTTCCCACTTCCGGTAGACCCTCAGCCTTGGGTATTGATGTCACAGATTGGGCTCCCTTCTCCTTCCCCAGCCACTTGGCCAGTAGGAGAGAGGAGCGGAGCCTCGTGCATGCACAGTAGGGTTCCCGGCGTGAAGCCGTAAGGCTACACTGCCGGGTTCTCTTACTCGCTATGGAGGCGGCATGCACCTGACAGGTGATGGAAACATCAGCTGTGGTGCCGACATCGCTGGACTCCAAGACAGGTAAGTGTCCGATTATTGAAAGTCAGCAGCTGCAGTATGTGCATCTACTGGCTTTTAACTTTTGCAGTGGTGGGCAGACCTCCACTTTTAGTTTACTCAAAAATAATGTTATCACACCATGCACTCATCTCTAATTGGAGGCAGGTGTAACTTTCCTGAATATCTTCCAACATGTATATTATTGTTTTTTCAGCCTGCCAAATGTCGATACATCTCCGTTGTTTCACCAAACTTGACAGTATATTTCTCCAAACTCACTGATCCATAACAAAAAGCATTATACAGTAAAAACCTTTACAACTAATTGATAGTATTTATTTTCTTCAATACATACTTTTACTTTATTATACATATATTTTGCCTGACAAAAGTAAGAGAAGAATGAATTTAGCTACAAATGCACAAACTATTCAGTTACTACTAACCAAACTTTACCCTTGAGCAAAATGTTTAAACACAGCCCTGTGTATGCTTGCATTCACCACTAGGAAGCCTAGAAGTGTAATTACATGCACATTCAATATCTCTTGGCTCCTGCAACAGATTCAAGTTATCAATAAGTTGGACAAATCTTCCCACAGCAAATTTATATTGCAACTCAAAGACGTAGGGATGGAAGCAAATGTGATCAATGGTTGAATAGCAGACTAGAAGAGTTAAACAGCACTTAAAGGTCAAATATCTGCCTTTTCTTTTCAAAGTTAGTTTATAAAGTTCATCCTCCATATACTCTTGGGTGAGGGAGTGTTACGCAGTTGCCAGGGGTAGCATTCAACAAAGAACATAAAGTCTATTGACTATAGACTAATTAAAATGTAAAGCTTTTCCTGAATACAAAATGTTATTAAATTGGAATCGAATTTGAGAAAATTATCAAGGACAGTTGTTTTCACATATTTAAGTTTCAGCTATGTAGAAAATATGGCATATGGGCAAAGTTAGTACAAACAATACATTATTATGAGTACATGCCCACTATTGTCATCATATACAGTATGCCTTTCATTCAAGGCAAGAAAGATCTTGAAAGTAAAAAAAAATTGTCTCTGAAATACAAATAGCTTATGCCAAGGGAAGTGAAGAATTGATTAAAATAATTTTGTAGTGATCATGTTTTGAATGCAATATAATGTGAAAATCTCATGATGTACAGAAATACATCTGCCTAACAGCAAAGTCTCCCTGGGAACTGTATTCAATTGCTGGCAAATATGTTTTTTACTTTCTCCACTTGTCTCCCATGTGGCACATGACATGGCTGAAGTACTGAAGCATGGAGAGAAAAAACATATTAAAACAGTGTAGTGGAAGTACTGCAATTTTTATCATATTAGCACAAAGGTTGTTATGTTTTTTCTGCTAATTTATTAATTAATGTACCACACATATATTCTCCTGGGTGAATATGTTTTACGAGAAACTTGTCGTAAAAGAAACATCGTTTTCCTCGACGAATTCCTTGTCAGGCTTGTCGAGAATCTTGTCAAGCTTTCTTTGCGTACACACTGTCAAGACAAAATCTCATCGTTCTCAAATGCGGTGACGTACAACACGTACAACGGCACTATAAAGGGGAAGTTTGATTCCACTGGCGCCACCCTTGGGGCTGCTTTTGCTAATCTCATGTTACTGCGTGTTAGTAAAAGTTTGGTAAGAGACCATTCGCGCTTTTCAGTCTGTTACAGAGTGAAGAATGTGCTATCTCCATTACGAACTCTACTTTTACCGAAGGTGCGCTCCCATCTCATACTTTATTCTGAGCATGAGCGGGTTTCTAAGCATACACACAAATGTGTTTCTTGTTGTAAACCAGCCCGACGAGAAACACGACAAGGAAATTGAGACTTGTTTTCTTTTTTTCTCGTCGAGAACCATGACAGTTTTCTCAACGAAAAACATACAGTACACACGACCGTTTTCCTCGGCAAAAAAGCTCTGCCACCAAGTTTCTTGATGGATTTTGTCGAGGAAAACGGTCGTGTGTACGAGGCCTAATTGATGAAGTGTTCTTGACTAGTAATGGATGTAATCCAGGAATTTGGGGAATCTTTCATGGTTTATCTGCAGGTACTTGTGTATGTTAAACGATTCTGGACACATGCCGTAGTTATACTGCATGAGCCGTCGTAGCTGTACCTCGGCTCTTTAAGACACCGCAGGCGGCGTTTGTGCCTGAAGCCCAGAGCTGATGCAAGTGCCCGATGACAGCCGGGTACCCACGATTGTTAGTTACAGAACGAGAATGGGGATGTGTGTAAACACACAAATGCCGGTTCTCTCAGGGGCGAGGAGACTGATCGTGTGTTCAAACAATGTATGAACACCGATAAATCTCTTCCCCTAGTCAGTCCCATTCCCCCTACAGTTAGAACACACATTGTGGAACACAATTAACCCTTGATCACCCCCTAGTGCTAAACCCTTCCCCGCCAGTCACATTTTTACAGTAATCAGTGCATTTTTATAGCACTGATCGCTGTAGAAATACCAATGTCCCAAAAAGGTGTCAAAAGTGCCAGATGTGTCCACCATAATGTCGCAGTCCCGATAAAAATCGCAGATTGCCGCCATTACTAGTAAAAATAATAATAATAATAAAAATGCCATAAAACTACCCCCTATTTTGTAGAGGCTATAAATTGTGCGCAAACCAATCAATATTTTTGTGTAAACCATTCGCTTATTGCGATTTTTTTACCAAAAATATGTAGAAGAATACATATTGGCCTAAACTGAGGACATTTTTTTTTAAATGGATATTTATTATGGCAAAAAGTAAAAGATCATGGGGTTTATTTACGAAAGGAAAATCCACTTTGCACTGCAAGTGCATTTGGAAGTGCAGTCGCTGTAAATCTGAGGGGTAGATCTGAATTGAGGGGAAGCTCTGCTGATTTTATCATCCAATCATGTGCTAAACTGTTGTTTTTTATTTTCCTTACATGTCCCCCTCAGATCTATAGTGACTGTACTTCCAAGTGCACTTGTAGTGCAAAGCGGATTTCCTTTAGTAAATAACCTCCATTGTGTCTTTTTTTTTTTTCAAAATTGACGCTCTTTTTTTGCTTATACCGCAAAAAAAAAAAAAGAAAGCTCTATTTGTGGAAAACAAAGGACGTCAATTTTGTTTGGGTACAATGTCGCAATTGTCAGTTAAAGCGACGCAGTGCTGTATCACAAAAAAAATGGCCTGGTCATTGAGCAGCCAAATCTTCCGGGGCTGAAGTGATTATTCTAGCCATCCTTTCCCACTCATTCCCAAAATAGGCTTAACATGTACATGCAGATGCATTTAGCACCACCACATAACATCCCATAAGAGGAGTGTAGTGGGACTTACGTTTTTAACTCATTCTAGTAAGAGGAGGAGCGTGGGAGAAGCAGGCAAAGGTCAGTGTTATTTTAACACATGCGCAGTGACTTGCTAAAGCTCTGAGAACATGGAAATTGTAGCGCAGAGCATGTGACCAAAAATAATGCACACCACTTGCTCTACAGTGGCATAAGAGGAGGATCAGGAATGCACACCAGATGCTATAAGAAGCTTGAACACAATAGTCTGAAACAACAAAAAAAAACACAGAGCTGTAGTATGCTTGATATTTTGATGTAAAAAAAATATAGTGTAGTGGTATTTTAAGTTTCTGAATTAATCACTCCACTGATGAATTCTGCCAGTTAGACTTTGGCATGTCACTACTAGTAAGAGAAGCACAATTTCATTTTATAATAATTGTACATTATCCTTTATAATGCAAAAGTTTCATTTCCCCCAAAAAAGTAGTTTCCATGGTGATGTGGTACTTATATCCGACCATGTTTTCCATTCGCAGACAATTATACATTTTATGACAATATAATTTCAGAACACAGTAAGTAATGCAACCACAGGTGTAACAATGCTTGTAGGGGTCCTGCAGAAACACAGTGGCAAAACACTATGGTACTGTATGTCATGTAACAATGCAACTGCAGGTTTAATTTGCTGTGCCTATTCTCAAGTTGTAAAAAAGACAACATACTGTACGGCTGCTACTTTATGTACAAGATGGTGTGTTATTCATTACTAAATGGGTACAGAAAACCACAGTCTATGCTATTTTCTTAAAAAATTGTTTTCTTTTCTCCAAAAATATTTTTTTTTACCTGTAACAGAGAAATTTCACCACAATTATTTCTTGCGCAAAACTGTACAAAGTCTAATTAAAGCAGTAATGACTTTTGTATCTCATTAAACAAACCTCATGATAAGATCTAAGGCTTCCTTATTATGGCTCAATTTCCTCCAATTGATATTAGATCTGGTCTTCTGTTTTATTAGTTTCATTTACAAAGGCTTGTTTTGTTTATGCAAGCAAAATACAAGATATACCTGGAACAATTATATATATTTTTTCCTACAGCACTTAACTTTGTTCGTTTTACACATTCTAAAGGAGTGCTTAAAAAAGAAAAAAAAAACACATATTATTAAACAGTGTTTCAAATTGACATGTTATCTTAATTCTTTTTTTTTTTAAGTAGAAGCTCAGCCCCTCTTAAGGTCACAGTCATGTAATAAGCACCCTCAATGCTTCAGATAGTCTGCTTGCAATAATGTTCTTGTTAAAGTAAACGGGGGAAAAAAGAAGCCCATTCAGTAAACTGACAAAAAGCTGCTGAAGGATTAACTGGATATTTATGAAAATCTAACTCAAATCCTATTACAAAATGAGCTTGCAACCCATTGAAACTGTAGGATGACAAACCTAATCAGCTTTGGCTGGTGGCATTGGAGGAAAGACGAAAAATAGGAAAATGAGATCAGATACACAGATGTTTTGTATCTGCGTATCTGAAACGCAAAGCAAGTGTGTGAATCACACAGATTAAAGTGGCTGCTTTTACCAAAAGATAGGTCCCTTGCAAAAAAAAAATACATTCACTTTTAAATGATTTTGTTAACAGGTGTTCGAGCTTAGTTTGTTATACGCATAGCTTTGACTGCAATGAGGCGGACCTAAAATAAGCAGCTGTAGATATAATATGATCTGAAACTGTCTGCTAATGTGCAACAGTTATCCATATTACTGTATTTATTTATACTATTAAAGATGTACCTTATATATGACTTTTAACCACTTGCCAACCAGCCACAGTATATATACTATATATACAGTATATATTGTGCGAAACGACTTACCCGTCCATCATTTTGGGCAATAGCCAGCATAGGTGTGCGTGATGTCCACCAGCCTCTCCCTAGAGAGGTAGAACGGCGGTCTGCCAATGTAAACCCCATAAATCTTGATCCCCCACACAGTTAGAAAGCACCCCCTAGGGACACACCTAACCCTTTGATCACCCCTGGTGCTAACCCAGTGCCAGTGTCATTAGTGCAGTAACAGTGCATATTTTTAACAATGATTACTGGAATAATGTGTCACAAGTGTCAGTTATTTGTACGATTTGTCCGCTGCAATATCGCAGTCCTGCTAAAAATCACTGATCGCTGCCATTACTAGTAAAAAAAAATAATTGCAAACCAATCTATATATACGCTTATTAAGATTTCTTTAACCAAAAGTATTTAGCATAATACATATTGGCCTAAATTGATGAAGAAATTAGATTTTTTACATTTTTTTAGTGAATACATTTTTATATCAGAAAGTATTTTTTTTTGTTGTTTTTACAAAATTGGCGTTTTTTTTTTCTAGCACATAAAAGTAAAACCCACAGGGGTGATCAAATGCCTCCAAAAGAAAGCTCTATTTGTGGGGGGAAAAACAACATACATTTTATTTGGGTACAACGTTGCACGACCGTGCAATTGTCAGTTAAAGTAGTGCAGTGTCGTTTCGCAAAAAATTGCCCTTTTCAGGGGTAAAACCTTCCAGGGCTGAAGTGGTTAAACTAATAACTATAACTAAAAAATTGACCTCACATAGTGAGTGTTTTTAGTAGTAGAAAAGTTCATGATTAACCAGCTTGACATCCGTACTAGGTATGTTATCCGCCACTTTCGGGCACACAGATGCTATTCAGCGGGTGCTGGCCAATGTTTTATAGCAGAAACTAAAAAATATATATTTTTTTTTTCAAAGTTGTCAGTCTTTTTATTGTTTTAGCGCAAAAAATTAAAAACAAAGTGGTGATCAAAGCACACCAAAAGAAAGCTCTATTTGTATTAACAAACGGGGAAACAAATGTAATTTATGTACGGCACCTTGCATGACCACGCAATCGTCAGTTAAAGTAACGCAGTATTGTATCGTAAAAAATGGCCTGGTCATAAAGGGAGGTAAATCTTATGGAGGTCAAGTGGTTAAAGGACTACGGTACCAGAACCACATGTTCTACTTGAACTAAGATGGTTACTTGACTAGTAAGCTTTTCTAGAGATCGATGCATTCCAAAGCTGTTTCCCTTATTAGTGCATAAACATTTGTAAGGAGTCACTTTTTGAGAAGGTCCAGCTGCACCAGATTTTGCACTGTCCAGTTTTAGTAAATCAACCCCAATGTCTTTTTAGCATAACATTAAACGCTAAAGAGTTGATTTACTATAGGCCAATAGGCTGTTCACTTTGTATGTGAATTTGCACATTTTAAGGAAAATTGTAAAGAATACCAAGTCACCTTATTTTTCCTTTTGTGTTATTGGATGATTAAAGTCAACAAAAGCTTCAGCTCTTTCACTGATTTGTAAAGTGAACAGCCTTTACCCCCCCCCCCCCATGTCACAACAAATACAGACTCCGACTAGATTGCTTGCACTGGTAACAAGTGCCTATCATTTGAAGCAACATTCTCAGCAATCTCTCCAAGCAAATATAACACGTCTCTTCTGCCCTCTTGAAAACAGAGAACACAGGCAGAATCTATCAACTTCATATGACTTTTTAACATAGTAAATGGCTTGTAGATTTCCATTCTCTATAATGCTTTGAGTCTTCGTGAAGCAAAAGGAAACAATTTTGTCCACATACACTCTCAAAGGGCTTTATTCATATTTGCTTAAAATATCAAGCCCAAAACATTATTTTTGCTTTTGAAAAGAGTGAATGGGAATTTGGAGGGCGGGTCAATAGAGCTCCGTTATGGTTTTTACTGCTATACGGTGCTCCATTAAAGTTATACACGCTAACTTCCTATTCTACTGACAAAACATTTACTGGATGGGAAGGGGAACTCTCTCAAACAGCCACACATGCAGAAATAAAAATGCTTTTCTTTGGCAAAACAGGACATAAGTAAATCTCTCTGATGGAGACTTATATGTCATGAAAACCAGCCAGGGGTTCTAACCCTTCCTTGCTCTATCCACAATTAAGAAAAACAGTTTTTGGCTGGATATATACTGTATAATATTTCTTACTTTACAAATTTTTAAAAAGCTATGTCTAATAATGACTTTACTATGTAAAGTCTACGTTGTTAATGAAACCTACTCCATCTCATTGTCACTAATAATAGTGGCTAACATTAATGCCATTTACACACGATCGGTTTATCCAATGAAAACAGTCCAATGGACTTTTTTCATCGGACAAACCGATCGTGTGTGGGCACCATCGGTCTTTTTTCCATCGGTGTAAAAAAATAGAACATGTTTTAAATTTTTCCGATGGATAAAAAAACTATAGTAAATTTCGATCGTCTGTGTGGTACTCAATCGGAGAAAAATCCACGCATGCTCAGAATCAAGTCAACGCATGCTCAGAAGCATAGAACTTCATTTTTTTGGATCGTCGTAGTGTTTTACATCACCGCGTTTTGGCACGGTCAGAATTTAGTCTGATAGTGTGTATGCAAGACTGATGAAAGTCAGCTTTATCGGATTTCTGGCGAAAAAATCCATCGGATTAGATTCCATCAAAAATCCAATCGTGTGTACACGGCATAAGAGAATATTTTCAGAGCCACTTAATAGTTTGTATATGTTCTGCTCCCTTACAGAAGCTTCACCAATCACTTCAAGACCTTGGCTGCAGATGCATACTCTTATCTTCATGATAAACTAACCACTTGTGTTGCATAGCTATAATGCCCTTTCTCACTTGCCTCTCAATTTTCATCTGCTGGTCCCCTTAATCACTAAACTGTTAAATGACATCCATTGAGATAACTAAGGAGAATCACAAGACTTTTTTGACCATTGACAATTCCTCTTGCTTTTAAACTTGGTAGCAAATTGAGCTACGCTCATTTTAATCAACTTTTTTTTACACCTGCTTAACAGTGAATGTCATGTTCTCTCTGTTTTGCCCATTTCTCTTCGCTCTCTCTTGAATTTTGGTACCATAATTAGAGAAGATGCAGATAAATAATATTTACTTAGACAATGTTTAATTGAATAGCAATTTTCGTAATTAAAAACACTATTAGTTTAGAGCTATTTTATTACAATTGTGTACCTAATATATCAACCTTGGTAAAGAGTTCATTTGACTTTTTAATTTTCATACCACACTAGTGATTTAATTTGGCATTGTTCTATTGTGATAGCTACATTTTTGCCATTTGTAAATGTTCACATGTATTGTCTCTTAAAGTCTTATCGTTAATGAGAAAGCATCTCATTTAGACAGCAAATGCACATTTCTACTCAGTATTTGAGAAATAAGGTGTACTTCTCTGAAAAAAAACATGTTTTATTAACTCAAGAGACTTATATTTAATAGCATCATATTCTTCAGATGTAGGTACATTGCACTTCCACAGTTCAGTATCACATTAAGGGACCTGCTTTCTATACCTTACATACTTTACTGTTTACCCCACCCCTGCAAACAAAGCAAAGCAAACCATTGTTTGACATCATAAGCCCACAAGGTTTGAAATGAGAAGTCATTTTTAAATCCACCTACAGAAAGCAGCATTATTTCTCTCAGGAACAGTTAACAAAAACCCATTATGAATTCAATCTCCTAGCCTTAGGATCCTAAAGAATTTCCTATTTTATATAAATATATCCAGCTATTCCTGGAGAACATGTACAGTACTTATATATATATATATATATATATATATATATATATATATATATATATATAGGGACTCTGTGCAGGCCAGTCAGTTTCCTCCACCACAAATTTGCTCATCCATGTCTCACCCATGTCTTTATGGACCTTGTTTTTTGCACTGGTCCAAATCATTTGGTGGAGGGAAGGATTATGGTGTGGGGTTGTTTTTTAGGGGTTGGGCTGGACCCCTTAATTCAAGGGAAGGGAACTATTAAGGCATCAGCATACCAAGACATTTTGGACAATTTTTTTGCTCCCAACTTTGTGGGAACTGTTTGGAGATGGTCATTTTCTGTTCCCCCATGACTGCACACCAGTGCACAAAGCAAGGTCCATAAAGACATGGATGAGCAAGTTTGGGGTAGAGGAACTTGACAGACTTGCACATAGTCCTCACCTCAACCTAATAGAACAGCTTTGGGATGAATTAGAACACAGACTGCAAAGCCAGGCCTTCTCATCCACATCAGAGCCTGACCTCACAAATGTACTTCTGGAAAAATGGTCAAACATTCCCATAGACACAATCCTAAACCTTGTAGGCAGCCCTCCCAGAAGAATTTAAGCAGCTATAGCTGCACAGGGTGGGCCAACTCAATATTGAACCCCACAGACTAAGACTGGGATGCCATTAAAGTTCACATGCATGTAAAGGCAGGCGTCCCAATTTTTGGTAATATTGTGTGTGTGTATGTATATACATATATATATATATATATTTTAACATGGGCACATAAACCCATACCTCAATGCAGAGGTTTGTTCTTATGCACCTTGGTGAATGAGAGGTGCTCTGTGCAGCTGGATGCAGCCAGCCTGTCACAGATGCAGCTAACAGATCCACTGTTATATCTGTACAGGGCAAGATGCACAGCTCTGGGTGCAGTTCATCTGTGTCCAGAGCTGTGCAGCTGTGCCTGTATGGATGTGATGCCTGTCATTCTGTTGGCACATAAATGCAAACCTCCACATGAAAGTATGAGTCTATGGGGTTGATTTACTAAAGACAGACAGACTGTGCACTTTGTGAAGTGCAGTTGCCCTCTGCTCCATTGCTTAATAAATTAGGTAAAGCTTCACTTTGCAAAGAATACCCAATCACGTGCAAAGCAAATAAAAAAATGCATTTTTGCTTGCACATGATTGGATGATGGAAGTTTGCAGAGTGTCTGCTCGTTTACTAAGCTCTTAAGCAACTGCACTTGCATAGTGCAACGGCACTTTGCATAGTACATAGTCTATTAGCCTTTAGTAAATAAATCCCTATGTGTCCATGTAAATGAAGCCTAAGGTAGAATAGGGTACCTCTGGTAGGTTTTATATCCACTTTAAACACCTCCATACGTACTATCCCTCATCATCTTTCCCAAATTACCACATAATTTGCAGCATATTACAACAAACCTTATATGCCATATCCAGCTTTCTTTCAGCCAGTAGACAATTTTATATTAGTGTAATTGACCAAGCCAGTTTCATACAATTCATCACTTGAGGACTCAAGAGGAAAGATTTTCAACCTGAAGGAGCTGACACTACCAACATATGCTGTATAGTTGAACTACTTCCCCAAAATGTAATATGAATGAAAAATCCAGCAGGGATAGTTTGACTTTATTGTAATGACTGGGACAGATGGTGAGACTTGGGAGCTCTGGCTCTCATCACCATAATCTCCAAGAGATAAAAAGCAGCCAGTTAGTAATTTAAAATGCTAGCGTCTACTGAAAACTATAAAGTAGATTTAACTCTGATATACCCCTTGCAGTATATACAGTATACTAGATGAGTGTGTACAATAGAAAGTATAAGTACAGTAGCAGTGGTGGGGAGTTTCAAAGTTGTGGTTAATACTTTACCATAACTCTACACATAGGGATTTAATAACTAAAGACAAATAGACTGTTTCTTTTGCAAGGGAACATTCCCAAGAGCTTAATGAATGAGGTGACGTTCTGCTGACTTTTATCATCCAATCATGCACAAGCAAAAATGCTGTTTTTTTCTTATTTTCCTTGTATGTAATTGGGTATTTTTTGCAGAATTATATTTCACCTCATTCACTAAGCTTTTGGGGAAAATGCACTTGCAATGTGTAACTTCCCATGCAAAGTGAATAGTTGTTCAGTCGTTTTGCATTTAGTAAATCATCAAAAAAATTGCCCAAAAAAGCCAAGCTAATCCACTTAAAGCGATTGTAAAGGTTCGTTTTTTTATCCTCTAAATAGGTTCCTTTAAGCTAGTAATACCCTTTCCTTCAATTTCCCTTCTAAATGTATTGTTTCTTTGTTTGAATTTCTCACTTCCTGTTTCTCTTCAGTAAGCTTTCCACCATCATCCGAGCGGTGGAAAGTCATTTAGAACAGCTTACTGAACAGTTTACTGAGGAGGAACATAAAGTGAGAAATTCAGACAAAGAAAACAAAGAAAAAAAACATTTAGAAGGGAAATTGAAGGAAAAGGTAAGTGAATCAACAATGCACTAGCTTAAAGGAACCTATTTAGAAAATAAAAAACAAACCTTTACAACCCCTTTAAAGCGTAGTTCCTCCCAAAAACGTAACTTCCGCTTATCTGCTTCCTTCCCCCCTCTGGTGCCACATTTGGCATCTTTCGGGGGGAGGGGGAACGGGTATCTGTTCTTGACAGGTACCCTTTTCCACTTCCAGGAGACTGCGTTGTGGCGTCATCCCTCGGAAATTCAGCCCCCTCCTTCTTCCTCTGCTGCCATGCCAGTAAAAAGTCCTCTTTAAGTAGAGAAGAAAAAGAAAAGCCTCTCTCAATTTGAAGTAATACACACCCTTTTTATAGGCACTCAGGTGCAGGCTCTGCTGGGATCAGAGAACACACGAATAAGCCTGGACGGCAGCACTCTGATGCAACACCTTTATTGAGTTAAAATCTAGTGTTTAGTAGTCAATCCATACAGTACAGAAGGGGGTGGATACAAACGGCTGACATGTTTCACACCTAAGCTATGACAAAGCACCAAACTTAGGTGTGAAACATGTCAGCCATTTGTATTCCCCCCCCCTTCTGTACCGTATGGATTGACTGCTATACACTGGATTTTAACTCAATGAAGGTGTTGCATTGGAGTGCTGCTGTCCAGGCTTATTCGTTTGTTCTCTCCTCTTTAAGTAGAACTGGAATGAGGAACATGAAGACAGTTTCTGAAAATGCAAGGCCATCATACTTCAGTATGCTTCAGTATTATAAGTTATTGACAGAAAACAAATATCCAGATAGGGACATTCAACTTGTCTTCAAATTTCCTCATCTATACAATAGGTTATTTAACCCTCCTAGCGGTATTCCTGAGTCTGACTCGGGGTGAGATTTTTATACCAAAAGCGGTAACCCCGAGTCAGACTCGGGCTTGCCTCGCTGCAGCCACAGACAGAGTTACTTACCTTGTCCCTGGATCCAGCGATGCCACCGCGCTGTGTGAGCGAGCGGTACATCGCTCGATTCACACAGTGCCTCTGTGTGCCGCCGATCTCCGTTCCCTGCAATGTTACGACGCACAAGAGCGGAGAACGGCGCCAAATTAAAAAACGTAAACAAACACATTACATACAGTATACTGTAATCTTATAGATTACAGTACTGTATGTAAAAAATACACACCCCCTTGTCCTTAGTGGTCTGCCCAGTGTCCTACATGTACTTTTATATAATAAAAACTGTTCTTTCTGCCTGCAAACTGTAGATTGTCCATAGCAACCAAAAGTGTCCCTTTATGTCAAAAATGGTTTTAGAGCAGCTAGAAAACAGTGATAATAAATTATAATCACTTGCAGAATTGTGCGATAGCGATTTGTGGGGAAATTCGTCATAAAAAAATAAAAATAATGACAGCGACAATTCTGCAACTGAGCAAATTTCAGTGATTTTGAGTTGATTACATTATTGAATATTTTTTATTATAATTATATTATTACTTGTTATAATTATTTATAATTATTTATTATATTATAATTTATAATTTTGTTTTTAAAAAAATGTCATACCCGAGATGCCTATTAGACTCTTGTTTGGTCAGATTTAAGTAAGTTATTCCTAAGAATTACAGGCCTACAGTATAAAACGCCAAATTTCCTTGCAAATAATGGTACTGCTTTCAGCACCTTTTTTCTAAAATAATCATACCGCCAGGGAGGTTAAAGAAAAAGAAGAAAATACATTTTCTCATTTCAGGCATGCCATCTTTTGCTGAAACATTTGACAGAGTTGTTTAAATAGAGGGAGAAGAAAGCGGACAGGGGACTTGTGTGTAAATGTCAGCTTAAGTTACTGAGCTCTTTAAACAACAGGCTTTTGAAACAGATGGTAAGGACAAATTGGCTTACATGTTTAATGCAATATTTAATTTACTAATAAAAAAAAATACTTTTCATTTTATTTATGGCATTTCTTGATTTAGTTGCCCATAAGGAAAAACATTTCCCACAAAGAAGAAAACAAAAATCGGAAACAGATGAATAGACAGCAACATTACTTTTTCATATCTTTCCTGGCCATGATTAGCATTTTAAAAATGTGTACAAGACAATTTATTTCAGCTTTATGTTTGTAGAGAGTATGACCTCTCTCTCTACGGACTTCTGAGAGAAGTGTCACACATCAATAGTAAGACTACTCAAAGCATTTCTGATTTAGTTGTGTTTACCTGGTAAGAACAAGAACATCTGTCACTAAAACGTATTTGTGCCTTATGCGTCATATATTGTATCCTTGTGCCCAGTTCTTCTAAAAGGTTGTGGTGCAGGACTTGTTCTCTCAGCAACTTTCCAAGCCGACAAGTGTTACAGAGGGAGAGAGGCAAGGCTGCGTGACTAACAGAACAATTATCGTTGCTCTGCCAACATCACATAGCCATATGTTATATTTGCTAGCTGAGTGCTTGTCCCATATTAACGTGTAAAAGATTAATGCTTGGTCTAAACTTTGTCTAGAATATTGGCAAGTAGAGTTCTTTATCACAGCTCCCACAGGTCACATCTGATACCCTGAGTCTGTGTCGCCTTATGCAAAGGCTCATTAAGAAAATGATGAGGGACACAACTCTGAAAAGCATCCAAAGTGATCAAGACTGGCTCTATTCACGTAAAACCATTGTATCATTCTATTTTTTTTCAGTGTACCGTTTGCTATGCCTATGCAATGAGTGGCAACAGTTCTAAAAACAAGAGCAGACATTGGGCCCTCTCTTTTGTGTTCTCTAAAAGACACACACACACACACACACACACACAAGACATTGCAGCTATGACGTAATACCCATGGTTACTGAAATGAGTTTTTGGTTGAATGGCTTGCTTTCACCCAAAATATACTAAATACATGTTGTGTTTTGATTGATAGTATGCAAAGTAAGTCTATCACAATCTTGGAATATTCAAGATGTGAAGAGTAAAATTTAAGTAGAGGTTGCCTTCAGTAAAAAAAAAAAAAAAAAAAAAAAAAAAACATTTTAAGATGATCAATAAATCCAGGGAAATGGGCAGATTAAGTTATACACTATATTACCAAAAATATAGGGACACCTGCCTTTACATGCACATGAACTTTAATGACATCTCAGTCTTAGTCCGTAGGGTTCAATATTGAGTTGGCCCAAACCTTTGCAGCTATAACAGGGAATCAGGGAATGTTTGACCATTCTTCCAGAAATGCATTTGTGAGGTCAGGCACTGATGTTGGATGAAAAAACCTAGCTCATAGTCGCTGATCTAATACAACCCAAAGGATTTCTATCAGGTTGAGGTAAGTCAAGTTCCTCCACCACAAACTCACTCACCCATGTCTTTATGGACCTTGCTTTGTGCACTGGTACACAGTCCTGTTGGATCAGGAAGGGGTCACCCACAAAGTTCTCCACCAAGCGATTTGAACCAGTGCACAAAGCAAGGTCCATAAAGACATGAATGAGCAAGTTTGGGGTGGAGGAACTTGCCTGCCCTGACCTCAACCCGATAGAACACCTTTGGGATGAATTAGAGCAGAGACTGTGAGCCAGGCCTTCTCGTCCAACATCAGTACCTGACCTCACAAATGAAAGACTGGTCAAACATTCCCATAGACACACATAGGCAGCCTTCCCAGAAGAGTTTAAGCTATTATAGCTGCAAAGGGTGGGCCAACTCAATATTGAACCCTACAGACTAAGACTGGGATTCCATTATAGTTCATGTATGTGTAAAGGCAGGTGTCCTAATACTTTTGGCAATACAGTGGAACCTCGGATTACGAGCATAATCCATTCCAGGAGAATGCTTGCTATCCAAAGTACTTGCATATCAAAGCGAGTTTCCCCATTGAAGTCAATGGAAACTAAAGTAATTTGTTCCGCATTGACTTCAATGGCATGCAATACCGCATGTGGCCAGAGGTAAGGGGGGCGCCGGAGAGCCTCATAAGGCTCGGGAAAGGCTTGGGAACGGCGTATTTCCGAGCATTTCTGAACAGCTCCGAAGGGCGCCGTTCGGCACCGCTTGGCTCCCGCGCCCCCCACCTCAGGCCAAACGTGGTACTGCACACCGCTGTGGCTTGAATCCTGCTAGTTTTGCAAGACAACACTCGCGTGTTGTCTTGGTCGATGTGTCGTGTCATTATGAATGCATAATTAAATGGAGAAGATGTGGAGGGATGACAACACTATAGCAAAAAAGAATTCAAGAAATCCTTATGACAAATGGCGAGTCAACAGGTAACTTCAATGTTATAGCTGCTAATTTGAAACATGGGCATAAGATGGGAGTTTATTAATTACTAGGTTTCATGCACACAGAGCTTTAAAAACACTGATTATACAGGTGTTCAGCATATTTTTCCAACCTATAAAAGTACCTCTATATTAGCCTTTGTGGCCTTTCACACATTTAAAGAGGAGCCTTCACAGGCAGAGAAAAAAACACCATAGGCACATTCTGTGCTTTTAAGCAAAACTGAGCAAACAGATCTCAACACACATAAATGCATGTGAATGTGCATACATGTATTCCATTGGCAAAAATAGATGAATATTCTGGCCAGTAGAATGTATTTACTTGCAAATGACTTACACACACAACTGCATTTCCATACATATTATACTAAAAATAGAGAGTGCAAAATCTGGTGCAGCTGTGCATCAGCTTCTAACCTCAAAGTGGTTGTTTATTTTTTTTTTTTACTTTTACCTACAGGTAAGCCTATAATAAGGCTTACCTGTAGGTAAAAAAAATATCTCCTAAACCTTTATGGTTTAGGAGATATTCCGCCCGCAATGAGCTGCCGACTGCAGCGACGTATGCGCACAGGGGATTCTCGGCTAAAGGCCCGGCGGACGCCGGACCTTTCTGGAAATAAGTCTCCCGTGCGCATGTGCGGGAGTGACGACATTGCAGTTTGCACTTTTCAGTTTTAGTTTATTTAACCCCATTGTAACATTAGGGCATTTTTTTTTCAAATTCTATTGTAAGCCAGTGTGCATGAGGTCCCATACACTAAACAACAATTTCCATTTTTGTTTGTTGAGATGCTTTGAAGTATATGTAAGCCCAAACTCTGTTTTTAAGTATGTTTGGCATGACATCTCACTGTATACAGTTTTCTTACACAAATAGTTTTTGTATTTCTTGTACAACGTTTCTTACCTAGAGAGCCGGAAACAACACTTTCAGGTTGACAATGCTAAGCCACTGACTCGCTTCTCAAAATCTCAAAATATAGCTCACTTCGTCATAGAAACAAATGAGCTTCTAACCCCAGCTTGTTCAATTAAGCCTGGTAATAAAACCTGGAAGCTCATTGGTTTCTATGCAGAAGTGAGCCTGATTTTGCACTTTCCAGCGATAGTAAATAAACCCCATTGTGCACTTAAAAGTGGGGTATGTCTGTAATAAATGACCTCACTGACCAAATCTCTAAAGTCATCTGCTCCCTATCTCTGGTAACCTCTCTGGTAACATTATTCCATCACAGGCTGATGGGTTTGGATACCAATAGGAAAGTTGTAGTAAGGTAATTTATAGTGGCTCCATATGCATTTCTCCAAGCCTCATAAGTTGACATTATGTTTGTGCCCTAAAAAATAGTAAGTTACATGAAAACCAGTAAGTGCAGGAGGATTAATGCCTTAGTCTTAAATGATCATCTAATATAAAAATTAAAGGGATATTATTGCATCTTGCCTCTAGAATTTATGTCGAGCAGTTAGTGACGCTACATTTAGGAGTGTGTCTCATTCTGTCTGGAAGGAGACCAGAGCT
Organism: Rana temporaria; assembly: GCF_905171775.1. Taxonomy (NCBI): domain Eukaryota; kingdom Metazoa; phylum Chordata; class Amphibia; order Anura; family Ranidae; genus Rana; species Rana temporaria. Next base: position 279,980,007 of record NC_053490.1, read on the forward strand.
TAATTGTGTAGAAAATGTTGGGTATAATTTGGCTGTTTATGAACTCCACTGGTTTACGATGATTAATTTATCAACAATTAAGATGTATTAATAATTAAGGTTTTAAGATAAACAGTGTTTTTTTACTATGCCTCCCAGTGCAAGCATAAAAATAGTTTTAAAAAAGCTTTAATTTTCTCCAAATAATTAGTCAGTGACCTTGGCATGCTCAGTTTTGTAGGAGAGCATAAGTGCAGAACATGCATAATTTATCATTTTACGGCTTCATAATATTCCTGACACAAAAACAAAAACTTTGAACAATGCAGATTACATGAATCTATAAAACCGGCAGTGAAACATATGTACCGTACTCTCAGACAATATTTATCAAGTGATATACAGCTATCGCTTCACATTTAAATTTATATAGCTATTAGGGATAATGTAATGTAATTTCTAGTTCTAATGAATTCAGCACAACAGGTGACAGCTTGATCAAAATAACATTGGAGGGAGGACAGGCAGCACACAGGAGACAGTACAGTGGAAGAAAACGCCAGGCGCTACAAATATAGCTATTATTACCACAGATGAATTTTAGTTCTTATCTGGGAGGAGGCAATTTCTCAAAAAGGGTCATTAATCCAGTTGTGTTGAGGTTAATATAACCGAGAAATGTAACTGTTGCTCGCTAGGCTTTCACACAGGAATGGAGGCTGCTCAAAAAAATATGAAAGCCCTTTCAAATGTTAATTATGAGGTCCTATTGCCTGCCGAATTCCATTCTGATTATTTATCCTTGATTACAGCTTTGACTTGATAAAGAATAGGATTCACACAGGCTGAATGCCGCCCAATATTAGGTCCCTGTGCACGGCCCAAATGATACGTTCTTTGCACAAGGCATGCATTCCACCAAGCATTCGTTCCACTATAAAGCCCCGTACACACGACCAGTTTCCTCGGCAGAATTCAGCTTCCGACCGAGTTTCTGGCTGAATTCTGCCGAGAAACCCGGCCGTGTGTACAATTTCGCCGAGGAAGCCGACGAGGAGCTCGACGAGGAAATAGAGAACATGTTCTCTATTTCCTCGTTGTTCTATGGGAGCTCTCGGCCCGCCGAGCTCCTCGGCGGCTTCAGGGCTGAACTTGCCGAGGAACTCGATGTGTTTGGCACGTCGAGTTCCTCGGCCGTGTGTACGGGCCTGAGATTGGACAAATAAAGTGAATGTATACCAAGAACTTTTTTTTATGTTGTTTTTGATAGAGAAGGGGAACAGTTAAACCCCTGTTAGTTTATTTTGTGGTTTCTGTAACCTAGAAATTCCTCTTCACTTCCTGTCCTGGAGAAGTCCAAAAACAAAACTTTATTATATTGCAGCTTGCCAATTCTTAAATAAAGTGGCTACATTTGTTTTATTTTTCCCCTTAATAATCACTTGGTGATCTGGCTAGTAACACACTACCTAAAGTGGAACTACATTGCATTTGAGCATCACAAGCCTGATAGGCTATTTAATTCATTTTAAGAGCCCTTTCACACTTCCAGCGCCCGGGCGACAGGGTAAAGCAATGCTAGTTTTAGCAGCACTTGGCAGCCGTTTTTGCAGTGCTATTTGGGTGCTTTTAATCCCCGCTAGCAGTCGAAAAAAGGGTTAAAAGCGCCCGCAGGCACTTTGCAGGCGTTTTGGCGGCATTGCCTATTGATTTCAATGGGCAGGAGTGCTTTAGGAGCGATGTATTCACCGCTCCTAAAGCTCTGCAAAGAAGCTGCTTGCAGGACATTTTTTTAAGTCCTGCCAGTGCAGAGACCTAGTGTGAAAGCACTCTGGCTTTCACACTGGGATTGCAGGTGAGGCTTCTTTTAGGCGTTTTACAGGCGCTATTTTTAGCGCTAAAACCTCCAAAGGGGTCTTAATATTCAAAGAAAACTCATCCATCCATCTATATATCCATGCTTTAATGTGTAAATGACCTCTAACTATAAAAGTAGAATAAAAGTATTTTTATTTTTTTTGTTAAGTGTGTTGTTTTTTAAATAGTGACGCTTAGCTTTAACAAAGCTTATCTTGTGTCAAATCTTTTTTTTTTTTTTTTTGTGGCAAAATGTCTACATTTTAGTTCTGGGAATAGTCAAAATAAATATGTTGATGATCTTATCTGCCCAAAAATATGTTCAAAATGTGTATCTCTTCAGTAAAGATGTTTATGCACTAGTAGATTTTTTTAATAAATGTGCGTACGAATATTCATATGAACATTTGTAAGAATGTTGTTCAAAAGTACTTCACGCATTTTGCTTGCTTTTAACGTTCAATTATAGATTGAAATTTCCATAACGAAAGCCTGATACACTGTTAAAGATGCATTTGTTCGATTTTCCATCCTACTCCATCCTGGTCCTTCAAACTTTCTTGCCACTGTGGATGAAATTGAATGTTGATTTGACCCCCACTAACAATTAGAAAATCAAACAAACATTCCTAAAATTAAACGTTTTGATTACAAGTCTACTGGTGTATAGGCAGCTTTAGTTTTGTGATTAGGCATGCATTAAAACAGTACAGTGAGGGTTATTTGCTAAAACTGGAGAGTGCAAAATCTTGTGCAATTCTGTCTAGAAACCATTCAGCTTCAAGGTTTTATTGGCAAAACTTAAAGTGGAGTTCCACCATTTTTTTAAAGTCAGCAGCTACAAATACTGCAGTTTTAAAATAAGGTCACTTACCTGTCCAGGGTGCCCACAATGTTGGCACCCAAAGTCGATCTATCGCTCGGCTCTCGGGTGCTGCCGCCGTCATCTTCGGTAAGGGAATCAGGAAGTGAATCCCACTGGTTCTTGCTGTCTTCTGGGATCTGTGTGTCTCCCAGAAGACAGCGGGGGAGGGGGGAGGTGCAGGAAATGGTGTAGATCCCTGTAGGTGGCTCTGGTATCTATGCCCGGAAGTGGGAGCAAAATACCTGTATTACACAGGTATCTGCTTCCCCCTCCTGAAAGATGGCAAATGTGACACCGGGGGGGGGGGGGGGTTCCATTTTAGGGTGGAATTCCACTTTAGTTTAACAAGCTGAAGTTAGAAGCTGATTGGCTACTGCACACAGCTACGCCAGATTCTGTGTGCACCAGTTTTAGTAAATCCTCCCTAGTGTATCAAGGATTTTCCTCAAACCCACTGACTGGACAATGTGGGAGCACCACCACACTGATAAGATCATACTTTCTTTACTCATGTCAGCATGCATCTCACAGCATTGCACTTCCTTTGCCGAGGCAGAGTCCTGCTGTCCAGAAAATTATGCAAACCTATTATGAAGACAGATTGTATACTGTATATGATCAGCCTTTACAAATTAATCAAAGCTAAATTGCACATGCACAACAGTACAAACAGATATATAATTAACATGTAATTGTACTTGTTCTTAATATTGCAAATTGAAAATCCTGGTTGAGGTAAAAGGGTCATTAATACTGTACATTAATTACAGAACACCTCTTGTTATGATATTTATCCCTCTTTCAAATTTACAACTTTATCTTGAAAAAGAACACTGCCGCTATCTCTAGTTGGCTCAGTGTCAATCGAGGGTTAGCTTACTCTGCAAATTGCTGTTACTAAATAATCCATTATATACTCTCTAATATAAGCCTCCACATTCCTCTCTTATAATTACTAAGACCTGCTAATTCATAAGTCATTTCCCAATTTAATTACTGCTTTTCTTGTACTGGCTGTATACTAGAAGCAGGAAATGGCACCGCTACCCACGAAAAATCTGAACTGTGGGTCATTTGTTGGCACATGCTGGTCTGTTTCTCATGCATGTAGGAAGGATTTGTTTAAAAGCGCCAATCTTTAAACAAGGCTGGGTGTTTTTCTTGGACAGTACATTTATATGAATGCTGGAGATTCAAGAATCAGGACATGTTACTGAGAACCACAAGGATCTTCTAGCAGTTGGAGCAAATCACCTTAAAGTGATGAATAATTCAACCTCTGATAGTTGTTGTTGGGACAGATAAAGGGTTGCCAACCATTCAAAATTGTATAGACCATTCTTAAAAAATGCAGATAAATTAAGTTTAAAAAATAAACACTATAATAAATGAATATGTTGATTTTTCTTGCCACAGTGATTACTTTTGCAGCACATAACAGTATGATGCCAACCAGCTTGACCAGCACATATAGGTTTAAATGATTTTTGCTAAAACAAAAAATAAATAAAATAACTATCATAACCCCTTCCATACTGCGCAAATTTCAGCACTCCTCTCCTACATGTAAAAACACTATTTTTTTTTGGTCGAAAATTACTCAGAACCCCCAAACATATATATATATATATTTTTAGAAGACACCCTAGGGAATAAAATGGCGATTATTGCAACTTTTTATGTCACACAATATTTGCGCAGAAATTTTTTAACACAATTTTTTTTTATTACTTTTATACCTATTACAAGGAATGTAAACATCCCTTGTAATAGGAATAGTGTGTGACGGGTCCTCTTTATGGTCCTCCAGGCTGGAAAGCCTGAGATCAAAAAAATTAAGGATCTCAGGCTTTCTTGCCATTTACCCGGCTTTGTTTACTTCCGCCGGCCCAGACGTGACATCACAACATCGTGCCTGGGCCTCCGAGAGTCATAGAGATTGCCGGGGGCCATCTGTCCCTCAGTTTTCTCTAAAGCTTCCTTCTGACACTAGCGGATTCCTACGGTTTGCCGACTGCCCGAGCAAGCCTGGAGAAGCACCGGAGGGTGGTGGGAGGGGGGACCTCCCTAGCCGCTATGATTGTTTATATGGTGTAGAAAATCACCGGCTGAAAATAATTATATCTGGATGATGCCTACAGCTGCAGGAATCATTTAGATATCACCACTGAAAGCCAAGGAAGTCATATGACAGCCTATGATACGGAAGTCTTTTAAAAAAATCTAAACTGTAGATATCAATACTTTTCTGTTCAGCCACTGGTGACTCTGATCACTTGCTTGCACAGCTGCTAGGTCCCTATGTAGGGACAAAGAAAATGATGTGTGGAAACACAGACTGAAGTGAGAAATGTAGGCATTCAACACTCTAAAAAGTGTCATGTACTAAATGTTATTCAAAGGGTGCAAGGGTCAGAAGTTTGTTATGTACAAAGTGAAGGGGTCAAATGTATGTACTGTATTATTTGAGCTTGACTGCCACCTATGCATTTTCTCCTAATGGGATTTCCACAGAAATCAATGGTAATACATTAAACACATATATTATGTTAACTCTGAATTAAATGTCAACATTGACATGCATCATGAGGCATTCTTGTATGTCATGACATATCAACGCACATCCTAACACATGTGTTTTAAAGAGTTCCCATGGATTTCAACAGAAAAGCAAAAAGCAAAGGTGTGAATCTAGCCTTACTGAACTCAGTTATACTACTGTAGCATCAACACAGTTTGTAGCATTTTAAGCCCCATTTACGATATTGTGCTTCATTGTGTGCATCAGTGGGATGTGGCGCCATACAGTATTTTCACCTTCTCAAAGCAACGGCATGATAGCTCAGCCCAATGCACATCAACATACTAACTTGTGTTGCCACGCCCTGCGCTGCTAAAAATGGTGTTTGTTCATTGTTTATAGTGTTTAGGTGCATTAGGTAGCTCATTCAAAGCAGCACAATTGTGTGAATGGGGCCTAAAAGAGAACCATTCACATTAGTCTCTGCCCTTAAGATATACTATCACAGTTGTATATACACACTTACATACATACATACATCCACTCACATACAGTAGATACACTCACTCATATATAAAAAGTCTCTTAAATCCTTTCCCTCCAGCATCTTTACTTCACATGCCCCAGCTGTTGTTTGGCAAGAAAGGTGGGGTCAGTGGTAATGAGAAGGAGCAGCATGATGCACTGTGTCCTGTTTAAGGCCTCCCTCCTTATATACACACACAGATTGCTAGGAATATCTGGAAGACAGAACCTGTCAACAGGTTGCAAGGTAAATATGGACATTAGCAGCTTCGCCACCAGGCATGACATATGGGCAATATGCCCCAGATTTCTGGTGCTGGGGACATCCATGGCAGGGACATTTTTAAATTACATTATGTCCTGGTAACAAAAGTCATCACTTATGCCGTGTACATACAATCGTATTTTCGATGGAATAAAATTTGATGGAATTTTCCATCGGAATTCTGATGAAGCTGACTTTCATCAGTCTTGCCTACACACTATCAGACTAAATTTCAACGGTCCAAAACGCAGTGACGTAAAACACTACGACAAGCAGAGAAAAAGGAAGTTCAATGCTTCCGAGCATGTGTTGATTTGATTCTGAGCATGCATGGGTTTTTTCTCCAATGGAATTCCACACAGACGATCGGAATTTCCTATCGTTTTTTTTTCCATCGGTAAAATTTAAAACCCGTTCTATTTTTTTACACCGATGGAAAAAAGTCCGTCCATCGGTCTTTTTTCATCTGAAAAAACGATCGTGTGTACACGGCGATAGAGTTTGGCCGATTTTTGTTCCAATGACAGAAAAAAGTGAAGGTAAATCTTCCCAGTGGGGACACAAAAATCAATAAAAACCTACAATTCTAACCTCTGCCTACACTTTAAAGCTGATCATATATGGATCCAAATGTGGGCAGTTCAGTTGGGATTGGGTGAATTTGATCCATCTCTGGCCGTTCCTGCTCAACAGAAGTCAATCTAATGGGAATTTTAGAACATTTCATGTGCTGGCTGCAATGCGTATCAGTGTATTCTGTTAGTGGAGGGGTCCCTGCTGCCTTAATACAAGAACACAGCGGGCAGAATTTTTCCATCCACCTCGCTTGCTGGAATAGGAAAATCAGGCTGACTGGGAAAAAAAAAAAAATCTGTGTATGGCCAGCTTCAGAGACAACATATCTACTTCTGCATGGTCAGCTTTACTGACACACTTGGATGCTGTACTCAGTTTAAACAAATCATAGAATAAAATGGATACTTGTGATCTACAGAAACACTTTTTTTTTTTTTAACTGTGACTGATCAAAGGTAAAATAAAGTGAATTGTTTAGTTTTGTTACAGTTTTTGTCTATGGGTTACACTAAAAATAAAATCATTATTGCAAAACATTATCAACCAAAAAAAGCCTTGCTTGTCATGAAAAAAATAAAAAAAACAAAACAAAAAAATCTATATGTGTAAGGCCAGGTTCACACAATATCATTGATGTGCAGTGTGCGAAAAGCACACACTTTTTTTTTCTCCACATTTTCATGCACTGTTCTAGGCATCACATTTAAAATAAATGGGCCATCACGCAGCTCAGCAATCCAGAAATTAGACCTGCACCTATTTTTTTACAGCACATCTGACTACAAAGTGCAGTGCGTTGACTGTCGCACTTGCTGAATAAAAAAGCCCATAGCAGAAATGTACGAATTGCTCTGGTCCAGAGAGCGTGTACAGATATGAGAGCTGAAGTGGTTAATATAAATTTTAAACACCCAGCTCGATTAACTGTAGCTTGAAAGTCTTGGTCTCAGCCATTTGCCAATCTGAGGCCTCGTACACACGACCGTTTTCCTCGATAGAATCCATCAAGAAACTTGGTGGGAGAGCTTTTTTCTCAAGGAAATCGGTCATGTGTACGTTTTTCATCAAGGAAACTGTCAAGGAAATCGACGAGGAAAAAAAGAGAACAAGTTCTCTTTTTCCTCGATGGGAGTCTCAATTTCCTCGTTGTGTTCCTCGTCGGGCTGGTTTTCGACGAGAAACACAATCGTGTGTATGCTAAGAAACCCGCGCATGCTCAGAATAAAGTATGAGACGGGAGCACACCTTCGGTAAAAGTAGCGTTTGTAATGGAGATAACAAATGTTTCACGCTGTAACAGACTGAAAAGTGCAAATCGTCTCTTACCAAACTTTTACTTAACACGCAGTAACATGAGATTAGCAAAAGCAGCCCCAAGGGTTGTGCCAGTGAAATCGAACTTCCCCTGCCATTGTATGTGTTGTACGTCAACGCATTTGAGAACGAGGAGATTTTGTCTTGACCGTGTGTACGCAAAGCAAGCTTGTCAAGTTTCTCCACAAGCCTAACAAGGAACTCGTCGAGGAAAACGATGTGTCATTTCTGACGAGTTCCTCGGTCGTGTGTACGAGGTCTTACTGTAACATTTTTGAATAGTAAAGTTACTCTTTAACACCATCTAGTATAAAACTACAGCACTAGAAACATACATTGTAAGCACCTTAAAAGGTAGTAGGCTATTTTTTTTTATTTCCCCACTGCTTTCTTTTTTTCATGTATTAAGGGGATTTAGAAAACTGCATATTATGTTTTTATGTGATCATTGAGTACTTTAGTTTAATCTATTACCATAGGTATCCAAACATGATGCTTTATGTATTCACATTGATTACAAAAGGAGGCATCAAACCTGCAAGGGAACATCGCCTGACACCTCTTCTGTCAGTAGGCCAATAAATTGAATACAGGCAAGCTGTTTGTAGACATGAGCCCTGCAGGCTGCAACATAATGTGCAAGGAATAGTCTGCACTAGGACGGAGGCGACACAGTGTTATGATACATAAAATTGTAAAGATTGATCTCGGACTGTGGTTTAGCATTTACTTCTAAGCGGATTAAAATGAGATTTATTTCTTTGCTGTACTCGGATGATGGTACATTCTGTGCAAAACCTCCTACTTGAAATCAATACATGAAATAGGATGCGGAGTAGGCTAGACTTTAGTATAATAAATTCCTCCTAAATTTATAAGAATATTCCATAAATGTGTATAATTTCTTCTGCATTGCTTTTTAAATGTTGCACTAGAATGTTTGCAACAAAAGAACATTAAGTATTGTACTTCAAAGCTAGCCTGCAGTTAGTGTTTTGTATATGTTAGAGAAAAATTTCCATATAAATAATGTTTTTCAGATATAAAATACTAAAGCTTGTCTTCACTACCCTCAGCCACAAACTCCCCCTAGTCAATCAATACCATTGTGCTTTAAAAAAAAGCAGTGCAAACAGCATTGTTGATTTGCAAATCAACTTTTGTTTACTGTAGATAAACTATAGCTTGCTATCAACACACACATTTTGCACAATTCCTTTTCATATTTGTTTTATGTAATCATTCTTTATTGTGGCAAAATTGTATTATCCAAAGAACGTTAGTGAAAAATAAGCACATGAGGAAGACATACATTAAGGTACAATATTACTCATTAGGAAGCTGCATTTTTAAATTGTCAAGAGGTATTGACCTAGGGTAGAAGAGAGGGAAAGGAATTACAAGAATTTAAGCTGAATTTCAGAAATTCAGGCAGCTTGCAAAAAGTACAGGCACACTATAGGTTAAGTCCTAGGATGTGAATGACAGCTCCTAAACGTATCCCTTTTATTTTTATCTGACAGGTTTATTGCAGTGCTGGAGCATACACTGACACTCGGGGCTGTAGAAAAGTGAGAGAGGCACACAGAGCAGCTATGCCCACCCCTCCCCTCCCCTCTGATGCCCATTCAGAGAAGCCTTTGCATTTTGTGAATGAGTTCACATAATACAAAGGCTTCTGTGATTGCCCAGGAGGAGTGTTAGACATAGCAGCTGCACCAACGCTAATGCTGAAGATGCTTGGACCTGAAGCATCAGCATCAGGCTCTGGGAAATACAGATAGCCAACTTCCAGGAATGCAATAAACTGTCAGATATAAATAATAAATATAAGCCCAGGTGATGTCATAGTGTGCCTTCACTTTTTAGAAAGGAGTTGAATTCATGGAATTTAGCTTTAATGGGAATGTGGGAATGTGGGATAGGATTCCATCTGGAGGTTCATTCAAGTAGCTCCCAACCCAGAAACAAGCAGTGGGATTCCTTGTATTTGAACTGCCTGGGTGGGTTTTAGGATCCCTCTCAAGTCTTTGAAAACATCTGCGTTGTTGCCAGTTAAAGTGAGAGGGTTAGTTAGGGGATAATCCAAGAAACTCAATTATTAAAGAGTTGCCTTAATTTTTTTATTTAGATTGCACTTATGTAAACCTTAACATTAAAACTTAATTTTTCTATTCCATAAAATATTCCATTGAAAGTGTGTTGTTACATCTGTTCAGCAAATGCAAAGATGTAGATCCACCTGATGGGATGATGACTTTCTGTACTGCCGTTGTATCATTAGGTACCGTTTCCAGCTCTACCTCTGGACTAGAGGACACCTACATCATAGGACATGCAGATAAGGGGAAAGGGAAGTGTTCTGTAGTCCTAACACACTTCCTGCACCAGGGTGACAAGAAGATTGAATGAGGATTGTCGCCCTAGGATAGAAAATGTGTTATTGGCTAGATCACCAGGTGAAAATATAGGGAAGAAAATTAAAATGCACTCACCTTATATAAGAACTGGTAAGCTGCATTATATTAAATTGTTATTATTGGGCTTAACCATTTGCTGACCATGCTATAGCCGAATGACAGCTACAGTGTGGCCGGCCAGTTCTGAAAGGGCGTCATATGATGTCCTCCCGTGATCGCGCCTGCTGGACGCCTGCTGCGGTGCGCAGTTGGCATGCTCTGTGATCGCAGTGTCCTCCAGACAATACTGACTGACTCCAATCAGCGGCTTTTTACCATGTGATCAGCTGTGTCCAATCACAGCTGATCACAATGTAAACAGAAGCCGGTTATCGGCATTCCTTTCCTCATGCTGACAGCATGAGGAGAGGAGAGCCGATAACTGACTTGTATATAAGGGACATTTATACTAATAATCAGGGCACTGATTATCATTGAAGTCCCAACAGTGCCCACCAGTGCTGCAAATCAGTCCCGCCTATCAATGCCACATATCAATGCCCATCAGTGCCACCTATCAGTGCCCATTAGTTCTGCCTCATCATTGCCTCCTCATCAGGGCCCATCAATGCTGCCCATCAGTGCCCACCAATGCCGCCTATTGGTGCCCATCAGTTCCACCTATCAGTGCTGCCTCATCAGTGCCTCCTCATCAGGGCCCATTAATACGGCCTATCAGTGCCCATCAATGCCACCTCATCAATGCCCATCAGTGTCCATCAGTGCAGCCTATAAGTTCCCATCAGAGCAGCCTCATCATTGCACTGTCAGCGCAGTATGAAGGTCAAAAATTACCTGTTTGCAAAATGTTATAACAAACTATGAAAACTTTTATTTATTTTTTGTCTTTTTTCTTTAATTTAGCAAAAAACACCAAAATACCATCAAAAGAAAGTTCTATTTGTGTGAACAAAAATTATAACAATTTTGTTTGGGTACAGTGTTGCATGACCGCACAATTGTCATTTAAAGTGTGACAGTACTGAAAGCTGAAAATTGGCCTGGGCAGGAAGGAAGTAAAAGTGTAAGTAGGCAAGTGGTTAAAAGGCACATACAAGCATATTAATAAAGCAGTGAATGTAACATTAAGCTAAACATTCACTGGTGGTGAATATAATATTGTAATTTAAAAGAGATGCACCAGGAAGACTCACTTGCACTGAATGTTTAATGAACGTCAGAGTCACAGCTTTATAAATATACCCCTTGATGATCTATGACTTTTATACTGTCTTCTTTTTCTTTGAGTGGAAATATGCTGTTTGAATTTTTAATGTACTGTTTGATGGAAAAAATACTTCCCAAAAGTAGTTTTTGTCACTAGCAGTTCGGTGAATATAGAAAAATGTGTATATTTAGGGCGCTCTATGCATTTGAAACCTGACAGATAAAGTCTTTAGGCAGCACTCAGGGAGACAAGCAATCTCTAATGGAAACAGAAAAACAAACAGAAAAACAAACAAGGCGCCTCTAAGTGCAGAAGTATACAACTTTTAATATCCCCTAAAAGGGTTAAAAACACTTACAAGATGGTGGATGAAACAGGCATGTAGCAGGTAAGTGCGTCCAGAAGATGTTCCAGTGGCAGGCCAGTCTGTGATGGCAAAGCTTCCAGGGAAGTCCACGAGATAACAGCCAACTTGTGCTTTGAGTGTACAGGGGACACAATAGTGCTGGAGCCTGGGGATGATGTCAGAGGAAGCGAGACAAAAACCAGCATGGAACACAAACAGGAAGTGGACAGGACACACTATGACTATGACACAATTCCTGTCTACTTCCTGTTTGTGTTCCATGCTGGTTTTTGTCTCGCTGATGAGGCACTGATTAGCAGTACTGATGGGCACTGGTAGGTGGCACTGGTGGGCACTGATTAGCAGTACTGATGGGAACTGGTAGGTGGCACTGGTGGGCAGTAATTATCAGCACTGGTGGGCAGTAATTAGCAGCACTGGCGAGCAAATTTTAGAACCGATGTTCCTTTTACAGAAGCCGTGATCAGCTTTATTCTTATTTCCTCAAGCTGTCAGTGTAAAAACGATGATAACAGGCTTCTGTTTACATTGTGTGATCAGTTGTCATTGGCTGACAGCTGATCATGTGCTAAAGTGCCGCTGTGATTGGCCATTCACCATGATATGTTATCAGCTGAGTCTAAAGGCCGCAGTGGGCATGCAGGCAACACGAGCATTGGAGGACATCCATGGATGCCCTCCCAGCATTGTAAGTCTGCGCTGTAGCCGTATTTTGGCTACAGTGTGGGCGGGAACAGGTTAAAAATGATTATGTAAAATAAAAAGTAAACATTTACTGGATTAAAAATATACCAGATGAAATGGTTCCATTGTTTATTATATAGGTCTTAATTTACACAAAAAAAAAAATGAAATCAAAGTAGATTTCTGATTGGCAGCTATAGTATAGTTGACACCGTGATAGAAAAACAGAAGGATGAAGAGAAAATGAATTGGCCATACTTCAGTTGCTTCCCAGTAAATGTGAGACAATCCCTCATCGAGAAACCAAGCAGCATAACGGAATCTTCATATTAAATAGAATAAGGCAGTATGTACTAGGTATTGTTCTAGTTCATAACAAGCAGAAAGCATTTTGTGTGTCCCTTTAATTAAGAGCTTTACAAATGCTTTGTTGGAGGATTACTGACCAGACAGTATTGGAGGATTTCTCCAATTAACATGTTACTGACAATCATGTTTCGGTGTATCACAATGACAACTGGCTGGTGCGTAGTGCATGAGGTCTGAAGACTTAAATGCCTCCATGCATCACATCTTGTAACATTAGGTGCAATGTCTACAAATTAAGATGCAGACTATGTATTAATATCCACATAGGTGCAGACAGACTGGGGCTCGGAAAGCTCAAGTGTCTCCTCAAGGTGACCTGTTACTCCTTCTTCTAGAAAGACTTGCAGAACACCGTGTGAAATGTCGTGAATCAATAAAGTAAACAGATAGAATCTTGAAACAGATAAAGGGCAGCGGTTTCTCTTCTCTAATAGTGAAGCATTCTGCTGCTTTTTTATTTATTATGCACTAGCCTTTCGATTTATGTGGATTCCTCCGAGAGTTCCTGACACCCGGGACAGTAATGTAAAACTTTTATTTGTAATGTAATTTCGAAGAAGGCTTGTGCGCGCTCCATATCGTCCAGGGATAATGGCTCTTCTCTTGTTATCGCTCACAAAGCATATTTCAATTTGTTTTTTTGGCAGGCCCTGCACTTGAGGAATGGAGCTATTAGTTTGGAAAATCCAATCTAAAAGTTAAAAGAAACTGTGACGGTAGTTTGACAAGAATGTATGTATCACATACCCCCAAAATGTGGCTGCTTATAATAATTCCTTATAATCATAGTTGTATAATGCAGGGATTGATGCACAGAAGAGATCCAGAGAGTATTCAGTAGGTACTTGAAAGCAAAGGAAACTTACCAAAATAGACAACAAATTTGAATTTCAACAGACTATAGAAAGTGACAGAGGAAGCGAATGCAAAGCCAAAATAAAAGATGACAAGTGCTGGTTCATACTAAAGCTGAGCTGAAAGTAGAATAACATTAAGAAACCCAGGTCCTAATTCACTAGCCTGCAGTAACAGCTAGTTCATGTGAAAAAGTGTCAGATCAAACATTATTATCACATAAGGTAATATTGATTGAATAAGCCAAAGGTGAAAACCCTCAGGTAAAGATGGCAAATTGTTCACAATGTTTTTTCAATATGTGAATAATTCTAAATTTAGATATATAATCTTTCACCTGCTATAAGCACTGCTGTCAAAGAACCGGTATCTGCTGCTGGTGGTCACTATGTTTTTAGTGTAGCCAATAGTTTTTTTTCTTATGAAATTCATTAAAATAAGGTGCTAGTGTTAATTTAACATACCTCCCATGCCAAGTTCTTGAGTAAATTCTGGCAAGTGTTAAAATGTTTGTTATCCCGACATTTTATATTTCTGGCATGTGTCTGTTGTAACATGTACTTTTGTTAAAAAATATCCTGTTTTCTTTACATTGCTTCCTTTATGTGAAAGACTTTGCAATCCTGCTAGTTCCCTTGCGTTCATATATCAAATTGACCACACTAAGCATAGAAACACATCAGTGTGGTCAGTTTTCTGTCTGGTAGCACAGCCTGTCAAACTTGTGGTGACACTCCGCCCTGCACAACTCTTCACAGGGAAGATTAGCGTACTGCTGTTTCTCTACCTCCTCCCTCCTGACATATAAATTCCGCAGTCACCATCCCCACCTCTCAAATCAAAGCTCTTTATGCAGCTGAGAACAGAAGTCATGTGATCACTTATAGAAAAAGAAAAACAAGGATATATATATATATATATATATATATATATATATATATATATATATATATAAATACGCACACATATTTTGCCTTGTATTTATATATAGCCTCGTACACACGACCGGTTTTCTCAGCAAAAAACAACAAGAAAACTGCTTCTTGCCGAGATTACCGTTCTTGTGTACGAGGCATTCAGGTTTATCGTCAGGAAATCTGGCTAGAATCTCGTCGAGATTCTTGTCGGCCTGTTTCCAGACGAGAAACCCGAGAGTGTGTATACTTACCTGTTGCTGTGGAAACCAGCGCATGCTCGAAATGACTTTGACGCATTTGCGTTGGCTTCAACGGCATAGGCAGGGTGAAGCAAGATGGCGGTGATGGCATCGAATGTGATGAGCGCATGCTCGTCGTACGCGATTACGGCACCGCATTCTTTCCTTTCAAGAGAACCGCGGTTCTTTTAAAACAACGAGAGTATGTACACTCGGGCGGCAAGAGTTTCTTGCCAAGAATCTTGTCAGGAAAAACAATTTTTTTTTTCCTGACGAGATTCTTGCCCGTGTGTACGAAGCCTCAGACTTATAAAACATACATTTCCAAGTCATCATTTAGCATGAAAAAAAAAAGAAGCAAGTGGGTTCCATTTTGTTAAACTTGGATAAGTGAAGAGGTGGGTAATGTTTTAATTTCAATAGCTCATTTCTGTTAACTTAGAACTAAATTGGTTAGGGGCTCAAAGTATCCCTGATTGCAGCGTCAAAGTTGGCTAACTTTCAATGTCCACTGAGGGTACATGAAACCCTACGTCATACTGGTTCTCACATTTGTGCCCTGAAGATTGCCAAAGAGCATGTGAATCCTGTGCATTTAGATGGGCGGCTGCACATGTGCAAATCTTTGAGCTTTGGGGACTCTGGAGAGTATATGTGTTGAAACGAAAATCAGAAAAAGCTCTGATCCTGAAACAACATGGGATCTATGCTTCAGACATTTAATCAAATTAACCTTCCTACATATTCATTTTGAATGCAGAAATAACTTCAAATGAATAGCAAATTCCCATGTGCTGGAGCAAATTTAAACTTGCATTCACATGAGAAAACCAATACATAAAAATATAATGAGCCATAAACAAATTTAAAAAAATGTCATGAAACACCTGACTAAACAAACGTTATTGCATTGTACTCATGGACTTTCTCTGAAAGAGGCTGCAGTGCAGCAAAATAAGTAAAGCAAACAAACAAACGACAAAAAGGCCTAACTAAATAAACTGATATCTATATGTATATAAGCAACAACCAAAAAATATGTACGTTAAAGGAAACTTGTCATGAGACAACCATAGAAGCTATGCTGACTTTATTATTATTCAAGATTTATATAGAGCCAACAGTTCAAACAGCACTTTACAACACGAGGACAGACAGTACAGTTATGCCGCGTACACACCACCATTTTTCAGGTCATGGAAAAAACGTAAGCCCTGTACACATGATCGGTTTGTCTGATGAAAACAGACCGATGGACCATTTTCATTGGACAAACCGATCTTGTGTGGGCCCCATCGGTTTGTTTTCCATCAGTAAAAAAAAATAGAACATGTTTTAAAATTTTCCTATGGATAAAAAAACGATAGAAAAAACGATTGTCTGTGTGGAAGTCCATTGGTCAAAAATCCATGCATGCTCAGAATCAAGTTGACGCTTGCTGGGAAGCATTGAACTTAATTTTTCTCAGCACGTCGTAGTGTTTTACGTCACTGCGTTGGACACGGTCGGATTTTTGACCGATGGTGTGTAGGCAAGACTGATAAAAGTTAGCTTCATCGGATATCCGACGAAAAATCGGATTAGATTCCATCAGATATCCGATCGTGTGTATAGGGCTTAAGTTTTTCTCAACGTGATTCCTCTCAAGCCTGCCTTGCATACACACGATCGTGATAAAAAAATCTCGAGCAAAGCGGGGTGACGTACAACACGTACGATGGCACTATAAAGGGGAAGTTCCATTTGAATGGCGACCCTTTGGGCTTCATTATGCAAATTTCCCTTCTCATAACTTGCTTCTGAGCATGCACGATTTTTTCCCCGTCGTTAAAGCCTACACACGACCATTTTCCACGACGTGAAAAATGTCAAGAAAAAATAGAGCAGGTTTTAAATTTGTAATGCCCATTTTTCTCGTTGAGAAAAATGCTCTGGAGACTACACACAATCGTTTTTAACCACTTAAGACCCGGACCAAAATGCAGGTAAAGGACCCGACCAGTTTTTGCGATTCGCCACTGACAATTGCGCGGTCATGCGACGTGGCTCCCAAACAAAATTGGCGGCTTTTTTTTCCCACAAATAGAGCTTTCTTTTGGTGTTATTTGATCACCTCTGCGTTTTTTTTTTTTTTGCGCTACAAACAAAACAAGAGCGACAATTTTGAAAAAAATGCCATATTTTTTCCTTTTTGCTATAATAAATATCCCCCAAAAATATATAAAAAATTTTTTTTCCTCAGTTTAGGCCGATATGTATTCTTCTACCTATTTTTGGTAAAAAAAATCACAATCAGTGTTTATCGATTGGTTTGCGCAAAATGTATAGTGTTTACAAAATAGGGGATAGTTTTATTGCATTTTTGTTAAAAAAAAATGTTTTACTACTAATGGCGGCAATCAGCGATTTTTTTCGTGACCGCGACATTATGGCGGACAATTTTAACACATTTTTGGGACAAAAAATGCTATAAAAATGCATTGTTTACTGTGAAAATGACAATTGCAGTTTGGAAGTTAACCACTAGGGGGCACTGAAGGGGTTAAGTGTGAACTCATATGTGTTTCTAACTGTAGGGGGGTGGGGCAGGACGTGTGACATCATTGATCGTGTTTCCCTATATCAGGGAACACACAATCAATGATAGCGCCACAGTGAAGAATGGGGAAGCTGTGTTTACACACAGTTCTCCTCGTTCTTCAGCTCTGAGGACCGATCGTGGGACTCCAGCGGTGATCGATTCCTCGGGTCCCGCGGCCGCGGTCACGGAGCTTCGGACTGGGTCCCAAGGCGACCCATGTCTGGGCACTTAAAGAGGACGTACAGGTACATGCTTGTGCCCAGCCATGCCATTCTGCTGATGTATATGTGCAGGAGGCGGTCCTTAAGTGGTTAATGACCAATTAAAAAAATTGCATTTTTCTCGTCATGAAAAACGGTCGCGTGTATGCGGCATTAAAATTCAATTCAATACGGGAGGAATCAGAGGGCCCTGCTCCTTAGAGCTTTCAATCTAGGATGGAGGGTCAAGTGATACAAAAAGTAATAGCTGTGGGGGATGAACTGATGGAGAAAATAAAAGTACAGTTGTTAAGTGGAGGCAGCAAAGGTTTCTTTGTAGAGAAGGGTTTTCAGGAATCGTTTAAAAGTGGACAGAGTTGGAGAAAGTTGGACAGATTGGGGCAAGGAGTTCCATAGGATGGGAGAGGCTCGGGAGAAGGTGACAAGGGAGCTAGAGAGCATGAGGTTTTGGGAGGACTGTATTGCCTAAATACTTTGAGTCACTTTCCACGAGGAAAATGTGTAGATTAGAATTTCTTACTTTTCTCTCACTTTTTTGTGTTCCCCAGTCAGTATTAAAAGCAAATGGTCATTATAATAGTCAGGCAGATTGCATATTCTCAGAGGTAAGCTATGGCAGTTAATGGGACTGTGCTGGCTAAAGACAAATAGGCTGCTCACTTTGCAGTATTATCTTTCTTTAGCTTAGTGAATGAAGTGAAACTGTTGATCATGTGCAAGCAAAAATATATATTTTTTTCCTGCATGTGATTAGGTCTTCTTTTGCAAAGTAAAATGTTAAGCTAAGGGTGAATTACCTTGCAAAGTGAACAACCCATTTGTCTTTAGCAAATTAACTCTAATGAACTTCTGTCTAGCCCAGGGCTGCCCAACCAGTGGCCTGGGGGGCCACATGTGGCCCACGGAGCCCTCTGATGTGGCCCACGACCTCCCGCTCTGGAATGGCTGGTTGGCAAGCCCAAATTGCATGTTGCCGACCTGCCATCCGAGAGCATCAGTGTTGTAAATGAAGCCAGCGGGAAAAGGAAGCAAGCAGCTTTTTAGAAAGTGCACCACACCTGCAGGATATATTATATTAAATTGGCAAAGTGCAGCTAAGCGGCGGGAAAACCACAGGTACACTGCGCCGCACTCACAGTGTGGGTAGACTGCAGACATTCAGTTTAAAAGCAGCCTTAAGCCTATTTCACACAAATGGTCCAACCCAATCTGACCCTCCATTTACCTCTATGGAGCTGCAGATGTAAACAGAATTTTGTCCGTTTACACCTGCCTACCTCCAATCCGATCTTCTAAAAAATCACCTTCCATCTGATTGGATCAGAGGGCCCATAGAGTAGATTGGGCTGTGTCTGTTTTGCATATGCAGACTGGACACAGACCTGTCATCTGCCCACTCCACTCCACTCCGCGACTGGTTACTAAGTCGTTTAAGTGGCCCTCAACCTTCAAAAGTTTGGGCACCCCTGGTCCAGCCAAAACAAATTTCAAATATCCATCATTAAAAAAAAAAAAAAAATTACTTGTCGCAGTCTCTACTTTCTTTTAATTCAGTGACATTTTCATTAACTTATTTGTACCTAGTGGTCCTGCCAGATTTAGCCTGCATAGGCATTAAGGGTGCCTGTGGTGTCCTAGGGTGACATTGCTGGGAGGCTTCCAAAGAGGAAGCAGCATTATTACCCTAGAAATGTAAGCTCCCGCTAGGAACTACATGCTGACATGCTGCAACACAGTGTCAGCACATTCAGTTTGCTTTCCCCTTATTTGCCACCCAGTAGAGTCGTGTCTATGACAAACAGAGGTGTTAGCATAGAACATGAGGACCTGTGCTAGATATCAAAAAAATGTTCGCAAAATTGTGCTTGTTCATGGCTTGCAGGGGCCCTTCTATACTGCCAGACTACTGTCAGTAATACCTGAATTAGTTGCCTTGCATGAAAAACTCAGGTGGTGTATAAACAGCATGACTTGGTCATGTACAGTTGTTTGTAGAAGTAGTATTATAACTTGTTGTGGCTGAAATACTGAAACACAAGGGGGCATATTCTTAAAGATCTGAGGCGGCGGAACGTATGTCCTTTACGTTACGCAGCCGCAAGTTTAAGTGGCAAGTGCCTGATTCCCAAACCACTTACCTGTAAAACCACTTACCTGCGGCGTCGCGTAAAGTCCACCTGCGCAAGCCATCCTAATTCAAATGATCCTGGTAGGGGGCGTGGATCATTTAAATTAGGCGCGCTCCTGCGCCGATCGTAATGCGCATGCTCCGTCGGGTAAATTACCCGACGTGCATTGCGCTAAATGACGTCTCACGGACGTCATTTGTTTTGACTGTAACGTAAATGGTGTCCAGCGCCATTCACGGACGACTTACGCAAACGACGTTAAATTTTCAAATTTCGACGCGGGATCGACGGCCATACTTAACATTGAGTACGCCACCTAGGGGGCATCTTTATCGCATATCGCTTACGGAAACGACGTTAAAACACTACGGCGGGCAAGCGTACGTTAGAGAATCGGCGTGACTAGTCATTTGCATATTCTACGCTGACCGCCACCTAGCGGTCAGCGTAAATATTGCAGCCTAAGATACAACGGCGCAGGCCGTCGTATCTTAGGCATGTTTAAGTGTATCTCAGTTTGAGAATACACTTAAACATAGGATCGGACTTACGTCGGCGTATCTGCTGATACACCGGCGTAAATTATTTGAGAATATGGCCCAATGAGTATATAAAGAATTTTGCCTTATTTCAACATACATGCTACAAAATACTGGTTTAATAGCTGTAGTAGTTATAGTTGTTACTAAATTATAACTTTTAACTTCTAAATCATCTTTGTAGAAGCAAGGCTGTTATTAATTTGTGTTGGGTTGAGGGGTATAATAAGGAAAGGCCTTGTTTTTGCAGCTTATAATAACTGTTAATTATCCTTTCAAATTTCCATTAGCCTTGAGCATGAAACTGCCATCATTAGTAAACATAAATCCTACAATAAAAATCACAAGGTATGCTTTGCAGAAGCTCTGCTTAGAAATCTGCAACAATCAAAATGATCTAAAACCACAATAATGATATAGTGCAAAGAAATATATGCCACTTAAAACTTTTGATATTTAAGCTGGTTTTCTTAAATCCCTCCAACGGCAAGAGCTTGCTCAAAGAAAGCACATAATTAGACAAAAGAAATTAATTATAAACAAGAACAGCAGTAAATGTAGGAACACCTGATACCAATGCCTTTTTGGATCATTGTGCTAGCTACAGGACTGGAACAGAAACACTTGCCTCTTCAAACATGTTCACTATAAGCTTTATATAATCATCTATCTATTCCCACAGAAAACTATCAGGAAATGAAAACGCTTAAATATAGATTCTCTGTTTATCAGGTATAAATGACTCATAAGCTTGAAATTATCGTCTGATTTATTCAAACGTTTATAAAGATAAACAATGTGAAAAAAGAAGTATTGCGAGAGAAAGGAAAGATGCCATCTGTTTTGTTAAATCACAAAAGTTTTGTTTTATTTGAAATGTCATCCATTTTTCTGGATTAACAATAAATGTATTATTTTGGATTCAGGGATTTTTGACAATGCTGTAAATTTGTACTTGTTTGTTTCTAACAAAAGATGAAGGAAAAGAAGAGCAGCACAGATAGTGTACAAAATACATTTTTGAGGGAATCGCAATGGAGGAAGAATGACATGGCTGGGGTTAAAGTTTTATAGGTTGTGAAGTAATGACAGAAAATACCCACCCAAGGGGCATGATCATTAATGTGACATTCACCAAATATTCATTAACCACTAGCTTACCGCCCACCGTCATATGACGGCGGGACGATAAGCGTCTCATTCTGGGAGGACCTCATATGATATCTTTGCCGCGTCACTGGGGACCCAATGCGAGTGCCCAGCGGCCGCGATGTCCACCGGGCACCCGTGATTGCACAGTAACTGAGCAGGACCTTGGATCTGTGTGTGTAAACAGATCCACGTCCTGTCAGGGAGAGGAGACCAATGGTGTGTCACTTGTACATAGGGACACCGATCGGTCACCTGCCCAAGTCAGTCCCCTCCCCCTACAGTTAGAATCACTCCCAGGGTACACATCTAACACCTTGATCGCCCCCTAGTGTTAACCCCTTTCCTGACAGTCACATTTATACAGTAATCAGTGCATATGTATAGCACTGTTCACTGTGTAAATGTGAATGGTCCCAAAATAAAGTGTCCAATGTGTCCGCCACAATAACGCAGTCACGATAAAAATCACTGATCGCCGCCATAACTAGTAAAAAAAAATGCTATGAATCTATCCCCTATTTTGTAGCCGCTATAACTTTTGTGCAAACCAATCAATAAACGCTTATTGCGATTTTTTTTACTAAAAATATGTAGAAGATAACGCATCAGTCAAAACTGAGGAAAACATTTTTTTTATACATTTTTGGGAGATATTTATTATAGCAAACAGTAAAAAATGTGTTGTTTTTTTTTCAAAATTGCCGCTCTTCTTTTGTTTATAGCTCAAAAAATACAAACCGCAGAAGTGATCAAATACCTCCAAAAGAAAGCTCTATTTGTGGGAAAAAAATTATAACATTTTTATTTGGGTACCGTGTTGTATGACCGTGCAATTGTCATTCAAATTGTGACAGCGCTGAAAGCTGAAAAATGGCTTGGGCAGGAAGGGGGTGAAAATGCCCTGTATTGAGGTGGTTAATCACTACAGGTTAACCTTAAATTTTTAATTACAGAAAATCATTACCTACCTGTGAAAGTTTGTTGACTTTCGCATTTTTTTCCTTATATGACCCAAAGCGTATGTAAACCCAAATCCCAAAATTAAGCTTTAGCTCAGATTTAGCTCAGTAAATGTGTTGAAAATTCAGTTTACAAATAATATCCAATCACATGCAAGGAAGATTAACAAACCAAATTTTTCCTTACACATGATTGGATGATTGAAGTCAGGAAAGCTTCCTCTCGTTCATTAAGCGATTAACGACCGTCTCCTGCACATATACGTCGGCAGAATGGCGTGGCTGGGCAGAGTAACGTATATTTACGTCACTTTAAAATTCCCGCACGCGCCCCTGCTGCAAGCTCCGTGACCATGCCCACGGGACCCGTGGACTCGATGTCTGCCACTGTCCCGCAATCGAGTCACAGAGCTGCAGAACAGGGAGAGGCAAGTGTAAACAAGCATCTCCTCGTTCTGCCTAGTGACACTGTCACTGATCGTCTGCTCCCTCTCATTGGGAGCAGAAATTAGTGATGTGTCACTCATAGCCACGCCCCCTAACAGTTATAATCACACCCTAGGACAAGCGTAACCCCTTCATCGCCACCTAGTGGTTAACCCCTTCATTGCCAGTGTAATTTTCACAGTAATCAGTGTATTTTTATAGCACTGATCGCTGTAAAAATGACAATGGTCGCAAAAATGTGTCAAAAGTATCCAATGTGTCCGCCATAAAGTCACAGTCATGTTAAAAAAACACACAGATTGCCGCAATTACCAGTAAAAAATAATAATAATAATAAAAATGCCATAAAACTACCCCTATTTTGTAGATGCTATAACTTTTGCGCAAACCAATCAATATAAGCTTATTGCGTTTTTTTTTTACCAAAAATATGTAGAAGAATACGTATCGGCCTAAACTGTGGAAACATTTTGATTTTTTTTATAGATTTTTTGGGGATATTTATTATATCAAAATGTAAAAAATGTTGTTGTTTTTTTTCAAAATTGTCGCTCTATTTTTGTTTTTAGCGCAAAAAAACACAGAGGTGATCAAATACCACCAAAAGAAAGCTCTATTTATGTGAAAAAAAGACGTCAATTTTGTTTGGGAGCCACCACGCAAATGGTCAGTTAAAGCAACGCAGTGCCGAATCGCAAAAAGTCCTCTGGTCCGGGGCTTAAGTGGTTAAGATAAGAGTAAATTCTCTTGTAAAGCAAACAGCCCATTCGCCTCCAGTAAATGAAACCCACTGGGGTTGATTTACTAAAGCTGGAGAGTGCAAAATCTGGTGCAGACAAATTAGCTTCTATTTTCAGCTTGTTCAATTAAGCTTTGACAAAAAAAACCCTGGAAGCTAATTGTATATGTACATGTACATCGCTCTAAGGCAGTTTCTCTTACCCTGCTGTTCCAAAAAGCCTCTATCCCACATGGAGGGTGTGAGCCCTGTATACAAACAGATACTTAGAAGAAAAGAAGGCTGGACGGCTGCACTCCTGTGCAATTTCCTTATTCAAGTGCCGGGTACAAAGGTGAACTACAGGTATCAGCTTACGTGTTTCACACCAAGGTCGGGTGCTTACTCATAGCTACCTTTGTATCCGGCACTTGAATAAAGAAATTGCATGGGAGTGCAGCCATCCAGCCTTCTGTTCTTCCTGGAAGCTGATTGCATACAGAGCTCACACCTTCCATGTGGGATAGAGGCTTTTTGCATTGGATTTTGCACTCTCCAGTTTTTAGTGAATCAACTGCACAGTGTCTTAATGCAGGACCTTCTTTATCACCCTATATAGTCCTTCTGCCAACATACACTTAGGTGGCTTTATCACCTTATGCAACACACTCTCAATCCCAGCAGTAAACAAATGTGTCAACACAAAGTGTGCTGGCAGGACAGCTTGATTCAACACCCACTCTATTTTTGACATCCCTGATGTCTGTTTGACAGTCAGGAAAGGAGAGACTATTGGATATCAGAGATGCTCACATGTAGCTAAGGTGCACCACTGCCCGGACTGTACAATGCATGATAAGTGAAGAAGACATACACAGGCACTGGAATAAAGTAATGGAAGAGATAAGCAAAAATGACAACTTTAAGAAAATGGAGCACAGAAAAATTCAAATATCTCTTTTGAAATTAGATTTTGCAACTTTAGAATTTAGTTACAGTTAAGGTACTAGCTGCGGCCACTGCTCACAGCAGATTACGGTGCATCCCTGTTCTCCATTTCAGGTGCATATCAGGTCTGAATTTTTGGCTGAATTTGCACCTGCAATGGACCAAAAGATGCACAGGACTCTTTTCCATTGGCTCTATTGAGAGACAGTCACACTCTCCTGTCATGCGAATTGGATGCGGGGGAAAGCCACATCATGTTCTCATCAGTGTGAATCCAGCCTTAAAAGATGCTAATCTAGGCTTACATGGAATTCGGTATCGGCCAGATCCCTGGACCGACACATTGTTCAGCCTCTCAGCGAGCCAATGAGAGCCTTAGGCGGTCGCTCCCCACCCCTCCACAGCTCAGCGATCCAGTGAGCGAGGAGGAGGCATAGTGGAGAGCCACTGAGCAGAGAGCCGCAGCTTTCTGCTTAGAGAGCAGTCAGAACCGAGCAATCAGCGGTGTTTAACCACTTACCCCCCGGACCATATTGCTGCCCAAAGACCAGAGTACTTTTTGCGATTCGGGACTGCGTCGCTTTAACAGACAATTGCGCGGTCGTGCGACGTGGCTCCCAAACAAAATTGGCGTCCTTTTTTTCCCACAAATAGAGCTTTCTTTTGGTGGTATTTGATCACCTCTGCGGTTTTTATTTTTTGCGCTATAAACAAAAATAGAACGACAATTTTGAAAAAAATGAATATTTTTTACTTTTTGCTGTAATAAATATCCCCCAAAAATATATAAAAAAACATTTTTTTTCCTCAGTTTAGGCCGATACGTATTCTTCTACATATTTTTCGTAAAAAAAAATCGCAATAAGCGTTTATTGATTGGTTTGCGCAAAAGTTATAGCGTTTACAAAATAGGGGGTATTTTTATGGCATTTTTATTAATATTTTTTTTACTAGTAATGGCGGCGATCAGCGATTTTTTTTTTGGTATTGCGACATTATGGCGGACACTTCGGACATTTTTGACACATTTTTGGGACCATTGGCATTTTTATAGCGATCAGTGCTATAAAAATGCATTAGATTACTATAAAAATGCCACTGGCAGTGAAGGGGTTAACACTAGGGGGCGGGGAAGGGGTTAAGTATGCCTGGGTGTGTTCTTACTGTGGGGGGGGGGGGTGGCCTCACTAGGGGAAACACTGATCCTCGGTTCATACAGTGTATGAACCGAAGAAAAGCATTTCCCCTGCTGACAGGAACGAGAGCTGTGTGTTTACACACACAGCTCCCGTTCCCCGCTCTGTACCGAGCGATCGCGTGTGCCCGGCGGCGATCGCGCCCGCCGGGCACACGCACGGGAGTCGGGGGCGAGCGGGGGGCGCGTGCGCGCGCCTCCGGCGGCGCGCGTGCGCCCCTAGTGGCGGCTAAAGGGTAGGACGTCATAATACGTGATCTCGCCTAGGAGAGCCACCTTGTGGACGTATTATGACGGTGCGGCGACGGCAAGTGGTTAATCACTTGGTTCTCAGTGCAGAGGCGATGAGACACAGATGCAGCATCAGACCGATGCTGCATCCACCTAGGTAAGTATAAATCAGTAAGAAAATCCAAACCCATACTTCTCTTTTAATAATCTGATCAAATACGTCAGCTGGAAGTTTGTGGTTTTGCAGCAATGGCACTCCATAAAAATAAACAATGTTCCCTGATGTAAATCCAGCGTCATCCACATTGTCCAACAATGTAGGTCCACATCAGTAATAATGACCCACCACCTGACGATGTTGACCCGTCGCACAACAATCCACTGCCCAATGATGTCTACCCACTGCTACTCAAGAAATAAAAGAGTGTCTTCTTTTTGAAAACAAAGGAGCTGGAGATGCAGAATTATGTCATTGACCAAACATAATCATGACCTTATTTGGTTAATGACATAATTGAGGACCCCTGGCTTGTTTGCTTACAAGTAGAAGCCAATGGGGATCTATCATTTTGCAGTGGTTTTACGAATTCAGCCGAGCTGTCCTCTGGCCTTTCCGGGTTTTCCCGAGGCTCTCCTGCGCCCCCACCTCTGGTCACATGCAGTATTGCATGCCATTGAAGTCAATGTGGAATGTTTTTTTTTTGTTTCCATTGACTGCTATGGGGAAACTCGCTTTGATATGCGAGTACTTTGGATTATGAGCATATTCCTGGAATGGATTATGCTCATAATCCGAGGTCCCACTGTATTTCTCGCACACAGCTCCCACTGTATTTCTTGCAATCACAACACAAAACACATTCTAGTATTTTCCAAAGTGTGTGGACACTTTTTTACAGCCTAGATGCATAAATGGACCCAAAATCCAAACAGCATCTTTGGACTTTCAAGGGGCATAAATTATGTGTCTAATTTCCTGACTACATACCATATTTCTTGAAGCCCTGAAGTGCCAAGACAGGAGAACACCCACACAATGGCCACATTTTGGGAAGAAAATTCCCCAAGGTAATTTCTGAAAGGCATAATGGGTCTTTTGAAAATTTTATTTTTGCCACACGTTTTTGGAAAATGCAGAGAAAAAATTCAAATGTATTTTTTGTACAATGTGATTACTGTGATTGATCACAGCGATCGCAGTAGTAAACTAAGAATTAATGAATGAAAGCCTCTGCTTACTGATTGGTCACAGCAATCACATGTTGCAGGGCCAATGACAGTGTCCCTGTACCCCGATCTGTGATCTACTATGTCTGAGGGATGCAGCAATCACAGATTGTGCCACTGTGGATAAATAAGTGGCTAGTTTGGGATGATATACGGGTACGTCCTCCCCCAGATTGCCGCTTTTCCTGCTTGGCCATTAATAATATAGTGACAGGGCAGGAAGCTGTTAAGTTACATTACAAGACCATCTTCCCATTGAAATTTGTTTAAATGTGCTTTGCATTGGTACATGTTCCCTATAAGAGTATTCATGTGCCCATGCCCTTTTTATGAAAAAATAAAATGTAAATTTGCATTGATAAATGCCAGAGCAAAAAAAAAACAGGATTAGGCTCCTATATACTTCAATTGAGTTCAGTGCTATATTCGGCATTTGCAAATTTCCTGGCAGGTTCGTTGATTGTCTATTGAACTGAACTTTACGGTTCACTTGTTACTAGTGTTTATCAAACATGCAGCCTATGCTTGCCCTTTAAATAAGTTGTATTTCCTTATTACCTTGTGCCCAAGACACATTTCATGTTTGGGTATTCAGTGGAAACAATTCATTAGGCTAGTTAAATATTCAATTTATTTTACCAAGCTAATAGAATATTCACTTTGATAAATGAACAGTCTCCTCTCTTTTAGTAAATCAACACCTGTATTATAGCAGTTGCTGATCTGTGATGATACTAAAGATCACTTAAATACAGATAGATGCTAAAGGATATATTTACATATATGTATACTATGTAGTTTAACAGAGCAAATACTATAGAACAAGAACGTAAATGCAAAAGTTACTTCAAAAATACTTTAATGTATTAAAATTGTTAGTGAAAATATGTTCTCACTGAAAGTATATTGCAGCCTACTCATATAAACCTATGTAATTTACCTGAATATTCAAGCAAAGGGGATAGTTTAGGAATATTACTTGTTTTTAAATGAAGCATACAGTATAAATAAATATTTGGCTATATGTGCAGTTTTCTCCAAAAAGGAGAAAGAATGAAGAAATAGTTAACCTCTCTGGCAAATAGCTGGCAGCAGTTTTCATCAATTGATTTATTTCTCATAGCGAAGATACACACAACCTGTCCCTACCACACAATGCATTGCTGGGCATTGGCTTAGTCATGTGGGAGATGGACACCTAGGTCTATAACTATGCAAAAAGCAACATTAATAAAGACACATATTACTTTAAAAAGACACCAGTCTTGTATATGTCAAGCAGCATATTTATTCATTAGTGACTATAATTGGTTGCAACATAAAGTACATGTAATTAAACTGATGTTGACAGAATACTTTGTTGAGGAACCAAGAAGCTGATAACTTTAAAGTCTCTGGTCTTGCAAACTGATCATCTTCTTAATAAAATCCCTCTTTGAAAAGGTAAGTTATTGGTTTTTGCTATTTTGGCCTTCTAAGTTTGAGCTTCTAGGCTGCATTTAAATGCACACCTAAAAACTATTGCAAAACTAATCGTAGTTGCCAGCCCTAAAACATAACTTAATGGGGTTGAGCTTCAAAAGACAAATAGGCTGTTTTGTTTTGCAAAATAATTTTCATGCTGCAAGGGAATTTTCCCTTTAGCTTAGTGAATGTGATGAAAATTCACTTTGCAATTAAATACCCAATCATGTCCAAAAAATATAAAAATAAAACTGTATTTTTACTTGCACTTGATTAGATGATGGAAATCAGCAGAGCTTTACCTCATTCACTAAGCAAAGGGAAGAAATGCTCACAATATACAGTAATAATTCCCCTGCCAAGTGAACAGCCTAATTGCTTTTAATAAATCAACCCCCCTCGGCTCCCCTTTGCGCTGTTTAATATACCATAGAAAGTGTCTTTTTTTTTTATATCTGTATAATACCTTAGCCCTCCCAGGTCCTATTCTGGACTACAGAACAATTACTCTCTATGTTGTGGAGATAAGGAGAGGGAGGAGTATTTCATTAGTTTAGGAAAAGACAGTTTGGCAGGGCTGACATCATTTTATGCGGTTTCAGTCCACAATGTCCTTTGTGTTGTGAACCCACAACATGACATTAGGAGCTGAGTGCATTTTTGGCAGATAAACAGGGTTTTGCCTGTACTTACAGTGTCTTTAATGGAATAAAACATAGAAAAATGTGCATGCATTAAAGAGTCGTAATGCAGGTTTTTGCCTGTACATACAGTGTCTTTAATGGGATAAAACATAGACAAATGTGCATGCATTAAAGAGTCGTAATGCAAATGTTTATGCTTTGTATGCTTTATATATACCGTATTTATCGTTGCATAACACGCACAGGAGTATAACACGCACCCTAACTTTAAGAGGGAAGTTTCAGGAAAAAAAAAACTTTCCACAGCCCCCTGCATATAACACGCAGGTACAGTTTCCCCTATATTTTCAGGATAAAAAAATTGTGTTATACGCCAATAAATACAGTATATATTTTTTTTCTTTCTCCGACATACACCGTAAAGGGAACCTGTGGGCTCACCTTCTAAATGTAAGGTTGCCCTAAGTCTATAAAGCAAGCATATACAGTACATGTCAAAGTTAGCATAGAAATCGCATAGGAATAGAAATCCAGAAAACCTTGGTGCTCTATCAGGCATCCCTTGCACATACACCTTTCTATAGTCGAGTGCAGACAGAGATGTGCTAGCAACTATTATGGGAGCTGTGAGGTCAATAATTGCCTAAAAGATGTTCTGACACAGGAGCATAATTTAAAGGAGATCTAAAATCACAGCATATACTTTCATTTTGTAACATCTGCATTGTAATAACAATACAAATAACAATACAAATGCTGGATATTTTTGACAATCCATTTTAAACTTGCTTAAAACGTTTCCTTTTTAAGTTGAGTGCTGCACTTACCATCTCTTTCAACAACTTCATGGATTCCCTTACTTCTCCTCTGCTCAATCCAATGGTTTTAATTTCAATTTCTAATGATTGCATACCCATTGGTACCATGCTGCCTGAAAGCAGTGATGACGTAGTGTGTTTCTGAGCACAGCCCCCAATTTTAAGAGATCATCCCCATAAAAAAATGTCTGCTATTTCATCCCTATTAGTAAAACATCATCTCCAACCCATAGGTGAAAGGAAGAAAAGGGCAAGTCCCAGCTGTGTCCATGCTGCAGCCTGCACAGCTGTCTCTGACAGGCCACCTTCAGACTGAAATTGTGCCGATTAGCTACTTCTCCTCAGCAGTGCATGTTCACAGAACATGGTGAATATGTGTCACTGCATTCAAGGAAGTGTGGTATTCTTCAACAAAAAATTAGAAAACTTCAAGATCATTCAGGTCAATAGAAATGGGCTAGAAATAACTGAGGTTCAATGTGGAAATAAATATATGATTTCAGATTTTGACCCAAGATACACTTTAATTTCCAAATGTGCATACATTGAAAAGCACCCAGTAACATGGTCGTTATATTTAAGACTGACACATTAGAGCATATTTTACCTTTTTCATACCGATGCTCTTACACTGTACTTGCTCTCCAACTAAGAATAGAAACAGCCTTGGGGAAAAGTCCTATATATAGCTGGTTTATATCAGTCTGTGTTCACAAGGCATGCTATCCAGCCATTACCTAATGAAAGATGCACATTTCCCAGTGCAATAATTGTGGAATTTGACAAACTAGGCAAGAATGTATCATTATGATTCACAGGATGGTACAATGACAAGGTCTGCCTAAGGCCGTATAATTATCACCTGCTCTGCCTCCTAAATATTGGCTTTATTTATGTGTTCCAGTCCACAGGGAGAAACAAAACACAAATCTTAAAAGGAAGCACAGTCTTTGTTAAGAATGAGTCAAAGACACACAACCTTTCACTTTAAAGCTTTCTCTAGCTAGTGACTATGAAAGTCTTACCAGGGGAGATAAAATATAGTGTATGTCTATGAGGCAACTAGAATCAACAATGATCATCTACAGCTGGATCATTTGCCAATTCCATTATATCTAAATTGTATGACCAGTTATTGCAGTATAAAGGTGCCTGTTAAGTTCACATACCTTAAAGAACTGCCTAAGAGCACCACATATCATGGAGCTTTAAAATGCAAAAAACAATTTCAGTTCTTGAAGTTGTGCTGCTACTGGGGCACACTAAACTTCAGGAACCAGTTGTTGTTTGAATACAGGAGCATCCTCAGATTTGGAGCTCTTATAGAGTTTTACAGTTTAAGTGAACTTACAGGTATCTTCAGATTTTTACAATATATATATAAGTCTACTTAACACTTAACACTTATTACCTTTAAAGTAAACATATGTTCAACTTACATGTGTCCAAAAAAAACTGACAATTACCAACTTTAAGATATCCAATTGTAAGAAAGATCTTTCTTACCTCCAGCAGCCTTATTGACATAAAAAGTATTGTGGTAGGCCCCTTTCACCGTTCAGGTCCAGATTTTTTGACGGACCTGAGCGGACGCTCCATGCAGGTCTAAGGAGCGATGAATGTCAGCGGTGACATGTCCATGATCATCTCCGACCTGCTAAATTCAGACGGACTGGAACTCTATTTTCCATCCGTCTGGCGGATCGGATTGAAACAGACAGAGGGTCCGTTTTCATCCGATCCCCCATAGAGGAGAGCAGAGCCCTGCAGTTCCGTCCCTGCACAGTGAGCAGAGACACACCTGTCACCCGCCGGCTCAGTGGGGATCAATGGATCGATCCATGCTGAGCAAAGCAGAGGCCATACAAGGACACGCCCGTGTGAGAGGGGCCTAAGAACACAGGCCAGTCTACTGTCTAGTATGCTAAACTGCAACACCATGGGGGAGATTTACTAAAGCTGGTGCACACAGAATCTGGTCCAGCTGTGCATAGTAAACAATCAGCTTCCAGGTTTTTTTTGACAAAGTATAATCGAACAAGCTGAAGTTTGAAGCTGAGTGGTTGCTATGCACAGCTGCACCAGATTCTGTGTGCACCAGTTTAGTAAATCTCCTCCCATGTGTAAACGATGTAGGGACACCAGTATAAATCAGTAAATAGTTTAAATTCATATTCAGTAATACTGCAAAAAGCATGGGTTATAAGTGATACCCTTTACTGGCTAACTTAAAGTGTTTGTTAAGGCAGTGTGCACAGCCACTGCCAGCCCCTTTGCTCAGATGACATGATGCATATACTTTATGCCATTTTCTAAGATTATTCTTATAAATACAATTTTTCTTATCCCCAATTAGCAGTCATGTGATCACCCGGCAATGTCTTCCTCTGATGTAAGTATCAGAGGAAGAGGCTGAACTCTCCCTCTGACGTCTGCCAACCGGTCATGTGACCACCCATGTAATATAAACATCGAAGAAAGATAGCACCTGACCGCTGATCGGGGATGAGAAAAACTATATTTATAAGAAGAATATTAGAAAATGGCATATAGTATATACATCTGTAATCCTAGCAGATGGGCTGATAGTAATTGGGAGCAGTAATGTGCTAGGTGCTCGAAACAGTGATAGAAGGGAAGGGGAGGTGCAGCTCACACACAGAGTTGACAGGGAGGGTGGGGAGGGGGAGGAGGACACAGGAGCAGAGAGATGAGTTTTAGATAGCAGGTTGGGGATGATGGAGGCACGTAAACTAATCACGGTGTCAGGGCTCAGCAGTCATGATGCACTGTGGTCAGTTTACAGGAGGAAGGGCAGAAACTGACAGGATCAGCCAGGTATTACAGGTGTTACAGGGGGGCAAATCACACAGCATAAGTACTCTGTTGTATAACATGCTTTAAAGAAACAGGAGCAATATTTGTTTTGGGGGGGGGAGTTAACAAAGGCTTTAAGCTACTAAAAAAGCTTTCAGGATAATGTAAATTCCTTCTTCGGGATAAAAATGAATAACGCCTGAATAAGCCATCTAAGTAATCTAAAAAGCGATAACCTTTAATAACTTAACATATAAAGTATATCACTTAGACTATAAATATATTTCAACAATTGAACAACACAAATTAGTTTATTGTCTACTATTATTTCGAAACCTCCACTTGATGCAACACACTGACCAAAGAAATAAAGTACTGCTTCTTTGGATATTCTTCTATTGCTATATATCTTATATTTCTCCTCTACTCCTACTTGGAGATTTGATTATCACATACAAAATGATGATACTTTTAGTACACATCTTCAAAGTTGGTCGATTGAGTATGATCAGCACAATGCCCCCAATAGGAACCATTCTATTGCTTGCTGGGAATCAGCTAAAGCTTTTCTCGGAGTGAAAATATTAGCTTACTCATGCGCTCTATAGAAAAAAGCTTTTTCACAATCTATATAAAAGTCTGTGACAAAGCACAAAATGCATATCATATATACAAGGGTAACATATGTGACCAGGATCACTTCAGCTGGATAAACATCTGTGTGATATGAGAAGGGAAACATATGAGAGCCATATTTAATTCCTTGGAAATGTCTGCTTTTTCAAATATAGTAAGAAGTCAGCCTGACTGCTTGCTAATTTTGCCAGGAGTCAGTGTCCGATTTATCATATTATGTCTGCCAAGGGATGGAAAGGGCAATATTAAGGCTAAGCCCTCTTATATAGCTGATGTTTTTCCGGACTGCTATTGGACTTTATGCACAGTGAACTTTTCCACTCCACTGGACAGAATAATTTTCTGAAAAGCACTTTCCTCCCCGATATACAATAATCTCTACTTGTTAAATGGTGAGATCATTGAGGAGGAGGTCATGCATGTTTATGAACGTTCTGCTGGTGCCAAGGCCCCTGGGCCTGATGGCCTGAAAGAAGAATTTTAAATTGTTAAAACAAAAGGTTGGTAAACACCTAGCTTCCCTGTACAAGCCTACAATAAAATCCTTCCTAAAAATCACCAGCATCCACTTGATCTGGGATTTATGAGCTAATTTGCTAATTACCAAGACAGAAAATACCTTTCAAGTAAATTAGCTGACAGATTGGCACAAATACTACTGAAACTAATTGAATCCTTCCAGGTGGGCTTAGTCAATGACATGGCAGCACTATATAATATAAGGAAGCTGTTGATGGTGTTAAAATATCACTCACAGTACATATTATGATTTTGACATCTCGCACATTCCTGTGCGATTCCCAAGGGGTACAGTGTAGTGTGATTGGAGCCCATTCATTTTGAATGCACTACTGCATTTAAGGTGACATCAACTTAACTTTGACACCTATTGAATATCACAACTGCAGTGCGTTTTGAATGCAGTGCGGGCAACACGGACAGAATGCATGTTTCCCGCATTGTGGTGTGACCAGGGCCTTAAGCAGATTTTTCTTTTAGCAGTTAAGTAACAAAAATCTTACAAACTGGATTTACCAGCATCTGCCAACTGTGCAGGACCTTATGGGTGTTCCACAGAAATGTATGCTTTTAGATAAAGTGTTCAATTTAAATGGATAGACTGATCCACTGGACTAGTGAGATGTGCTTTTCTATAGAAACCAGCCAACATTCAGCCGGTCCGACAGAAGATGTTGTTTGGTCTGTTGACCATCTCCCTCCCAAATTTTTTTGGCGAGGGGGGGGCAGTCCTCCTGTCAGAACACAATAACACGGCAGAGGAGATTTCTGTACTAACATTGGATTAATACAACAGCGGCTCCAACCTGAGCTGTCAGATTATTTTTCATTCAACGAAAACTAGTAGTATGTACAAGGCTTTAGGCACAAGCCAAAATACTTATGCTTTTTTTATGAATTGTAATTAGTAACAGGTATCAGGAATCTGGTTATAAAGTTGTTAAAGTAAAATTCAAGCTTAAACCTGAATAGCCATAAATCCCCTTCCCCCTCCTAACACCTATGCTGAATAACCTGTGTAAAAAAAATGTATATACATACCTATTTTTAGCCCACTCCAGTCTGGTCATGTGATCCAACTGTTAGTAAAGCCTAGAATGGTGACGTAACCCATAGGCTCCCATAGGCCCCCTAGCTGAAGTCATTTTTTAAGACTAATTAGGTTTAGGGTGGAATTCTACTTGTATACATCCTACACAACTAAACTGCATTCACTCTTCTGCACCTAAAATTTGCTGGAGATGTGGTTCAATGCCAGGTGACATGCTTCATATCTTTTGGTACTGCCCAGACCTGCAGACTTTCTAGTCCATGCTATTATTCAGAAATTTGCTGAAAACCTTGTTTTCAGGAAACCAGCAAATTATCTTCCCTGTCTACATTCTACCATGTTATAAGTACTGTATATGTATTGGTCCAATCTAAACTTAGGGGTGTACTCACTTTTGTTGCCAGCGGTTTAGACATGAATTGAGTTGAGTTTTTTTGAGGGGACAGCAAATTTACAATGTTATACAAGCTGTACACTCACTACTTTACATTGTAGCAAAGTGTAATTTCTTCAGTGTTGTCACATGAAAAGATTTAATAAATTATTTACATAAATGTGAGTGGTCTACTGACTTTTGTGAGATACTGTATATACCTACAGGTACACTGTTTTAAAAAAAATTAAGGTTAAAGATAGACCACTTCTTCAGGATACATCACATTTCCCTGTATGCACTGGTTTTATGTATTATTGCAATTTCTTGTATCCGAAACACTGTAATCTCATTTTGATGTGATTTGTCATTATTTGATATCAATTGTAGTTATGATATATCTGAATGTCTAATATGGCATTCCCCCCATAATAAAAATAATATGGAAAAAAATGATGCTGCCTGCAATTGCAAAATGAATCTTAGCATCTTTAGTTATTCAGAAGTAGACACTAAAACACACATTTCTGTATTTTGTACATGGCATTATCTAAATAATATGGTAAAAAAAAAAAATGCTGCCTACAGTTGCAAAATGGACCTTAGCATCATATTGTATATCCTTTTGTAGAAGACACTAAAACAAGCTGGTAATGCCCTGTTTATTCCTTTTTGCACCATTATCTACGTATTAGTTTCTCAAGCCCATTGTCTTTTAAGAAACTGTATACTACTTGGTGCACCCCGATCTCCCAAATACTTCAGGATGGGGGTTACTGTAGTAAGCAAAGATTCCTTCTTTCATTATCATTGAAATCAACCATTACGCTTTTTGGCTAGTCATTCTTTCACATTTTTCATATTAAACGTTTAAAGGAATATAAAGTTTTCCATGCAAATCTTACTTACCAAAGAGAGGAGCCTTCTGTTCCTGTGACTTCCAGATAGTCATATGCATCTTCTAGTTGAAAATCTGTAAAGATCAAGGCAATTGTATCTCCAACCTCTGCTAGTATTGTCCATGTACAGTCAGCATTGTTACTATATTCCGATGGGAAATGAGGACTTGTGATGATTCCACTCTGGCCTCTTAAAGTTCCTCCACATGCATCGTCCGCTAGACAAAGAGGACAAAATATGTTATAAAGCAGCACCTATCTCTTGTTCAGTATGAATCCAATTTACTCAAAGTGGATTTTTATAAGTGTAAAGCTTTTTGATTGATTTTGTGAATGAAAAAGTAATAAATATAAAGCAGACCATACACTATACAAGTTGATTTTACAATGTACATTGTTTGTTTTTGCAGACAATCTAACCATGTGTACGCTCCATCGGACAAACTTTTTTTGCTTTTTCATTGGACAAATGTTCGCTGTGTGAACAGACAAACTTTCAGGCAACAAATGTCCTACATCGGCTAACCCGATCGTGCATACACAAGTCCATCAGACTAATGTCCAAAGTACAAACACGCATGCTCAGAACCAATGCTAAAGATCAGACAACAATAGCAGAAGTTGCCCAAAGGGTGGTGGTAAAGAGCAGAAAAACCACGTAGGGCGTCTATAACGTCACAATGTTTGTGTTTGTTGGCTGAAAAAGTCCTACCATGTGTATGCATACCAAGTTCACGGACAACGCCCTTTGGTGAAAAATCTACGGAAAGTCCGTTGGAAGCCCGATCATGTGTATGAGGCTTTAGAGTCTGAAAAACACTTGAGACTGAGTTGGAGGTTCACCTTCCAGCAGGATGACAACCCTAAATATTACAGCCAGAGCTACAATGGAATGGTTTAGACCAAAGCACATTCACGTGTTAAGCCTCATACACACGATTGGACTTCCATCTGACTTTTCCGTGGAACTTGCTCCGAATGGGCATTGTCCGTGAACTTGGTATGCATACATACGGCAGGACTTTTTCAGCCAACTTTCACCAAATTACGTGGTTTTGCAGCTCTTTACCGCCATCCTGTGGGCAACTTCTGCTATTGTTGTCTGATCTTTAGCATTGGTTCTGAGCATGCGTGTTTGTACTTTGGACTTTAGTCCGATGGACTTGTGTACACACGATCGGATTAGCCTCCACGGGACGTTTGTTGACGGAAAGTTTGTCTGTTCCCACAGTGAACATTTGTCCGATGAAAAAGCGAAAAAGTTTGTCCGATGGAGCGTACACACGGTCGGATTGTCTGCTAAAACAGGTCCATCGGACATTTGTTGTCAAAAAGTCCGATCGTGTGTATTTAGAGGGCCTTTAGAATGGCAAGACAAATTGAGAATATATAGCAAGACTTGAAAATTGCTGTTCACAGATGCTCTTCATCATTTCAGACAAAGCTTAAGCTATTTTACAAAGAAGTACAAAGCTGGTTGAGACATCCCCAAGACTTGGAGCTGTAATTGCAGCAAAAGGTGGTTCTATAAAGTATTGACTCGGGGGGGGGGGGGGGTGGGCTGAATACAAATGCATGCTCCACTTTATCACATAGTTATTTATAAAAAAAAAAAATACATTTAGCATTTTCACTTCCACTTCACAATTATGTGCCACTTTGTGTTGGTCTATCACACTAACCTCCAAACTACGGCCCTCCAGCTCTTGCGGAACTACATGTCCCATGAGGCATTGTAAAACTCTGACATTCACAGATAAGGCTAGGCATGATGGGAATTGTAGTTCCTGAACAAACATCTGGGGTGCCATAGTTTGGAGACCCCTGGTCTATCACATAAAATCCCCAAAAAATAAATTTTCATTTTTGGTTGTAACATGACAAAGTGTGGAAAATGTTAAGGCACTGTAAGTTATTCATATGTTCTCTTTGCCAACAGTCACTATCTTCAGTTCTCTTTGGTCCTTGTTGCTAAAATTTGAGTAGTTATGGCATAAAAAAAAAGAAACATTTGTTGTTATAGCTTAGTGATGGGAGCAACGCAATTATCATAGCAATATATTAAATTTATAGCCGTTGGTTTTTGGCAACAAATTATTTAAAAGAAGGATGGCATAATTTGGTAAACAAAACAATGACAATTGAGTATTGTCCGTGATACTTTTATTATTTACACTAACATACATTTTTTCAGGACAAGCTTTGGGGGTATGTCCCCTTCTTCAGGGTGACCAGCCGAACTGATTCGCAAAAGTTTTAGCAGAATGTTAAAAAAAAGAAAAATCATGGCAATGGTAATATTAAGATTTGGTGACTAGGTTTACTTATTATATAGGATATTTAAATATAGTTAAATAGCACATTTACTTATAGAATTCTATAGAAACTAAAAGAGGGACACATAAGATGGAAAGACGTACAGAGGGACTCAGTTCCAAACCAGAGATTGTTCCTCTAAATGAAGGAAAGTTGACAGGTATGTTTGTTTTATTATCTTTTACAAAGTGAAACATTCACCCAGTTAGGGGGGACATGGATCAAGTTTTGTGCTCTGAGGTCTCGTACACACGATTAACCAGAGGACAACGGTCTGATAGACCATTTTCATCGGTCCAAACCGATCGTGTGTGGGCCCCATAGGTTATTTAACCATCGGTTAAAAAAAAGCCAACTTGCTTTAAATTTAACCGATGGATAGGAATCCATCGGTTAAAACCGATCGTTAGTAGGCACAACCATCGATTAAAAATCCATGCATGCTCAGAATCAAGTTGACGCATGCTTGGAAGCATTGAACTTTGTTTTTTTTCAGCACGTCGTTGTGTTTTACGTCACCGTGTTCTGATGAGATCGTTTTTTTAATCGATGGTGTGTAGGCACGACGGACCATCAGTCAGCTTCATCGGTTAACTGATGAAAACGGTCCATCGATCCATTCTCATCGGATGGACTAATCGTGTGTACGAGACTTTACATCTGGAGATGGAAAAGTGCAAAGGTTTTGCAATCTTAACACAAATTTATGTGCAAGGAAAAAATGATGGCTTCCAGGATATTGTGGACCTGATATGGAGAGTGTTCTTGAACATGCACAGTACAACCGAAGACCTATGTAGGAATCAATTTTTACAAAAAATTACACTTTTTCCTGAAATACTGTATGCTGTATTATTTAAAAATTGGTATTGGTGTTTTGCTTCTTTGCATGTATCAGGAATAATATACTGTACCTAACTATGTCTAAGGGCCAACTCACACTATTTCAGTGAGGTAACACTACGTGTTTTGGTGTGCTGGAATGGCATTAATTTTAAATATTACCCCAACACACTAAGTCCAAAGGCACATGTGCTTTTGTACTCCCTTTATATTGCTATTACTTACATTCCTACAAAAAATGGTCAGTACCATTATGTATTGGCAGTCCATTCAAAATGAAAGAGCTGTGTTAGTATCCACAACAAACATTACAGGTGCCACTGAAGGCTCCACTGGGTCCTCTTGCATGACAAATGACTAGAAATCCAGACATGCACAGAGCTCGTCCAAGCTCAAACATCCAGTAAAGAAAAGAAGGCCTAAAAGTCGCACAACACAGCAAAACCCTGTGAGGAAGTGTATAAAAGCCTCAGCCTGGGCTCCAAGCAGGCAACACCTTCTTAGAGCCAGTGCTAAGGCTATCATACACATCCGCTCACAAGGTTTACTGTGATGTGCGACTTTTAGGATTTCCTTTCCTTATTAGCTGTGTTAGGATAGCATGCGTTATATGCATGTGTTACTGCACAGCACTATTATGAACTTGCATATGAATTAAATTAAGCCTACATCACAAATTTAAAGTAGTTGTGAACCTCTAGAATGCAAAATGGACAACACATATTATTCTATATTGTGTACTTGATTTGATCCAAAGCACCTGGTGTCATTCCTTTGGATGAGTCCACTCCTGACAGTCTATGCCGACACCAGACAATCCCAGGAGAAAGCCCCAACCCCCTCCAGCACACAGAAGGTGATTGACATTTTCAGTTGTGCATGTTTCCCTGTAAGACTGTATAAAGGGGGGTGTATCCATTCCCTTAAGGGCTCAGATTACACTCTGCTCCCTGCTCTAGTCAGTGCAGTGTGTGACATCAGATACCCACCTGCTGCTATTTGGACCTCAAAAATGCTGTAAAATGTGTGTTTTAGGAAGCTGTAGAGAAGAGAGTGCTGCAGATAAACAAGTACAACTTATGTAAAATGAGTTGTTTAATCTCTGTGTATCACCTAAGGCTATACATTTACTAGGTATATGTAAGGGTTTACAACAACTTTAAAGCTTTTCTCTTGCATACATAGACATTCTTAAAATCTATATTTCATTCCTATTTTATCAAAACAAATCTTTGCTTTTTTTGTAATTGCAGATTGATTTAAATTGAG
Organism: Rana temporaria; assembly: GCF_905171775.1. NCBI lineage: Eukaryota > Metazoa > Chordata > Amphibia > Anura > Ranidae > Rana > Rana temporaria. The sequence goes on from NC_053490.1 coordinate 280,020,963, forward strand.
CAAATTAGCAGACAATATGCAAATGAGAATACTGGTTACAGGGAGCTATGCACAGCTTTTTAACTGCCACTGTGGGTTAAGTGCATACATTGGTCATCGCCATGCCCCAGTTCAATACATTGAACTTTTCCAGATCATTTTAAATTAACTGCTTTTATGACCCCGCTTAAGGTGCTAATAGACTGGGGAATGCAAATGAACAACACAGCTAAATGTATTTTAATTACTACCCGACACTGTTGAATAGCTGTTAACAGTACCTACAAGCTGATATTAAGATTGCAACCTTTCACATGGAGCAAGTGTCTCTATCAGCTCACAAAGTAAGGAAAGCCTATAATTTTTGGTATATTTTTGATTTTCTGACAGAGTCACGTAACAAAAAAAGCCTTTCTAATATATCCAACTATCTCTGTATATCAATAGTGCTACAGTACATATATGTTGTTTTTAACTCCATACCCAATTGTCATTATTTATTACTTCTACCATTTCTATTCTTCCTTTGTGAATCCATTAAAGAACTATAGTAAAAATTGGATTTGCAGTAGACTTTTTGTTTCTTTTTGTTTTGTTTTCATTCGTAAATTACATCATTTTGTTCTGTTATATTCGTTATGTTACTTTATTTAGTTTTTGGATAATTTGTTATTTCTGTAGTGTCGATATTCTTTATATCGAATTGATTCTTTTTGTATGTATATCGATTTGATTGGATATTTATGTATGTATATAAATTTGTGATAATGGTTTGTAGTTTGGAAAGTCATTTGTTTATTGAATCCATTAACACACACAATGACAATATCTCTTCTCCTCTGCTAAAATACAATACAACACCCTTCTCACTTTGTTCTATGGAATGCAATTTGAGAGCAATCCAACCTGTAAGATTTACACTGAGTTGGCCTTTTGTTTCATTAGACCTTTAACGAATGAACGAATCAAGCCAAATTCATTTGATGCTTTTGCTACAATTTCTTTCATATTAGTTTAATTTTTTTTCTTTGGACATTCGGATACATCCAAATGTCTGAAGGATGCAAAATTCAGCCAAATTTTGATTAGTTACGAAACAAATTGAACATGTCTTATTTGCAGTCAATTCTGCCTACATCTGTAAAGGAATCAGTCAAAAATTCTGTGAGAAGGTGCAACATTTCTAATCAGCATTTGGGGGATTTTCTTTAAAGGGTAAGTTTATCTGTCAGGTGAATTTACACTGGACCTCCTCCTCATCCCTGCCCTGCTGACCTGGAGTCCGGCGATCATCCACAGTGACACATTGGGTCGTCACTTCATTGGTCCAAGCCTTGAAAATCCCCTGTGGCTCAATCTTCTAAACGTACCTCCTCAGGGAGTACATATAGGAGTATTCTAATTGGTCAGCGCTATTTCACATGGGCAGCACTGACCAATCAGAACCCGCATAGCCCGTCCTGTCACGGCAGGCGAAGAGGAGAGAAAGACGCTGGGATTTTTAAATAATCGGACTGCTAAAGTGGAGATACGAACGGAATGGGAGATCACCAAAATCCAGGTTAGCGGGACCAAGTGCGATGGGAAGTGAAAGTTCACGTTACAGACTTTCTGTAAAGGTGAACTTTTTTTATTACGCTAAGGACCTGGTCAAAAAACCTTTCAGGGAAGCAATCAGCACTGTTAATTTCCAAGATGAATGCTAGTTTCAAATGCAGTTAAGGCTGAACTCTAGACAGAAAATCAATGCAATAATTGACACTGACACATCGTTAAAACATTTTGTTTTAATACAAGCAGTGAGAGTACCTGCATTTGACCTGGTATCTGCCTCTTGCAGTCCCTGTACAGCAGGGATGAAGTGTGACAAAGCAGTACAAGGAGTCAATCAGTTCATGTGTTGACAAGAATCATACTGTGATTGGAAAAGAAAGCAGAGTGCTCCAAAAGATGAGTTCATCACTGCTACAAGTACAAAAAGTACTGCAAGGGAAATCTCTGGATTTTAAGTGAATATTGCCATAAACACTGGCTTTATTATGAATGTTTTTTATAGGGCTGTGTTCATTTTAATCTTATTCTTGGTGGTATTTATGCTTTAAAGCACTTATTTAGGATTACTTTAACTAAGATGGCTCTCCAACTAGCACACAGTTTGCTATCTGGATATAATGTAGTAGGTTCCAAAAATGGGTGCAGGTTGGTAATTAGTCTGAAGTCTGAAGTCTGAAGACAGATAGTCTTTCATTCTAGAATGTACAATGGTACTTTGTAACCTATAGCTGCCATAGTCACCAAACAAACATCAGTGTAGAACAGCAATGCTGAAGACATATTGACAATTTTCTACCAATTTTATCAATTTTCAGATTGATCAAGGCTGCAATCTAGGCAAGACAGCCAACTTATGACTGGCCCCTATGTGTCCCAATATATCATTGGCATTATACTGTAGTATTAAATAGCCACCAAAGCCAGGCTTTCCATACATTTTTTTTATGTGTCAACTCCCTTCCCTTATCTAGCCACTACTGTTCTCTGCACAGGCTATGTACAGCACAGTAATAATGTCACTGCTATGTTTACAAGGTTATATTTAGGTAGACGCCCTCTTATAAAGTCAATAACGAAATGCATTAGTGAGTATTCATATGGCCACCTATTCAGACCTATCAGTGTGAAGCTCAACATGGGTGTCACTGCTACTGATACCATATATGCCTATATTAATGTTTCCATTTGTAAGTGTAATTCTTGGGGGGTATTTTGGAAATAAATTACTTGTCAAATAGAATTATGTTATGAGATTGTTTTTCTCATATACCCCCACTGTGGAGATTGCCACTATCAGTGAGAGCACTTACTGAAGTGGAGGTTTGTATCCCAAAGGAGTAGTCTGACTGTTGATCTGCTGATGGCAGGAGGCTCTTTTTTACACTCTCAAGGCGCATTCACTTCTGACTTGTGGTGAGTTTAATATCCTCAGGGCGAGAAGCCCTATGTGGTGTGGTGATGTGTTCAATTATCTTGACGTGAATCATCAGCAGTGTGTCAGCTCTGCTTTGAAGGATGCAGTATTGATTTAAGGTGTTTCAATATATGGACTGAGTCACCTACTGTTTCAGCACTGCTAGTGTTTATTTTCCTTGGACATTAAACACCTTATTTATATAATATTTAGGTTTGCAAATTATTTTGGTGCACATAAAATGGATTTATATAATTTTTGACTAATAAGGAATTCATTTAATTGGAAGTTAGGTAAGCATAGGTAAAATATAATGTCAAAAGAGCAGTCTTAAAACGTACTGTTGAGTCAGGCCTCGTACACACGACCATTTTCCTCGACAAAATCCATCAAGAAAAATGCTGGCAGAGCTTTTTTGCCAAGGAAAACAGTCGTGTGTATGTTTTTCATCAAGAAAACTGTTGTGGGTCTCTTTTTTCTCATCGGGAGTCTTAATTTCCTCGTCGTGTTTCTCGTCGGGCTGGTTTAGGACGAGAAACACGTTCGTGTGTATGCTAAGAAACCCATGCATGCTCAGAATAAAGTATGAGACGGGAGCGCACCTTCGGTAAAAGTAGCGTTCGTAATGGAGATAGCACATTCGTCACGCTGTAACAGACTGAAAAGCGCGAATCGTCTCTCACCAAACTTTTACTAACACGTGGTAACACGAGATTAGCAAAAGCAGCCCCAAGGGTGGCGCCAATGGAATGGAACTTCCCCTTTATAGTGCCGTCGTACGTGTTGTACATCACCGTGTTTGACAACGACAAGATTTTGTCTTGACAGTGTGTATGCAAAGAAAGCTTGACAAGATTCTCGACAAGCCTGACAAGAAACTCGTTGAGGAAAACGACGTTTCATTTACGACGAGATTCTCAGTCGTGTGTACGAGGCCTCAGAATAAGATCAACATGTACCACTTTAACAGACTTAATCTATCTACCTGTAAGGGGTGGACTTACTAAATGGTTCTTATGGTTTTTATGGTTCTCGAGGAGGAGATCCACCCACTATACTTGTATTGATGATCACGGTCTCCAATATAGAAAGTGATGGGAAAACCAATATTTTAGAGTTATCCATGGAACATATTTTTTATCAAAAAAATAAAAACATAAGAGAGGTTTTGGTTTTTCATACATTGTACAAGCATACATAATACTACTACTACTTCTACTACTACTACTACTACTACTACTATTACTACTAATAATAACAATAACAACTATTCTACACATTTAAATGCCCCATAAATATTATGACATGCTACATAGGGTAGTGTTTATAACACTGGAATAAAAAGGCAAATGTCACATGGTCATTGGTGATGTAAATGACTAGTTGGAATTCATCATATTTGAACAGTATGTTGTCACTAGACTGTAAGGTTGCAAAAAAGGCTGAACCAAATTGTAGCAACACATTTTTCCGAAACCTCTGCTTATGCAGCTTATTCTGAAAAGTTTAGATCTGTTTATAAATGTTTTCACCTGAGATTCACTGAACATTTACCCATGATTCAAGCAATTGTCAGATTAAATCAAATCAGAAAAATGTGCTAAAGACTCTATGAATCTTGGGTGAAAACATTTATAAATACACCTGTAAAATGTCCTTCCAACTGCTGAATTCCAGCAAAAATATAAAACTATTTTCTTTTGACCCAATAAATAACTTTATCACGTGAAACTTAACTTACTTCTACAGGCTGGAAGAGGAAAATCCCAAGAGGCGCTGTTTTGGGAGCTGGAGACACAAGTTAGTAGGGCATGTCCTTCAAGCATATAGCCTGCATTGCAGCTGTAGCGGACTTTGTCCCCAACATTGAATGTAGTTCCCTGTTGTACACCATTCAGTAGTCGTCCAGGATTTCCACATGTGTGACTTGGCAATACTGTAAAGACAAAAATATCATGATAAGTCAATTCCAAATACTGCTAGAAACATGTTACGCTTAAAAATATAGTGCATAAGTGTTGCTAATATTATTGTTAATATTATTTCTGCAAAAAAGAAACAAACAGTCTTTTCACACACTTCCTTTTTTTTCATTCTATCCAAATCACAATCATACATAAGATAGTTTTCTAAATATCTTTAGTTTATTGGTTTTCTTTCTGTAGGCTGTAAAAAATGTTTAACCTGCTAACATGTGTTTCAAATTTTGGTTGATATGATTATAATATTGATGCCATTTAAAAAGTAAATGTTAGGATTGAAATGTGTAAAACTTTACCAATGCTGAAGGATTGACGTGATTGTAAAGTCTCCTTTTTTTCCTCTAAAAATAACAGATGTTATACTTACCTGCTCTGTGGACTAAAGGAATAAGTTGGGACTTTAGATGAGACATGTGGGTCACATGTCTACATCCCGGAATATGTATGGGGGGGGACTTTGAATAAGGCTATAAGATGAGTCAAAATCACAAAAAAAAATAAAAAAAAGTAAAACCACAAGGAGCATGGCAAAATGACATGATACATGCAGCTATGAATACAATTGTCAATCACATGTTACAGACCATATATGGAAACAAACATTGATAGCAACCAACCAACCAATGCGTGGTGTGGTATGGACAATTTTATTCATTGCTGCATGTATCATGTTATTTTGTCATGTAACTTGTGGTTTTACTAATAAACACCTATTTTTTGTGATTTTCCTACTCATTTTATAGCCATATACACTGTCCTCATTCAAAGTCCAAAACCCCCCCTTTCATACTTACCTGCTCTGTGCAGTGGATTTTCACAGAGCAGCCTGTATCCTCCTCTTCGGCTCCCCTGGCCCCTCCCTTGTGTCGAGTGCCCCCACAGCAAGCACCTTTCTAAGGGTGCACCTGAGCTGAGTCACAGCTCCCTGTGTCTATTCAGATACAAAGCCTCAATTTGGCCCTGCCCCCTCTCTCCTGATTGGCTAACTGACTTTGATTGACAGCAGCAGGAGCCAATGGCATTGCTGCTGTGTCTCAGCCAATCAGGAGGAGAGTCCTGGACAGCCGAGGAACTCGTGGACATTGCTGGACAGAGATGGGGCTCGGGTAAGTAATAGGGGGTGCTGGGGCAGCTGCTGCACACAGAAGGCTTCTTATCTTAATGCATAGAAGACATTAAGATAAAAATTATTCTGGCTTTAAAAACACCTTTAAAGCAGAGAAATCACATACCAATATCTAATATTTTCCACCTCAATTAGTTTGCACAATTTGACCCTAATTTCCAAGCAAAGTCTCCTTATTGTCACCTGGGATAAAAAAATGTTGCAGAAGGGTATGGCTATTGGCAATGTCATTGCTGATTCACTTTAAGGAGGACTGGGCTAGCTCCAGGCCCACCTGCCCCCTATCTATCCATTTGAATGCATGTGCTCCCACTGTTGGAAACTCTCATAAATGTACAAGGGTTAGAACTGCAGATAATACAGGGTGCCATGAAGGGGCCATGCAGCTTTCACGTGTGTTTGCAAATGTGTGCTAACTAAACCCTTGTTTTTAACACATACTGTTAGACAGGTTAATTCGGTTGATAAGCAGACTGGTTGGTAAGTTGAACGGGAAATTTTCTCTGGTTTTGTCTTTCATGTGTTGCCCTTCCATGTGCTCCTTGTTCTAAAGGCCAGTTATAGATGGGGGGCAGGGGCCATTTGTTTTTTACTGGTGTAAATATTGGTAAGGGGACACACTAGACACCTTTGCTGCCATTATTCTATGTGCTGGGTGTCCAATGTGCCCCTGTCCTTCAAGGAGGACTGGGCTACCTCAAGGCCCACCTGCCCCCTATCTATCTATTAGAATGCATGTGATCCCACTGATGGGGACTCTAATAAATTTACAATGGTTAGGACTGCAGGTAATACAGGGTGCCATGAAGGGGCCCTTCAGGTTATGCATGCATTTTCAAATGTGTGCTAACTAAACCCCTGTTTTTACTGCATACTGTTAGACAGGTTATTTTGGTTGGTAAGCAGAGCTGGGAATTTTCTCTGGTTTTGTCTTGCATGCGTTGCCCTTCCATGTGCTCTTTGGCTCTTTGCTGTTAATGCCAGTTATAGAAAAGGGCAGGGGTCATTTGTTTTTTACTGGTATACATATTGGTGGGGGGACACATTGGACAACTTTGATGCCATTGTGCTATGTGCTGGGTGTCCAGTGTGTCCCTGTGCCTTTAAGAAGGACTAGGCCCCCTCCAGGTCCACCTGCCCCCTATCTATCCATTAGAATGCATGTGCTCCCACTGTTGAAGACTCATACATTTACAAGAGTTAGGACTGAAAATAATACAGGGTGCCATGAAGGAGCCTTGCAGCTTACACATGCATTTGCAAATGTGTGCTAACTAAACCCCTGTTTTGATCGCATAATGTTTGACAGGTTAATTTGGTTTGTAAGCAGAGCTGGGAATTTTCTCTGGTTTTGTCTTGCATGTGTTGCCCTTTCATGTTCTCTTTGCTGTTAAGGCCAGTTATAGATGGGGGCAGGGGCCATTTGTTTGTTACTGGTATAAATATTGGTAGGGGAAACCACAGGACACCTTTGCTGCCATTGTGCTATGTACTGGTGTCCAGTGTGCACCTGTGCCTTTAAGGAGGACCTCCAGGCCCACCTGCCCCAATCTATCCATTAGAATGCATGTTCTCCCACTGTTGAAGACTATCATAAATTTAAAAGAATTAGGACTGCAAATAATACAGGGTGTCGTGAAGGGGCCCTGCAGCTTATGCATGCATTTGCAAATGTGTGCTAAATAAACCCCTGTTTTTAACGCATACTGTTAGACAGGTTAATTCGGTTGGTAAGAAGACTGGTTGGTGAGTTGAGCTGGGAATTTTCTCTGGTTTTGTCTAGCATGCGGATATATGGAAAGAAAACGCACTCTGGAATACATTTAAATTCTTTATTTGAGAAGCAGTTACTTTGTACTTGCTGATTATCGAATAAAGAATTTGGACGAATTCCAGAGTGCGGGTTCTTTCCATATATCCATATTCCGGGTTTGTGATGAGTGGGAGGTCGTCTGAACCTGGCACCTGGAGAGAAGGTACCAGTAACCAACATGCATATTTGGAGGTTTTCACAGTAGAGCAGTGCTACCCTGTGTGTACATTTTGTCTTGCATGTGTTGCCCTTCCATGTGCTCCTTGTTGTGAAGGCCAGTTATAGATGGGGCAGGGGCCATGTATTTGTTACAGTAGCTGGCCACACCTGGTCATGCCCACTGCATTTTAGATTGACAGCACTGCCTCTGTTGCCAAAATTACACTGTAGCTGTAGTGTCAACCAGAGGTGCATGAAAAGCAAAAAAAAAAGGCTCACTTAGGGAAGTTAAATTTGTTCTTATTTATAACAAGCAAGGCTTGTTTATCAACGAGTAACTGAATTTTTGGACTTATTTTGACAGTCACACAGAAGACGTGGGATGTTCTTTAACCTCCCTGGCGGTATGATTCTGTCAGAAAAAACATGCAATCACTGAAATTTTCTCAGTTGCAGAATTGTTGCTGTCATTATTTTTTTTTTTTTATGACGAATTTCCCCACAAATCGCTATCGCACAATTCTGCAAGTGATTATAATTTATTATCGCTGTTTTTTAGCTGATCTAAAACCATTTTTGACATAAAGGGACACTTTTGGTTGCTATGGACAATCTACAGTTTGCAGGGAGAAAGAAACGTTTTTATTATATAAAATGACATGCATGACACAGGACAGACCACTAGGGACAGGGGGGTGTGTTTTTTTTACATACAGTACTGTAATCTATAAGATTACAGTATACTGTATGTAAGGTGTTTGTTTACTTTTTTGAATTTGGCGCCGTTCTCCGTCCCCGTGCGTCGTAACGTCGCAGGGAACGGAGATCGGCGTCACACGGAGGCACTGTGTGAATCGAGCGAGGTCCCGCTCGCTCACACAGCGGGGTGGCATCGCTGGATCCAGGGACAAGGTAAGTAACTTTGCCTGTGGATCTAGCGAGGCAAGCCCGAGTCTGACTCGGGGTTACCGCTCGCAGCAGGAAAATCTAACCCCGAGTCAGACTCGGGAACACCGCCAGGCAGGTTAATTCCTATAGAGCAGCTCTTTTCAACCAGGGTGCCTTGAGTTTTTTTCAGGAGTGCCTTGGCAAAATGCTTAAAAATGTATCAAAAATGTTATACAAACCAGCAGGTGGATCAAACCTGCCTTTTAGTTACACAAAGCCACAGGTTTTCATTATGCACCATTACGACTTTCTAGACACTGGCATCCTAACAACCAATGATGTCATTAGTTAATAAGGAGGATGTCTGTTGCCTCCACAGCATCCTTGTTTCACCCTCTTGAGCCCCTCTCCCTCAACACTGGGGTGACATTAGTTGAGTGATGGAGGGAAATTGTGGGAAAAGAGAAACATTGGAATACTAGTCAGTACCAGTGTGCAAAAGTGTATTTGCTTTGCAAGAATAAATCACCTCTAACGTTGGGTGTCCTACGTGTGGATGTTGCTGCATTGTGTAAAACTATTAGAATACTTTTTACATTTTAGAATGGGGTGCCTTGAGACTGCTCATAATTTTAGAGGGTGCCTTGAGATTGTCTATAATGTTAAAGGGTGCCTTGACTGAAAAAAGGTTGAGAAACACTGCTCTAGTTACCAGGTCTGCATATCAGCCATATCAATTATGACTGGGTTCCAATCTCTCTGTTGAATTATTCATTTGTTTTGCATTATGGAGACAGCAACAGCAGTAAAAAGTCCAATCTAGAAAAGGAAAGAGCTGGCAACTATAGTGGGAGATATAATCACTGAACTCTGTAGAAAACATCTATATATGAAATACCAATGAGTGACCTTTTAATTTGCTGAAATATCATATTTTAAAATAACAATATCTGATTATTATTGGTTTGAGAGAAAATGACAACTTTGGCTAATATGGTCACTTGTTCCTTGTCACTGGTCATGTGTGTGGTTTTAACTACCACTTCCATTATGTCCCTTACTATTCACAAATTTGACCTTTTCTTGGCTTATGGCCCTAATCATGCTTCTCCTCAAAGCATTAATTTGCATCTAAGCACATAAAGTATATGTTAACCCGATTGTACAAACGTTGACATGTTAATGTATTTTAAAATGCTGTTTTATTAAAGTAATAACTGGCGACATTGCCATAAAGCTTTATGATCATGCATTTTCTGTTATGGGATGACAGATACTATGGCCCAGATTCTCAAACAATTACGTTGCTCCTGGGCAGCGTAACGTATGTGCTTTACGTTACACCGCCGCAGGTTTACAGCGTTAGTGCCTGATTCTCAGAACACTTACCTGTAAACTTGCGGCGGTGTATCGTAAAAGCGCTTGGCACAAGCCCGCCCAATTCAAATGGGGAGGGCACCATTTAAATTAGGCGCGCTCCCACGCCGAGCGTACTGTGCATGCTCCGTCGGGTAAATTACCCGACGTGCATTGCGCTAAATGACGTTGCCCCGACGTCATTTGCTTAGACTTTTACGTAAATGGCATCCAGCGCCATTCACGGACGTCTTACGCAAACGACGTAATTTTTTTTTAATTCGACGGGGGAACGACGGCCATACTTAACATTGGTTGCCCCTCCTAATAGCAGGGGCAACCTTACGCATCGCGTACGCTACGGAAACAACGTAAATTCTCAGCGTCGACCGCGCGTATGTTCGGGAATCTCGTGTAATTACCTCATTTGCACAGACGACGGGGAAAACGACGGTGCGACACCTAGCGGCGGGAAAAAAAATAGCTTTTAAGATCTGACAGCGTAAGAGCCTTACGCCTGTCAGATCTAATGGGTATCTATGCGTAACTGATTCTAGGAATCAGTCGCATAGATACCCGGGGCCAGATTAGAATTTACGATGGCGCAAATGGTGTTGCGCCATCGTAACGCCATTGAGAATCTGGGCCTATGTAGCTATCTCTGGGGCTAACATTTTTGAGATTTCCCTTTCTATCCCAGAGTACAACATAAGGAGCATAGAAACATTACAATAAAAAGAAAATCCTCCTTTAGATAGTGGTCAGAGGAACAGATTTCCCCTTTGGAAAGATTTCCCTTTGCTTTCTGTTCCTGTGCAAACAGTAAAGTTTTGAATTTACAAACACTTTTTTTCCCAGGTGACAAGGGTTCCCCCGAATTAATAGACTGGGTAAATCTTAAGTGTGGACAACATACAACCAATCTCACAGAGGTTCTAATCCTCCCTTTCTCTATACAAAATGTAAACTAAAATAAATAAATAACAAATTGGACTATAGAAACACTGTAATCATTGGGCACTGGTGGAAACCTTGAAATAAGAATGTGGGCCATTTTTTGCGAAAAGGCACTGCGTCGCTTTAACTGACAATTGTGCAGTCGTGCGATGTTGTACCCAAACAAACTTGATGTCCTTTTTTCCCCACAAATAGACCTTTCTTTTGGTGCTTTTGATCACCTCTGCGGTTTTTATTTTTTGTGCTATAAACAAAAAAACACAATATCTTTTATTTTTTTCTATAGTAAATATCCCAATTTAAAAAAAATAAGTAAAATTTTTCCTCAGTTTAGGCTGATATGTATTCTTCTACATATTTAAAAAAAATATCAAAATAAGCGTTTATTGATTTGTTTGCGCAAAAGTTATAACGTCTACAAACTACGGGAAAGATTTATGGAATTTAAATGGTGTTTTTTAATCTAATTTTATTACTAGAAATTGCGGTGATCTGAGATTTTTTGCGGTATTTTAATGTTGCGGCGGACAGGTTGGACACTTTTGACACATTTTTGGGACCATTGACATTTACAGAGCGATCAGTGCTATAAATATTCTTTAAATACTATGTAAATTTCACTGCCAGGGAAGGGATTTGTGTGTTTACAAAAATTCATGCGACAGCGAGTGGCCGGCGGCGATCGTTCCCGCCGGCCACGCGCATCGGGTTCCTCGCCGTGCAGCGGGCGCGCTCGTCTTATGGTGGCTCTCCTGGGTGAAGCTGTATATGTACGGGATTTCGCCTAGGAGAGCTATTCTGCCGCAGTATATCTGCATGAGGTGGTCGGGAATTGGTTAAAATTTTAAAACTTTTGGGCTAATTTAAAGTGTATTTTACCCTAATATACATATTCTGTGGGATTAGCACAATAAATAAAAGATGAAGAGAACTCAAATCGGTCAGAGGCAATCAGCAAATATTTAAATTATGTGAACATTATATATATATATATATATTTAGTTATTTATTTATGTAAATATCAGATATACAATACATTGATTACATATTGATTCAAGATGCAAAACAACATCCTAATGATGCATTGTCTAGCAATATGCTTAAAAGGCAACATCCACTCAATTAATGTAACCTGGGCAGTGTCTAGCCCTTTAAGAAGACAGGAAAAAAGTAAACCACGATGCAGTATAATTGAAAAGACAAGGACACAAGAGAAAACCATCAGTAATCTTTGTGAAACAGGGAACATCTCATGTATATTAGTCAAGTGAAAGGACCATAAAATCATCAAATAAAATGACTGATGATATGTTTCCATAGTCCCCTATGGAAACATTAAATTACTATCTGTAAGCACACATGATAGATCATAAACAAGCATTAATCAATAACACTTGAAGCATGAGAACATACAATACACTATAGTTTTACGGGTTACTATTGAAAATACATTCACTAAGCAGAGGTTCTGTGCTCATAGTCATTTTTAAAGGTATCCATAGATTTAAGATGGTTGATGGCTCCAATCTGACTATTTTGTACATACATAAATAAGCAAGGTATAATCAATGTGAAAATACATGCATTTATGACAATATCCAAAAACCATAAATTATATAATGTAGTTAAAATTAGGAAGTTGGATCATGGACCAAATCCCACTCCCTTCAAATATCAAGAGCCATCTTAAACTACACCAAATTATTATGACAGCAGTATATGAAAGCAGAAACCTACTGATGACTGCAAATGTCTTAAGATATCTGCATAGGGAACAATATTGCTCTAAAATGCTAATTTAAAATTAAATGGAAATCTTTGCTAATTGATATCACATTTTGTATAGCATAAATGTAAACTATTGCACATGTGATATATTTAAATCGCTAAGAAGAAACTCATTAACTGTGTGAGCTTTCAAGATCCTAAGACATCTTCAAAAGGCAAACTCACTAATACACTTGCCTAAAAAAGTGGCACCAGTACTTTAAGTTTGTTGCTTGGAGTTATAAATGAACCCAAGGCAACAGGAAATGTCTTATTGTCTTGAATTTAGAGTTAAATCCAAGCATCCATGTGTTCTGACAGACATTCTCCCTGCAGGGTTTGTGAAGTATATAAACAGTGCCAAGTTTGGTTCCATTCAGCCTGCAGTGAATGAAACTTGGCACAATGGAACAGAGGATCAGAAGATATGCCCATATGCATGTGACTTATGCAGATTTACCAATCTAGCTATGAAACAGAAGACATTGAGGACATTTACTATTATTCCATCTGACAGTGAAAAGAAAAATATTTACAACCTTTCTGAAAATACAATGGTGAACTCTCTGTTTGGAAGTTTTGATAACATGCACCCATTTCCTTCCTGATGTCCATCTTTGTTTCAAGATCATGCCTGAGTAAACCTAAAGAAGCAAGGCTCTGACATATGTTAACATGGTATTCAAGCCAAATGTTTCTTTTTTTTCTTTTTATGTCTGTGTCCGAATTGGACACAAAAAAAAACCTGTTCTAACACTTTCCTCGTTTATTTAGAACCATTTTTTTGACTAGGGTTCTACATTTAGAGTAGCCATCATTTTTTTCCATTAGTCAAACCAGCCAAGATCTTAGAAGACAGTCTGAAGGAGTTCTTTATGTAATATAATCGATTATTATTTTTTAAATGCATTTATATATCTATAGCACTTTTCTCCTTACGAACTCAAAGTGTTTTTTTTCTGCTGTTGGGGCAGCCAACATGGGAGTTCCCAGTAAATATTAATCTATAGCCAATTTTATACATGAGCTTTAGAATGTGGGAAGAAAACACTTTTACTTATAGGACTCCCATGCAGATACAGGGAAAACATGCCTTGCAGATAGCATTCTGGCTGGGACCCTCTACAAAGGATACAAACTCCTGTATCAAACATTGAAGATTATTTACTAAAGAAGTTGAAAATTGTATGAATATTCACTTGAATTGTCCAATCCTGGGAAAAGAACATTCCTGATGGCTTTGAATTTCCAGTCATGTGTAGACACATTTCATATGGTTGGAATTAAGTCAATATCCACACATTATTTTCAGTATAGATTTACAACTTCTGTAATAGAGCAATGCATTCTTCAGTGAAATATTTTTTAATAATGTAACAAGTGGAAACATCAATGCCAACCCTCCAGCTTTCAGAATTGTATACATAATTTGTTTATACAGGACCTTATATGTAATGACTGGAAAAGAAGCAACTGTATATACGTATTAAAGTGCTAAGGTATATCAACATTACAAAATTATGCCTTCGTCCCATTAAAGTATTGTAGAGAAAAGGGAGGCTGTAGTGGACTGTAATGGCATCATATGTGCAACTGATGGACAGTCGAAATTATAATATAAAATATTTTTATTAAAAAGTAGAAAAATTCATAACATTTACAATAAAATATTGATTGTGACAACCATGAATCAACATATCATTGACGTTATACTACCAATGATGTATCCAAACACCAATAATTGTGCAGCGTATATAAACTCTACATGTTTCGCGGTTACTTGATGTCCGCTTCCTCAGGAGCCATACATAGGCACACCATTTGTTAGAAGGTGTACATGAAATATGTCACAAAACTAAAAACTTTTTGTTTTGTGACATATTCCATGTACACCTTCTAAAAAATTATGTGCCTATTATTGGTGTTTGGATACATCATTGGTAGTATAACGTCAGAGATAAGTTGATTCATGGTTGTCACAATCAATATTTTTGTATTAGCTCTAGTGAAGGGAGTGAACCACAACTGCGGATGCATTGATTTCAATGCGCTTCTTTATGTGACAACTCTCTATTAGCCACAGGTGTCACTC
This sequence comes from Rana temporaria, assembly GCF_905171775.1. Lineage (NCBI taxonomy): Eukaryota > Metazoa > Chordata > Amphibia > Anura > Ranidae > Rana > Rana temporaria. The sequence continues at coordinate 280,036,050 of NC_053490.1, forward strand.
CTCTCAAACGGGAGTTTGGGGGATATCTACACCATCTCTCTGTCACATAAAGAAAGGCGTTGAGCTACTAAGAATGGACGCAATACAACATGCGACCAGAGCTTAGCGTTTAAAATTATATTATGTACTAAAAGATTGCAATGCACAATTGTACGTTAGTGATTATGAGTATTACATAGCGTCGTGCATTAGGCGACTAAGGGAAAAGGTATAGAATACGTCAACCCCTAGTATAGAAAGTTTAGGCAAACATGTTCCGCAACTTTGGGGCATAGGCCCATTAACAAGTAGCACTTATGTCAGCACGTAGTAAATAAGCGTTGTTGAGACAACTAGTAGTTACATATTAGTAACAATATATAGCACAGGTACTTTGAGAGTACTCGTAGTAAATAGGAGTTGTAGCGACAACTAATAATTGCATAAGAGTGACAATTATAACTCAGGTAATAATAGTTGCATTTGAGAGGCAAATATAGCTGAGGTAACAATAGTTGCATATGAGATGATTATTGCACACGTAATCGTAGTTGTATGTGAGAGACAACATAGCTCAGGTAATTTGAGGGTAGCTGACCCTTTAAGGTACTCCTTAGCAAACAGTCCTTAGCAAAGGGGTATATCCCACATAGTATAGTATGTTGATAGCCACCAGACATTACAAACAATAGCAATTGTGTTAGATGAAAGATAAGCAACAGTTCTTGCTATAGCACTACAAGTGACACAACAGCTACTTATCCGTTTGCAGGCTTCTGTGCAGGCAATATGGATTCCGTGGTAAGGAGTTCAGCAGGGAAGGCCCAAGGTTGTCCCCAGCAAGGCTTTCTGATGAAGCAGGTGCAACAGCACTAAAGGAGTAGTTGATGGCAGGAGCGGTGCAGTCCAGGGATTGTTGGGACCTGTAGTACCTCTGTAGGCTTGATAGCAGATGCCTCCAAGGCCTAGAAAGGCTGGTAGCCTAGCCGGCTGCGGCCGACAATAATAGAACAAGGTACGTTTGTAGAGTGAATGCCTTTATAGGCAAGTGGGCAGCTGCAGTGCATTGCAGCAATTCAAATGACCGCCGTGGATAGCGCCGCACTTCCGCATTCCAAGCTGGAACGCATGCGGCGCTGGGGGATGACGTCATTGCGCGAGCACCGTATGCGTTCCAGCATGGAACGCACTACGCGCTGAAAGCGCCCGGTATTACAGGGGACTGGTGGCGCGACGGCGCCTGTTACAATTTTATTGTAAATGTTATGAATTTTTCTACTTTGTAATAAAAATATTTTATATTATAATTTTCACTGTCCATCAAATGCACATGCAACTCTATATACAATATCTCAAATACTGTAACTGCACAAAAAATATATTGTGTGAACTACTGTATGCACTTTACTTAATATATATATATATTTTCTAATTTTAATTTTAATTTTCTACATTTTGACATGTTACAACCAAAAACTTAAATTTATTTTATTGGGATTTTATGTGATAGACCAACACAAACTGGCACATAATTGTGAAGTGGAAGGAAAATGATAAATGATTTTTCTACATTTTCACAAAGAAAAATTTCTGAAAAGCGGGGGGGGGCGTGGCCTGACACAGCATGAAGTAGGACATGTATGCTCTGAGCTCCGTCCATTACTCCTTTTTTCCAGCAATCTCCTGCACCAGTCTAGTAGGATCCCCTGAGGACCCTGCATACACTCAGCCGTGGTTCCACTGTTCTTCGACCATACGGCGGCCTACACAGAGCAGCGATCCCACATGCGCCTGCCACATCTGGGAAAGACCGTGGCTTTGGCCTAGTCCTTGAGATCCGTGGCCATCTTGCTCCTCCCAGCCTGCCGACCATCATTGCCTCCCGGTTTTCCTGATCCACAGCTCTCTAACCTCCAGATACTGTGAGACACCCTGCCCACTGATCGCTACCTGCAGCCTCGGCAGTGCCACACGCATGGCTGTCGCACCCAGGAAAGTCCACAACTTCAGCCATGTCTAAGGCCATCTTGCTCCTCCCGGCCTGTAGACCAGCATTAACTCCTGGCCTTCCTGATCCACGACTCTCTACAATCCACTACTGTAAGACACCCAGCCTGCTCGCTGCTTCCTGCAGCCTCCGCAGTGCCCCTCACGCAGCTGCCACACCCAGGAAAGTCTGCGGCTTCAGCCTAGTCTGTGGCCATCGTGCTCCTCCCGGCCTGCCGACCAGCATTATCTCTAGGCCTTCCTGACCCACAACTCTCTACATTCAGGATACTGCGAGACACCCAGCCTGCTCACCACTACCTTCAGCCTCCGCAGTGTCACTACTGAACACCAGCCTATGTAAAAGCCCCAGCCTCCGAGTGGCGGCCATCTTTCTACACCCAGGTGGGCCTACCTGTCTCTTCTCACCCAGACTCAAACCCTGCGTTATCACCGGAGCACCCTGGCCTGTCAGAGCACTATCCCTGGCTTAGCTATCGGTAGGAAAATCAACTACATCACAGGCAATTAGAGATAACAGCCTCACCCCGGTTACCATACACAGCGAGTATTTAGCTACATCTTCCTTCAGGGCCCATGCCTAATCTCAGCTATACAGACACCAGCATCACCCAGCCTGTTGCACCAGCCTCCTCTTTGCACCAGTCATGGCTCCGCCGACACCTAAGACAGATGCAGCTGCTAAGTTGGGAAGGTTTCGCAGAAATAAGAAAGACAACCTGGAGGAAGATGGTGGAGCTCCATCGGAAGGGAGAGAGGTAGCGCGAGCTATTACAGACAGGGTATTGGAAGCCATCACTACACTATAAGCCAACCTTACGACTAGAATTGAGGAAGTGAAGGTGGATATCTCCCTGGTACGACAAGACCTCCACTAGCTCAAGGAGCGGGTTAAGACCTCAGAGACCAGATTACGGAAGGTAGAGGATGCGATCCCGCCTTTACCAAATTCATCCGAATGCATGCAGTACCAGATCAATCAACTTCTTGCAAAACAAGATGACATGGAGACCGGCTCCGGAGATGCAACCTTCGCTTTATTGGTCTGCCGGAAAGGACTGAGGGGAAAGACATAACTTCATTCCTAGAACAACTGCTGATCACAAAAAATGGCAGAGAGGTCTTCTCAGCCACATTCACTATTGAAAGAGCACACCGCATGCCCGCCCCCTCCGCGCACATTTAATGCTAAACTACTGAATTTCAAAAACCGTGGTGCAGCACTACGTATGGCACGAGTGAAAGGAAATATACCCATTAGCAATGTCAAGGTGGCCACCTTCCCAAATTTTTCCACTGAGGTACAAAAACGTAGGCAATGTTTCACTGAGTCTAAAAGACGCCTACGTGTAAAAAAACTCAAATATTCCATGCTCTTTCCTGCACGCCTCCACGTAAAAGATGATGACCGCGCCATTTTCTTTGAGACTCCTGAAGATACCATCGCCTGGCTAGAGAACCAAGAAAACAACAGAAGAGCGAACGACTAACGAAAGCTATTTAGGAAAAATAAATTGTACCTTTACAACCCCTTTAATTGAACAAGCTGGGGTTAGAAGCTCATTGGTTTCTATGCAGAAGTGAGCCTGATTTTGCACTTTCCAGCTTTAGTAAATAAACCCCATTGTGTACTTAAAAGTGGGATATGTCTCTATACTGTATGTACACTTAGGAAAAAGATTCAGTACTATCTATTATACAGTATGATTTTTTTTTGTGCTTGAATTAGCAGAGGTTTGCATAGGAGAAAAGAGAAAATCACATACAGGATAAAAGGACATGATGCATTTACCAAGAACAAAGACCAAAGCTAAACAAATTCTGCAATAAACCAAGTGAAAATATTTCTGTATGATCCAGTTCAAACTTGAACTACTGCATTTAAAATTCTTCTGATCTGCTTTACATACACAAGTCAATAATAAGCAAACGCTTATGTCCACAGTCTCTTAGGCATATGTACCCCTACGCACATTACTGCCCATTGCACTATATTCCTTAAAGTGATTGTAAAGTCTATTTATTTTTCCTATACAAATAATCAACATGTTATACTTACCTGCTATGTTTCAATGGATTTGCACAGAGCAGCCCTGATCCTCCTCTTCTCGGGTCCCTCGTCCATTCTCCTGGCCCCTCCCTCCTGTTCAGTGCCACAGGGCTATGGGGGCAGCCATTCAGACTCGAAGCCCCAACCCGACCCAGCCCTCTCTCCCCTGATTGGCTAGCTGACTTTCATTGACAGCAGTGTCTCAGCCAATCAGGAAGAAGAATCTCGGACAGCTGAAACACCTGTGGACATCACAGGACTGAGAAGGACCTCAGATAAGTATTAGGGGAGCTGAGGGCGGCAGCTGCTGCATTCAGAAAGCTTCTGTCTTTAAAACCCCTTTAATATAATAAAGGTTTGCACTCAATAATCTCATTTAATTAACTAAAGGCAAAATAAAATATAATTTTCATTCAAAGATGGTATTCATTTTATAAACTAAACTAAAATGGCTACCACAAAAAAAAATACATCTTTCCTAGCTACATAATAAACAATATCCTTCTAAGTATAATAGCGTTCCTGTACTTTGATCCTATTTCTATTTCCAATCAATTCTGCCCGTAACATACATAGACAAAATTATTATAAAGATTGATAACTATACACATATGATATAAGGATTAGCAATAGTGTTAAGCATACAATAGGGGATGACAAATGGAGTAGAACTAATGTTTTATTTCTTGCAGCAAATTGTCAAAAAAACTATTTAATCATAACATTGTCATTTTTCTTCTAATGAATCAACTTCTTTTATTCTTTTTTTTTTTCTTCACTAAAATTAATGACTGGAACCTCACTATAAATAAAAATCTCTAATTTTTATATGTCATTCTGCAACCAACATAGACCGTCAGTTAATGAACTGTTCAAAATTAGACACAATTGACCTAAATTATTTTTTTATGAAACACTTACTTTAAAATAAATTTGATATCATTAATAAAAGATTACATATCCTTTGCTTTAAGCCCAAATGGGATCTATCATTAAACGATTCAGTGGGATTTTAGTAGTGAGATCTCTTCTGTGATTTTCTTTATCTGCATGGCAGTTAATAACATGGAATGCTGTATGTTTGTACATGTACATACTGCATCTGAAAGAACAATGTCCAGCTGCATTGAGCTAAATGTATACTATAATAAAAATGAAAATAATGTACATACTCGAGTATAAGCCGACCCGAATATAAGCCGAGGCACCTAATTTTACCACAAAAAAAATGGGAAAACTTATTGACTCGAGTATAAGCCTAGGGTGTCCATCTTTCATGCCTCACTGTGCCTTACTTTGCCTCACCGAGTCCATGCCTCACTGAGCCCATGCCTCACTGTGTCCATGCCTCACTGTGCCCATGCCTCACTGTGTCCATGTCTCACTGTGTCCATGACTAGACTTAAGTTTAACATCGGACTATATAGAAGGTCCCGGGTCCCCAAAGTCATTGGAGAAATTACAGTTTAACATGGGAGTCTATGAAAGGGGTGCCCCGGTGCTCCCCGGCCGTAGGTCTATGGACAACAAACTTTGCACACTTGTAGAGGAAGAGTGGGGCTATATGTGTGCCCGGCCAGTACCGGGTCCCCAAAAATCCGGGAGATTAGGCGCAAAAAGGTGACTCCAGTATGTGCTGAAAAACTTGGCTTACACTTGAATATATACGGTAACTTATTTTATGTTATTTAATTTGTGGATGACATATTCATACCACTAATACCAAATTAGGTAGACCATACTAGCTCCCATCTGTCCTTCAATCCACAGTAGTTCACACAAGGCAATGTTCTATGAGACTAGGACAAGCAGGAGAAAAAAAAACTGAGCATAATTATAGACCACTATGGGGAAAGGATTGAAATACATTTGCCTCAGCACTTGGTGACTTGTTCAAAGACAGGCAGATATTGCCTTCTCTGTCACTCTAATGGCCCGTACACACGATCAGTTTTCCCGTTGGAAAAAGTCTGACCCTGTGTATGCTCCATCAGACTTTTTCCAACAGAAAAACTGCTGGAAAAGGATAGCAGGTTCTCTATTTTCCCGTCAGGAAAAAATCCTATTGGAATTTCCTATCGTGTGTACAAATTCCGATGCACAAAATTACGACGCATGCTCGGAAACAAATCGACACATGCTCAGAAGCATAGAACTTAATTTTCTAGGCTCGTCAAAGGCCCCGTACACACGATAGAATCCATCCGCTGAAAAATCCCAGCAAATGGGTTTCAGCGGATAGATCCTATGGTGTGTACACTCCAGCGGATCTGTTTCCGCTGATATTTCTCCCCTGGGATGGATTCCAGCAGATCGAATATTTGCTGACATGCCAAACAAATCTATCTGCTGGAATCCATCCCAACGGATGGATCCGCTGGTCTTTATAGACTCACCGGATCCATCCGTCCGAAGGGAACCCCCAGCATGCGTCGTAATGATTCGACGCATGCGTGGAATTCCTTATATGACAGCGTCGCGCACTTCGCCGCGTCATAATCGCGGCGATGGCGCGACACGTCATAATCGCGGCGACGGCGCGACACGTCATCGCCAGAGGATTTCGGCGCGGATTTCAATGCGATGGTGAGTACACTCCATCGCATTAAAATCTGCTGAAATCCTCGAGAGGATTTATCCGCGGAAACGGTCCGCTGGACCGTATCCGCGGATAAATTCTCCCGTGTGTATGGGGCCAAAGTCTTTTATATCACCGCGTTTTTGGCAGTCAAAAGTTCACCGAACTTTTGTGTGACCGTGTGTATGCAAGGCAGGCTTGGGCGGAATTCCGTCGTGTGTACAGGGTATCAGAGAGCTATCTAACATATATAAACTGATAAAGCCTGCTCTGTGTTTTCTGTACTTCTTGAAAAAAGCCAAATGTTGAACTAAACGGAACAACAAATGCAAACACATATAACCTTTTTCACAAGTGGAAAAGCATGACAATTTTATTTTTCGAATAGTTGCAAGCGAACAAAAATTTTGGCAACCCAATTGTTACAGATGAATTACTTAGAACACAAATTTAAAATTGTCAATAATAACTCGCAAAGTCATCTACAGTCTTGTCTCTTTTTAGATTTCCTTACTAAATTTCACATCCAATCCTAAACACAACCTCAGCCATGACTTTTACATTTTCCTACCCTCCATTAGTCAAGTCTCAAATTCCTGGAAGCCACCTCTTTAGAGGACAAGCATATCATCTGAGCTAAATGATTCTCTTCAGTTTCTGACTGAAAAACGCTTTCTCCTTCATTAACTGTCAAGACAAGTACATATCTTTGTAAAATGTTACATTGTACTACACTCCCTTATTAATCTGGACAGCACCACAGGAGAGGATGGTACTATATAAATCAATAACAATGATCATTTTTCTTGGGCATCTCCCACTATCTGTGATATTTTCACTGTGTGAAGGCTTGACATGAGGTCAACTCTGAAGTGCTTGAATTAATCATTTCACCATTTGTCACCTCAATGTTCTTACCCTTACCAATACACTACATGTATCTGTACAAAAATTAGCATTTCAATAAACCTTAATACGCTTTTTTTTATCCCCTAAGCACAGTGGGCATATGTATCGAATAACTAGAACTCTGCTGATTCTTCTCTTTCATTTGTATATGAATACAGCTAGATAGGAAACAGCAGGACAAAAATCAATTAGAACATTAAGTAAAATAGTAAACATATTTTTTTCTGTTCAACTTATCATTGATTCAGTAAATTTAAGTCATCCTGACTGATGCGTTTTAACAGTTGCTTCATAATTATCCTGGTAACCTTACTGCCCAGTAATGAGCTATACCCATTAAAGAGCAGAAATGAAAACAATTGAAATGAAAGAAAATAGAATTGAGCTTCTCAGCAAGCTCATCTCCCAAGGGCTAACAAAAGAATTAAGATGATTTATCTTCTAGACTGGATGGAAAATAGTCCATTCAGCATCCGTCTCGTGTAAGTGAGGAAGAGAAAATAAGACTGGATGGTTTTTCTGCAAAATGAGCTATCGCAAAGGCCAAAACCTTGTGCATGAGCAAACGGCTGCATCACTGTATAAAATTCCACTCCTACCTAGTACATTTTGTCATTTACGTATGAGTGTTCATCAGGATCAGATAAACAGCAGGAAATCTCTTCTTGCTTACACAGGCTGAAGCTACCATGATTCCGAGCAGGATGGTGCGTTCAGCTAAGCGCGATAAAACCTGCAGACATCCATCATTCGCTATTCCTAGTTTTATTTCTCCTTGTAGTATTTGTATTTTTACTGTCGTACTTCTGCATTCCATGGGAAATGATTTGTAATTTCTCCCGCAATAGCAAAGCGCTAGCTTTTCTCATATTGATTTCACAATTTGTCAGTGGAATTATCTATGCCTCCTGAGCAAGGAATATATATATAATTTAGAGAATCCTATCCACTGGTTATACTCTTAGACACATGTAGATCTGTTTGCAGCTGGGGTTTGTAAATATTTCTGTATAACTCATATTGATAATTTAACCTGAATGTAATATTTAGTTGTGCAGAAAACATCAAAAACAGAGAAGAAACCAGGAAACTATATGAACTCCTTCTACCCTCCCATGTTAAAACTCTACAATAAAAGCTAAACACCAGAATTTCTACCAAGTGGTTTACAAGGATTATAGAAGAAAGTATAAACCATAACTCTGGTATTGCTTTTTTCAGCCAACAGTGCCACTGGCTGGTCACAGAGGCGATCAAAGAGTAGATTGGATTTGATTTCCTCTATGACCTTCGAGGACTGGAGCGATGACATGACACCACTTCCGGCTCAGGATGGAAGTAAACATTTTTTTTAACACCTAAAAGATCAAAAAAATTGTTTTTTTTGATCTTTTGCTTTTAAAGATAAATAAGAGATCTGGGCCCTTTTTAAACCCAGATCTCCTCATAAAGAGGAACTGCCGTCCTTATTTATATTACAATGGATTTGTGCATCCCTTGTTATAGCAATACAAGTGATAAAAAAAATTATAGGACACTGTAACAATTAAAAATGAAATACATAATGTTTTTTTTTTAACACGCCCCCATTCCTCCATGCTTGCACATAGAAGCGAGCGAATATGTAAGTCATGCACGCATATATAAATGGTGTTCGCACCACACATGTGAGGTATTGCTATGAATGTTAGAGCAACAGCTGCTCTGTAACTGTAAACAGGTAACCTGTAAATGCAATTAAAGCATCACCAATAGAGATTTTTACGTACTGTAGTTGGTTGCCATTCCACGAACGTGCACGATTTTAAAGCGTGACATGTTAGGTATCTATTTACTTGGCTGGAACATGATCTTTCATATTTTACAAAAAAAAATGGGGTATATGTTGTGTTTTTTTTTTATTAATTTAAAGTTTGAACAATCGCTGCGCAAATACCGTGTGACTTAAAATGAAATGTTTTGTGCACACTTGAAATTGTTATACCTGTACTTTATACCTGTTCTTTCTAATGAAAAAGTAATTTTTTTATTTAGTTTTTTTTTTTTTTTTTGGCCCCAAGTGTTGTTTTAAAAACTCTCTAGGAATAAAAATTGTAAATTGATGGTCTAAAACATTTCAGAATTATTTTGCCAAAATCACATAATTCGACCACGTGATTCCCCTTTATTCTAGCTCATGTGTTAGGTCACAATGAAAATGTTTATTCTTTCAGTGTTTTGTTTAAATTCTGACTTACAGTTGTCAATGCACACTTTCCTGTTAGTATCTACTGTTTGACAACATACTGCCTGTTGCTGTGTTGTGTTGTTATGCTGCAATAATAATTTACAAAAGTTCAACCTGCTACAAAAAGTAAAGCTTCCACATGCACTGAGCTGAATCGAAAATAAACTAATACTACTCTGGTATTATCTTAGTCCCTCAAAGAAGCCATTTGCAATACATATGTTTGCAAAAATATACAATATGTCACAGAAGTGAGTACACCCCTCACATTTTTGTAAATATTTCATTATATCTTTTCATGTGACAACACTGAAGAAATGACACTTTGCTACAGTGTACATGTAGTGAGTGTGCGGCTTGTATAACGGTGTAAATTTGCTGTCCCCTCAAAATAACGCAACACACAGTCATTAATGTCTAAACCGCTGGCAACAATAGTGAGTACACCCCTAAGTGAAAATGTCCAAATTGGGCCCAAAGTGTCAATATCTTCTGTGGCCACCATTAGTTTCCAGCATTGCCTTAACCTTCCTGGGCATGGAGTTCACCAGAGCTTCACAGGTTGCCACTGGAGTCCTCTTCCACTCCTCCATTAAAACATCACAGAGCTGGTGAATCTTAGAGACCTTGCGCTCCCCCAGCTTCCATTTGAGGATGCCCCATAGATGCTCAATATGGTTTAGGTCTGAAGACATGCTTAGCTAGCTTCTTTAGCAAGGTAGTGGTCACTTTGGAGGTGTGTTTGGGGTCGTTATGTTGGAATACTGCCCTGCAGCCCAGTTTTCGAAGGGAGGTAATCATACTCTACTTCAGTATATCACAGTACATGTTGGCATTTATGGTTCCCTCAGTGAACTGTAGCTCCCCAGTGCCAAAAGCACTCATGCAGCCCCAGACCATGACACTCCCACCACCATGCTTGGCTGTAGGAAAGACACACTTGTCTTTGTACTCACCTGGTTGCTGGCACACATGCTTGACATCTGAATCAAATACGTTTATATTGGTTTTATCAGACCACAGGACATGGTCCCAGTAATCCATGTCCTTAGTCTGCTTGTCTTCAACAAACTGTTTGCGGGCTTTCTTGTGCATCATCTTTAGAAGAGGCTTCCTTCTGGGATGCAGACCAATTTCATGCAGTGTACAGTATATGGTATAAACACTCACAGGCTGACCCCCCCCCCCACATATTTACAAACATGTGTTGGGTAAACTCACTTTTGTGAGATGCTGTATATACTTACAGTCATACAGTTATTGATCACTTTTATTTATGATCAAAATGTAAATACAAAAATATATATTAGTGAGGTAATAAAAAATACTCTGTCATAAGCAAATGTATTGGCTGCAGCAGTATCCAACTATCAAAATGGCAATACATGCTAGCCAGGCAGCTGACATAGGAACAGATGACATGTTTGTTTTTGAACTTGCTACAGGGTAAAACCCTACTAATACCTAAACATTTTTTTAACTATACAAGGAATAAATTAAGGTAAAAAGTGTTCAGGATATAACCACTTTAACGGTTTTAAACCAAAGGTTTTATAATAAAGATTTCTTATAATAAAAGGAAAGTCATGTCATTTGCCAAAGTGTTTTTCAGTATGGGTCTGCAAATGTTTCCATGATTTTTTGCTCTTAGTAAAAATGATTTTTGTTTAGAAAGAGCATATACTTATAGCTTATCTCAAATGTATAGCGTAATACAGAATTTCCTCCAGTGTAGATATCCTACACATTAATGCTAATAATGATACTAAAAAATAATGGAAACAGAAGTAGACACAGATGTCTGAAATACTGTGCCTGGTATCTTGACACATCGACATGTGTACATCTTCAGAGAGGTTTCTGGGAGCTGATACAATCACGACAAATACTTTGGTACATAAGGAACATGGGAAAAAAGCTACACAAATCCTTCCTCTCGCAATTGTAGAGCTGTCTTGAAGCATGTAAACAGGGAATTACTCACTCTGACCTAAAATAGTGTCATTTTAGATTCTTGTGAAAGACTATCTTAAAAGATAAATGGTCATTTATATCAAGTAGGTTTTTTTTTTCTCCTGCACTGGCCTAGAATTCACTGAGCTTAAGAAAAAAAAATGACTAGAAAGGTAAGAGCAGACACATTTCTATGGATATTCTTAATAAAAGTAAAGGCCCAAGGCTGAGAATCTCCTACCATGCAGATGCCAAGTAACTATTTAGTTAGTATATATAGATATATATCTATACAGTAAAACTTTGGTTTGAGAGCGTTTTGCAAGACAAGCAAAATGTTTTAATACATTTTGCCTTGATATACAAGCGATGTCTTGATATAAGGGTAGTGTCATGTCACAACTGAGTATAAAAAAGAAGAGAGGAGCCTCTAAGGCCCCGTACACACGACCAGTTTCCTCGGCAGAATTCAGCTTCCGACCGAGTATCTGGCTGAATTCTGCCGAGAAACCCGGCCGTGTGTACACTTTCGGCCGAGGAAGCCGACGAGGACCTCGGCGAGGAAATAGAGAACATGTTCTCTATTTCCTCGTTGTTCTATGGGAGCTCTCGCCCCACCGAGCTCCTCGGCGGCTTCAGTGCTGAACTGGCCGAGGAACTCGATGTGTTTGGCACGTCGAGTTCCTCGGCCGTGTGTACGAGGCCTAAGTGTAGCAATATGGTTACATTTAATGAAGGTACAACATTTATCAACTTATTGCCACACTTAGAGGTGTCTCTCTTCTCTTTTATACCCTATAAAAAATGCTTTGATATACAAGTGCTTTGGATTACAAGCATGTTTCTGGAACAAATTATGCTCGCAAACTAAGGTTTTGTATATATACAATATATACAATAATATAGTATATTACCAAAGTATTGGGATGCCTGCCTTTAAACACACATGAACTTTAATGGCATCCCAGTCTTAGTCCGTAGAGTTCAATATTGAGTTGGCCCACCCTTTGCAGTTATAACAGCTTCAACTCTTCTCGGAAGGCAAGCTACAAGGTTTAGGAGTGTGTCTAGGGTAATATTTGACCATTCTTCCAGGAGGGGAAATGTGTGGTCAGGCACTGATGTTGGATGAGAAGGCCTGGCTCGCAGTCTCCGCTCTAATTCACCCCAAAGGCGTTCTATTGGGTTGAGGTCAGTCAAGTTCCTCCCCCCTAAACTCGCTCATCCATGTATTTATGGACATTGCTTTGTGCACTGGTGCACAGTCATGTTGGAACAGGAAGGGACCATCCCCAAACTGTTCCCATAAAGTTGTGAGCATGAAATTGTCCAAAATGTTTTGATAGGTGCTGCTTTAGTGCATTGGAATGCTGATCAAAATAAATGTCATCACAACACACTAGCAAGCATTGCGTTTTTACAATGAAAGGTGTGAAGTTGGCCTTACTGTTTTCACCTTTTTTATTTCTTGTTGCTTGTTAATATTGCTAATATCCTGCAGCCTCACTTTAGCCACATTTTGTCTGTATGCATGGACTCCAATGACAGCTGCATAGAATTTGTTAGAATGGATTTCCTGACAGTGACAGTGGATCGTGTTAGAACAGCAGTAGTCTTGGCAGAAGCCCATGTGATAGGTGATGGTACAGAGGTCCAACTGGGAGACAGGGGACAGAGCATTGACATCCTATAGCAGGAGGGGCGCATGCGCGGAGCCCAGCGGGACGGACATGTCAGGCTGAAGCTCCGCTCCGTGTAGGAGAAAAAACCCGCTGATAACCCCGGTAACCGGAGATAAAACCGAGCGGTACCACGGATATATATCCCGGAGAGGTGAGGGATACCCCCCGAAGGCATAATGGTGTTAGGGGGAGCCAGGAGCAAGAATAAAACCTCCTCCATTAGCGGAGCACAGCAGACCGCAAGTACAGCTAAAAAGGCGCCAGGCTCCACAGACAAAATCACCTCAGGAAAGGGGATGAAACGAACGACACTTTCAGCTAAACTGATGGCAGCACAGTGTAATCTGGGCACAGATAGTGAGGAGGAAGAGGTTGAAGACATATTGTCAGCTAATAAACAGGACTCTACAATCCCCTCAGCCTTATTGAAGCAGTTTGAAAGAATGCTTCACAAAGCCCTAAAAATTACCTCAGACCAAATAACTACTAGCCTCACAAAAGAGATTAGAGAAATTGGAAATCGAACAGAAGTTTTAGAGGCCAAATTGGAAGAAATAGAGACATACACACAAGAATGCATGACTGAATTAGACATGCTTAAAGAGGAAAACGAAATTTTGCAGAATAGACAGGAAGATTTTGAGAACCGCGACAGGAGGTCTAACATTAGGTTCAGGGGAATCCCTGAGGCAGTCATAGACTTACAAGCCACCGCATTGGCGCTGTGTCAAGAGCTAGTGCCAGGAATAGCGGTAGAAAGGTTGGAAATGGACAGGATCCACAGAGCACTGACACCAAAAAGAGCAGACGGCCCTCCTAGGGACATTATAGCAAAGTTCCACTTTTATAAGACCAAGGAACAAATAATGGAGGCGGCTAGAGAGAAAAAAAACCTGTCATTTCAAGGATATGAATATCAGATCTTTGCAGACATATCCCAGTTAACTATAGCCAAAAGGAGGGCCATGAAACCTCTCCTGCTGGAGCTGCAGCGTCATAATATAAAATACCAGTGGGGATTCCCCTTCTCCCTGCGCTTTACAATACAAGGAACTAAAATTGTCTGTAGAAACCCAGAGCAGCTACGCCAAGCCCTGATGGATTTCAAGGTGATGGAGAGCCCTACGTCAACTAATTCGGCTCGCAGAAGACCAGCATCTGCATCCTCCCACAGCAGCCCACCTCGGCAGGACCACAACAACGGCCTACAGCAGACGCACAAAAGGGGCAGATTTGTCACACAGACCCAGGACCAAGAGGACACAATGGACTGAATTAACTCTGCATAAATCTACTAACCACTCTTTTTTTTTCTCTCCCATTTCAGCATTATAATACCCCAGAATGGATTGAATGTTACAATTTAAATGTATTTCTGTTCAGACTTTAATATTTATTTTGGATTTGCATAGCTTAAATAACCAATTCATTCATTCCCTACACCCTCAAAGGGAAAAAGGGATCACTTAGGTAACCCCTCATTAATCACAAGGCACGCTACCTGTGCCCACAGCAAATCTTAGCCACCTCCCACCCTGGGTACTCCCAGAGCAAGTTACCCTTAAAAAGCCTGGTCATAACTGCTTACAGGCGATAACAATGAAACGACCAAACCACTTTCTCCTGTACAAAACAAGATTTTAGTTTCACACATTCGGTCATACACCACGCACATTCTCCAAGAACACTCCCACTTTACTTATTTAGTATTAGAACGTTAAGACACAGTCAGCACTACTTGCTGCTGTTAACAAGATTGTCTCCCCTGACCTCCACACGTCAAAAGGTATGCTCAAACGTTAATCTAGCTAGTCTAGCTTATAATATGTTTATTTATAGCATTATATTAGAGTTACCCATATGGATACAATAAAATATTTCAGTATGCGGGCCTCCAAAACACGGATGCTCCATGCGCTTCACTGAGCTCCCCTCTGGTCCTCGCACTAATATGCGGGGACTAGACGAGGGCACCTTCTCCCCTGTTGGGGACACTTTCTCCCCATCACGGGACTCACTTGACTGTTTTAGTAGAATGCTATTGCTTATCAAAGTAACATGTACTAACGCACCTTATTTTCTTTCTTTTGTTACATTTTCTTTCTTGCATCCCTCCCCTATCCCTCTTCCCTATATGTCTGCACGGATTGGGTCGGGAGACCGCAACACATGGAATCACGGTAAGATAGGCATATTGGTTTGGCTGCCATGGCCCCGTTGAACATACTGTCTCTTAATGTCCAAGGTTTAAACCTACCACAAAAGCGCACAAAAGCTTTTAGGTATTTTCAGTCCAAAAAAGCACACGTAATCTGCTTACAAGAAACCCATTTCACCCCTTCCACTACCCCAAAATACTTTAACGCATCCTATCCACAAACATACTTGGCTTCAGCCTCTGTCAAAAAGAGGGGTACCTTAATCGCATTCCACAAAACAACACCATTCACAATGACGTCAGAAATTAAAGATCCAGAGGGTCGCTACATAATCCTGATTGGATTCATCATGGATTTGGCAGTGACCATAGTGTCCTATTACGCACCCAATGTTAACCCATTGGCATTTATGTCACACCTCTTTCAAACAATTAATACACATAAGAAGGGAGCCCTATTTGTTTGCGGTGACTCCAATCAGGTCCTCCTCCCTTTCCTAGACAAAACACCCTATTCCCCCCTAAACAAACAATCCAAATGGAATCTTTCCAATCTGTTAGCCAAATACAACCTGGTGGACTCCTGGAGAGAAACTAACCCAACAAAACGCAATTACACTTACTACTCCAACCCTCATCAGTCCTCTAGCCGCATAGATCACATATTTTTAACTACAGGAATGCTGCCGGAGGTGATCGCATCCAGCATCATTCCCATCCCCTGGTCGGACCACGACGCAGTATTTACCACAGTAGCTTCAGCAATTCCGAAGAACCATGACCCAACGTGGTATCTCCCGGAGATACTGCTTAAACACCCAACATACTGCGCAGAAATAGAACGTAATTTTAAAGAATACTTAGAACTGAATGCAACCCCAGAAATCTCCCCACTCACACTCTGGGAAGCACACAAACCGGTTCTGAGAGGGACCCTACAGAAACAAATAGGAAACCTTAAGCGCAAACGGATTCAATTAGCAAAAACCCTTGAAACAGAACATGAGTTAGCGTATATGGCCTTCCAACAGCACCACACCCCCACATCCAAAGCGCGGCTCGATAAAGCGAGCTTAGAATATGACCTATTTCTGACAGAATCGGCAGACAAAACACTTCTTAGGTCTAAGCACAAATTCTATAAATATGCCAACAAATCAGGGACTTACCTAGCTAGAGCACTAAATTCGACCAACAAATCCTATAACCCAATAAAATTAAAAATAGCAAATAACTATACCTCCAGTAATCCATGCAAAATAGTGAAGAAATTTAGCGAACACTTAAAGAAAATATATTCGGAAACAACCTCGTTTAATGAATCGGAAGCTGAAACCTTTTACTCGCAGATCAAATTACCGCACTTAAACGAAACCCAAAAATCACAGTTGGATGAAACAATATCGCAAGATGAGGTAGCGGAGGCCATCGACGACCTAAAATTGAATAAACGGCCTGGCCCAGATGGGTTCCCAGCTAGATATTTCAAAACATTCAAGGACTTAATCTCCCCCAGGTTGGCAGATGCTTTTAATGACGTATTAAAACAGAAATCCTTCAGGCAAGACTCACTAATGGCCACTATCTGTATGATCCCTAAGCCTCACACAGACACAACCCTAAGTGAAAATTACCGTCCAATATCTATGCTGAATGTTGACATTAAATTGCTAGGGAAAATATTAGCGCGTCGTCTTAATAAATTCATTGGAACACTGATCCACCGCGATCAGGTAGGATTCATGCCCAATAGGCAGGCGGGGGACAATATAAGGAGGGCGAATTTAATTGCACATATCGCTAAAAAAAGAGGAATCCCAGCGTGCTTTGTCTCTCTAGATTTAAAGCAGGCTTTCGATTCCGTCTCATGGGCATATCTAGAATTTAATTTGCGGAAATGGGGTTTCGGACCCAATTATATTCAGTGGATTCTGGAAATGTACAAAAATCCCAAAGCATACGTTAAATATGCTGGGTACAAATCAGAGACATTCAAAATACAAAGAGGTACTAGACAAGGATGTCCTTTATCCCCATTATTGTTCGCCCTCCTTGTAGAACCCCTCGCACAAAGGATCAGAACTGAATCAACAATTCTTGGTATAGAATTGGGAGGTATCAAGCACAAAATTTGCTTATATGCAGATGACATCCTACTTTTCCTCTCGTCGCCCCAGGTATCAGGCCCCAACTTATTCCCTATCCTCAACCAGTTCGCTTCATTCTCAGGTTTAGCAATAAATCCTAAAAAATGTAGAGCCTTAAACATATCATTGTCCACCATTGAACTAAGTGCCGCTAGGTCAGGTCTCCCTTTTGAATGGCAAACAAAAAGCATCCCATATTTAGGAATACACCTAACAGCTGCAGTAGCTGATCTATATTCGTTTAACTATCCCTCTCTCCTAAAACACATAACAAACCTCATGAAATCTTGGACCCTACTCTCGCTGTCTTGGTTTGGTAAAATAAACGCTATCAAAATGACAATTCTGCCGAAACTACTTTATCTCTTCAGAGTACTTCCCATCCCCATCCCGGCTCATTACTTTAGAATAATCCAAAAAAGAGTTTCATCCTTCATATGGGGCTCTTCCAAACCGAGAATTAAGCCCCAAACCCTATACTTACCTAAAGTTAAAGGAGGTCTGGGTTACCCCAACTTCTTACAATACTACAACGCAGCACAACTAGCAAATTTAGTGAAGTACCATGCAAAACACGAAGCTCCATTATGGGTGGCTATAGAAGCGCTAGAAAGCGATCCTATCTCAATCTCCAATATGCTCTGGATCTCCCCAAAATTACGCAAACATGTATGTAACCCCATTCTTAAACACTCCCTATCCTTATGGGACAAAATCAAAGCCAAGTACAGTCTTCAATCCCCGCACTCACCATTACTCTCATTTATCAAGAACCCTGAATTCTATCCAGCGTGGGTATACCCAGGTACATTCAAAGAATGGGTGAAAAGGGATTGCACGCAAAAATACAAATTTCTAAACTCTTCCTCCATTATTCCCTTCCCAACACTATGTGAATCACAGGGAATCCCTCAAAAGGAACTCTTCAGGTACCTACAAATAAAAAACTTTTTTCAACCCCTGGCAGACGCACCTGATCCGCCAACTCAGATGTCAATTTTTGAAACCATTTGTACAAAAGATCCACATGCTAGAGGCCTGATATCTACCATCTATTCCCAAATAATCACACATCCCAACACAGGGAAACTTCTATACGTGCGTCGATGGGAGGAGGACCTAAACACAGAACTGAGTGAATCGGAATGGAATCAAATATGGCTCAACATCAAAACTGCATCCCCAAATGTGATAGCGTCAGAGACCAATTACAAAGTGCTTGCTAGATGGTACCTGGTACCTGCCAGAATTGCTAAATTTACTCGCAACTATTCAGACCTATGCTTTAGGGGATGCACGGATATAGGAACCTATTATCACACTTGGTGGTCGTGCCCGAAAGCGCAAATATTTTGGCGGAAAATTTTTCAAATAGCTTACATTTTACTGGGGAAGAATTTCACGTTAGAACCTAAAATAGCCTTACTCAATTTAAAACCGGCGGATGTATCAAATACACAATTCAAACTTATCAGACAACTTTTCACAGCCGCAAAGCAAACAATGGCCAAAGCATGGAAATCCCCAAATTTGTCAGTGGAGGAAGTCCACGCCAGAACAAACACAGCAATGACTCACGCCAAAATGTCGGCCATTGAAACGGACACGATTACCAAGTTCGAACAAGAATGGAAACCTTGGATTACTTATACAATGTCTAATACTTTCAATAATGAGGTTTTGATGCCATGGTAGCCCAGCCAATGTAACGTTAGCGGCATCTCTTGCTGAAGGTGGTTGTCCCCCGGCCTAGTCCTGCAGACTCCCTTGCCCTACCTTCTCCCTCCTGTCCCCTCCTCCCGCTTATTTCCCTTATTTCCTTTATTTCCCTTTTTTCTTTTTGTCTTGTTTTGACTCAATCTCTGTCTTCGTCCTGGTGATATGGATCGTTCATAGGTTTATGATACATATCTCACCCCAGATATCTTTGAAGAATAACAATGTTGAAGCTTTCAATGCAATACTCTACAAACAGTTCTGTGTGTGGAAATATTAATATAGTTGGTATGATACTAAGTTACACCTCAGGTTACCCCACCACGGAAATATAATATTGCAAGATCGTTATAAACCTTTTTAGCAAGGACGTATTGTTATTATTATAAGTTAGCGCTACAATAACTAACATGCGAAAGAACTCTCTCCTTAATTACAATGTGTTCTTATTCTACAATGTTTGTATAACTCCTTTGACAAATCACAAATAAAGACTTTTGACAAGGACATCCTATAGCAGGAAGTTTCTAAAAAAGGCCTTTGTAGCAGGATCAATGGGTATTTAAGAACATGTAAATGAGTTAAAATATACTTTATTATTGTAAAACTGTCTGGAGGCATTTTTTAAGTCTGGAACTAGCTAACTGCGGCAGAAGTAGGGGAGCATCTTTGGGCAGTTACATATAGAAGACGTAAGGCGAGCAACTTTTCAGGTCAACAGCCTGAAATAACCCAAAGATTCCATGACAAATTCTACAAAACATAATCAGCTCCAGTAAAGATACAACACTGTTTTTGAACTTTTAGCACCACTGAAGCTTACTTGCCACCATCCGTCTGGTTGAGTAACAAGTGTACAACTGTCAATCCATATGTCCACTATTTGGAGGAAGATAAAGAACATCTCTGGGACACGCAGGAGACATGACAGGGAGAGTGACGAGAAGGCCATTAGGGTAGATTGGAAACAGTCACTTTATGTTACAAATGGCGTTTAACAGGATTTTATCTGACTCTCATTTAAAGAGCTTGGAGATTGCAGCAGATATAAGACCATTAGCCAGAGGATACATTTTTGTCAAGTCATGCAAGGGAAGTGCCCTTAAAATGACACTATAGAACATATATTATATGTACCTGTGAGTGAATAGGCTGCACAAAAGTATAATTTTTTGTAATAACAAAACATACTGTATAAAATACTATAAGCACATCCTAAACAGATGGTTGATGGCCCATTCTAATTATCATTACCATACTGTTTTTCAGTCCATAACTCTGATTATTGGTACAGTACATCTCTGCTTCCTTTCATTTGTCATTGAAAATGGCAAAACAATGTTTTTTTCTGACAAGTATAAAATAATGCTCTCCTGTTCCCCTGTTACACTCTGAGTTACATGGAAGGATGATCAGCTTAATAGCTAATTAAGGAACTGCGAAGATATTCTCAAGAAAATAGCTTGATCGTGGCAATACTAAAATATTTAAGATGATATTTATTAAGAACTGGAGAGCTTATTACATGTAGTAATTAAATGTAATATGGCATACTTTATTTAATATTATCATCCGCTACTACATGGTTGGATTATGATATTCTGAGATAAGTATCATTACAAAATGACTGCTACCTAATTTCAACTGATTTTGCAGAATTTCACTGACTGCAGGAGCACTGCACACAAATGTAAGCTGCAATATATGACATTTTTGTAAACATTATTCATATTTTCCTCTATCAATTGTATTATATGAAATATCAGATTTTGTCTTAACATTCTACAGATCTTTTATTATATTTATATATATTATACATGATTTGTATGGCACCAACAGTTTGTACAGCTCTTTACAAGATTAAGGGAGTTAGTACAGTTACCATACAATTCAATACAGGAGGGTTCAGAGGGCCCTGCTTGTGAGAGCTTATGATCCAAAGGGTGAGACAAGTGATACAAAAGGTAGTAATTGTAGGGGGGTGAGCTGAAAAAGTAAAAGTAAAATTGTTAGGTAGAGGTGGTATAGGCTCCCCTAATGAAATGAGTTTTCAAGCATCACTTGAAAGTGGACAGAGAAGAAGATAGACAGGCAGACTGGGGTAGGTGATTCCAAGAGGAAAAGAATGGCTCTAAGGAAATCCTGTAGGTGAGGATGGAACGAGGTGAAAAGGGTGCAAGAGAGCAGGAGGTTTTGTGAGGAGCAAATGGGATGGTTTGGGATGTTTGGAAATGAGGCTGGTGATTTTCTGTAGGACAGAGATGTGGAAAGCTTTGTTTGTTGTAGATAACATTTTGAATTGTATGTGTTGAGTGAGCTAAAGCCAGAGGAAGACTTGCCAGTAAAGGTTCATGAACACTTATGCCTTGTACACACGATCGGAATTTCCGATGGAAAAAGTCTGACAGACTTTTTCCATCGGATATTCCGATCGTGTGTAGCCCCATCAGTGTTTTTTCATTTGAAATTCCGAAGAATTCCATCGGAGTTTAGATATAGAACATGTTCTATGTTTCTCCGATGGAATTCTGTCAGAATTCCGATGTGATTTGGCCAGGCAAAAGCCTGATCATGTGTACGCAGCATAAGTGGTCAGAAAGGTGGACTGACAGGTCTGACAGAAGCATACATGAAATACTGAAGGGGCAAGAAACAAGACTTGGAAATGTTGAGGAGACCAGGGCAGCATGCTTTGGACAGTGATTGGATGTAGGGCTGATGGGAGAGGTCAGAGTGAATGACTGCAGTGCTGTTGTTCCTAAAAGAGAAGTTAGAGCGCATTCACACCTCCGCGACAAAACGCCCGACGCCGGACGCTCGTGCCGCTGGAGGGGAGAATTAAGTAAGTTAGTGATGTGTGAAGAGACAGAGAGGGTTGAGAGATAGATTTGGGTGTCATCAGCATAGAGATGGTATTGGAAACCATGGGAGATTATCATTGATCCAAGGATGGGGAGTAGATAGAGGATAAAAAGAGACCTTAGGACAGAGGGAGAGGGGGAAATAGTGCTGTAGGTTACACTGATTATGTGCTGAAA
This sequence comes from Rana temporaria, assembly GCF_905171775.1. NCBI lineage: Eukaryota > Metazoa > Chordata > Amphibia > Anura > Ranidae > Rana > Rana temporaria. Next base: position 280,058,494 of record NC_053490.1, read on the forward strand.
TAGGAGAGGAACCAGGAAAGAGTCTTGTAGGCAGAGAGACCAACCGATTCAATTAAAGATTAGTCAAAGGAAGAAGGACCTGCTGCTCCAGGTTTATATAATAACCCAAATAGAATCTGATGAGGAATGACAGCCCGGGCCCGCCTCCGTGGGATACGTGAAGAAAAAGAAAAACGGCTGCACATCAAAAGGTTCCAAATGCCTTTATTGAAATCACAGTGATGACAACAAGGACACCAGAAAGCAGTCACATAGACACGTTTCACACATACAGTACATCTTGTGCTTAATCATTACAATGACTCTCCTAGCTGACAGAATCTATATAGGACCGCCCTTGCATCAATAGGTGTTCACAGGGTGGCCATATTCAACAGCAGATACACAACATGATCAACAATTTAAATAAATCACAGGACTAACAAAACAACTTATGCTCCTCAGACCTCCTGCTCTCTTGCCCCCTTGTCAACAATTATTATATATAGATAAGTAATAAAAACACTAAAGGGAATCATGCTACATATATTGAATCGCTAATATTTCATATTGATACACTACATTACCAAGAAGGAGAAACAAATAAAATAAAATAAAAAAGTGCCATAGAGGCTGTGAAAAAACACACATAAACACCTCACGACCACAAATTAAATGCTGAACAAAAATAAAAAAAGTATATATAATAACATATGTGTGCATATACAAAAGTAGTAATAAATCAAGAATAAAGAATACAATTCTATGTATATTAGCCAACAATATACTAATATAGATAGAAACTCGCTAATGGTTCAATAGTTCACACACACACATGCACACACACTGATAATGTTTTAATAGACATACCAACCAATAAATAACCATATACAATATCTCACAAAAGTGAGTACAACCCTCACATTTTTGAAAATATTTTATTATATCTTTCCATGTAAAATTGTATTATATGTTTTCAGGTTCCCTCAATGAACTGTTGTTCCCCAGTGCGGCATCACACATGCAGCCCTAGACCATGGCACTCCCACCACCATGCTTGACTGTAGGCAAGACACACTTGTCTTTCTACTCCTCCCCTGGTTGCTGCCACACATGCTTGTTGCTAGGGATGAGCTTCAAGTTCGAGTCAAACTCATGTTCGACTCGAACATTGCCTGTTCGCCTGTTCGGCGAACAGCAAACAATTTGGTGTGTCCGTGGCAAATTCGAAAAGCTGAGGAACACCCTGTAAAAGTCTATGGGAGAAATCTTAAGTGCTAGTTTTAAAGGCTTATATGCAAGTTATTCTCATAAAAAGTGTTTGGGGACCTGGGTCCTGCTCCAGGGGACATGTATTAATGCAAAATAAGTTTTAAATGGCTGTTTTTTCGGGAGCAGTGATTTTAATAATGCTTAATGTGAAACAATAAAAGTGAAATATTCCTTTAAATTTCGTATCTGGGGGGTTGTATAGTATGCCTGTAAAGCAGCGCTTGTTTCCCTTGCTTAGAACTGTCCCTGCACAAAGTGTAATTTCTGAAGGAAAAAAAGTCATTTAAAACCACTCGCGGCTATAATGTCGGCTCCCGGCAATACAGAGAAAAGTCATTGATGAAAATAAAATGCGTGGGGATTCCCCCTAAATTCAATTACCAGGCCCTTCAGGTCTGATATGGATATTAAGGGGAACCCCGTGTCAAATTTAATAAAAAAATGGCGTGGAGTTCCCCCCAAAAATCCATACCAGACCCTTTATCTGAGCATGCAGGCTGCAGAAAAAGATGAGAGAGCGCCCCCTTCTGAACCATACTAGGCCACATGCCCTCAACATTGGGAGGATGCTTTGGGGGTCCCCTCAAAGCACCATGTCCTCATGTTGATGGGGACAAGGGGCTCATCCCCACAACCCTTGCCCAGTGCACCCCACAATGTACCCCATTACCAATTCACATGGGGGGCTGGGATCTGGGGGTCCCCTTTGTTAAAGGGGTCTTCCAGATTCTGATAAGCCCGCAGACCCCCACAACCACCGGGCAAGGGTTGTGGGGATGAGGCCCTTGTCTCCATCAACATGGGGACATAGTGCTTTGAGGGGTCACAGACCCCCAAAGCATCCTCCCAATGTTGAGGGCATGTGGCCTGGTACGGTTCAGGAGGGGGGCGCTCTCTCGTCCCCCCTCTTTTCCTGCGGCCTGCCAGGTTGCATGCTCCAATAAAGGGTCTGGTATGGATTTTTGGGGGGAACTCCACGCCATTTTTTTTATTTGGGGTGGAGTTCCCCCTAAAATCCATACATCCATACCAGACCTGAAGGGCCTGGAATGGATATTTGGGGGGAACCCCACATTATTATTTTTTTATTTGACGCGGGTTCCGCTTAATATCCATACCAGACCTGAAGGGCTTGGTAATTGAATTTGGGGGGACCCCCACCTATTTTTTTCTATGAATGACTTTTCTCTGTATTGCCGGGAGCCGACAATTCATTATAGCTGCGAAACCGAATGGGCGGGTGTTCGGCTCATCCCTACTTGTCGCCATCTTAACTGAATAGGTTTATCTTGGTCTCATCAGACCACAGGACATGATTCCAGTAACTCAGCAAACTTTGCGGGCTTTCTTGTGCATCATCTTTAGAAGAGGCTTCCTCTAGGGATGACAGCCATGCAGACCAATTTGATGCAGTGTGCTGCATACAGTGCTAACACTGACAGGCAGACCCCCCCCCCCCTCAACCCATGCAGCAATTCTGGCATACGTCTATATCCAAAAGACACCCTCTGGATATGATGCTGAGCATGTGCATTCAACTACTTTGGTCGACCATAGGTCAAGGCCTGTTCTGAGTGGAACCTGTCCTGTTAAACTGCTGTACAGTCTTGGCCACCATGCTGCAGCTCAGTTTCAGGGTATTGGCAGTCTTCTTATAGCCTAGGCAATCTTTATGTAGAAAGTTTTTTGCCATGAGGTGCCATGTTGAACTTCCAGTGACCAGTATGAGAGCCAACACCAAATGTAACACACTTGTTTACCCATTCACACCTGAAACCTTTTAACACTAACGAGTCACATGACACCAGGGAGGCAAAATGGCTCCTGTATAATAATATAATAATAATAATTATTTTGCGGGGCTCCCTTGACTACCCATTTTGGAATCCAAGCAATGTTAGTTCCCTTTGACTGGAAAGACATTGCAAAAGTGCAAACGTTTTTGTGAAAGCTGTGCTGTGTGCTGTAATGGGCTATCTCATTCTACCTGGGTACAAGGTACTCTGCTACTGTGGAAAGGATGAAAGGATAGAGAAATGATGCCTTGAGGGGAATCCTGTAAAGTGGCAGGTTAAGGCATGTAACATACTAACCTAACTGTGTAATTAAGGTACTGACCTTGGACCATATTTTGTTTGGAGGAATAGTACATCATAGGGTACTCTCCTAATGGAAGGCATTGAGAATAGTACATCATTGGGTACTCTCCCAATGGGAGGCATTTTAGTTGCTTCCTTTGGTGAACTGTGCATTTACTTTATTACCACTACCCCTAGTGTGCCCTATTTGTACAGTAAAAGTAGCAGTAGTGTCCTATGCTTCTGTTTGATATTACATATTTAGCACTATCATTCTCTTTGCATTGCATATCTTTCAAAGTGGGAGCTTCATAGTCTCAGCTTAGCTGGGTCTTTTTTGTTTTCTTTGCGTTCTTTCACACAGTTGAATCACAGTAATGTTAATTGCCATACCATCCAGCAAGGATTGATAACATTTTGTTGTACAAACCAATGTGTGTGTGTGTGTGTGTGTTTTTCAACCATTCGACCAAGTCTAGACTTTATAGATGAGCCAATCATTTTACAGAAGTCAATTAACACTGATACTGGTCAGGTTTTTAAAGATTTCCCAATTACATTTCCCCACAGATCATACCATGTTTCAAGCATGAGCCAAGGTGGGAAACATGTTTTAGAATGAATCTTACCCTGCCTAGCGGTATTCCCGAGTCTGGCTCGGGGTGGAATTTCAGCACCAATAGCGGTAACCCCGAGCCAGCTTACAGATTACAGTACTGTATGAAATAAATACACACCCCCATTGTCCCTAGTGGTCTGTCCAGTGTCCTGCATGCACTTTTATATAATAAAAACTGTTCTTTCTGCCTGGAAACTGTACATTGTTCATAGCAACCAAAAAGTGTCCCTTTATGTCAAAGTGGTTTTAGACCAGCTAGAAAACAGCTATAATCACTTGCAGAATTGAGCGATAGCAATTTGTGGGGAAATTCGTCATCAAACACTAAATCTAATGACAGCGACAATTCTGCAACTGAGCAAATTTCATTGTTTTTGATTTGATTACATTATTGAATAATTTTTATTATTATTATATTATTATTTGTTATAATTATTTATAGTTATTTATTATATTATAATTTATGATTTTGTGCTTCAAACTTTATCATACCCGGGATGTCTACTAGACTCTTGTTTGGACAAAAATGAGAATTTTTCCTAGGAATTACAGGCCTATAATATAAAACGCCAAATTTCCATGCAAAATAATGGTACAGCTTTCAGTACCTAAAATCTGAAAGAATCATACCACCAGGGAGGTTAATAGAGGTGGTTTAATGCCAGGAGAACAATTCATGCCATGATATCCAATTTCCTAAAGTCTCCATGGACGTTAAAGTGTGTGTTGGTTCAGAGTTTCAGCCGAAGCAGGTTTAGCTGCAATATCAAGGAAGCAGAGCTTAAAGAGAGGCATGCTTTGAAATGCCCTCTTGTTAAAATGCAGGGTAATAAAAAAAAAAAGTCCTGTAGGGGGGAAAGTTAGATATTACACTTACCTTTGTTCTGGATAGTGCAGGGGGGTGGAGTTCTCCTATCTATAGGATCCTGGGAAATGGTATTTCAAATTTTGTTAGAAGATGTATCAGCTCAGTGCTGGAAGCATCTTCTGAGCTAAATTTGGAATACTCTACATTCCCCAGATCTGTCAGAAAGAAGGGTAACATTACCTTTCACTGGTGGAAGTTGCAGAAAGGTAAGTATTCTAACTAACTTTTTTTTCCTTAAGTTTTTTAAACTTTTATGCTGTGTTCAAAAAGTTTTTATGCTGAGGTCAAAAAGCTTTTATGCTGAGGTCAAAAAGCAAGTGAAATGTGTTAGAGGGATGTGGATTGGCAGGAGGCAAATTTGTAGCCTTTCTGATACACATACCATTGGGCAGCTTTCCAATGCATGCTTTCACTTTTCACTTTCAGAGTTCTGTGACCAGGTAAGAAGGGCCCTTTGGAAGCCTGCACCCTGGAGGGTTAGAAGCATTGGGGGATTTTGAAGAAGCTTGGAGCGGGGTTTTGGTTCATATATTCTCACTATCAAAGAGATATCATAGATTTACAAGTGGGGAAGTACAATTGTTTGAGCTTTATATGACAATAGGTAAGATTCATGAAGCTTAGAATAATACTTCTGGATGGTGTGCAATCTCTTGTCACATGGTGTGCAATTTCTTGTCACATGTTGTGTGCATCTTATGTTTCTGAAAACAAAAGCAGATGGTGTTCAGAGCCTGGGAATACAATGTCTACATTATCAGGGGCTTGTATTTAGAGCCATTCAGAAAATAAGATTATAAGGAAAATGATCCTAAATGACCTAGAAAAATGCACACACTTAGTTCCATAAGATGAATAAAGTGATGAAATCTGTAACTACTTAATGAGTAGGCTGTATGCCATAAGTGTCTAACTGAAGAAAAATAATGTGTGAATAGAGTCTACTGCTAAACACCAGAAGCTCAACAATAAAAAAATAACCCAAATCACTTGACAAACTAAACAAGCAAAAGATAAATATCTAAATAAAAAATACAATGTGCTTGAGCTGTGTTCTAAGATGTACTGCCCTTAAAAATGTTTTATGTTTAGGATGACTGTATAGTATTTATTCAGCGAAACAAATTGTGGCTGTGACTGGTATTGAATTGCTCAGAAGATGCCCTGTATGTGAAAAGCATATTAACATCTTTCTGTGGGCAATTCCCTAATGTTACACAGGTTTAAACTGGCTCAATTGCCCTAAAATGGAATTAAATTAATTAGCCTGACTTCAATGCACAAAACTAATGATTATTGATGCTTTACAATACTTCAGGGAGAAAAAAGGTGATTCATGAACCACAAAACAAGACTAATCATGGCAGAAAAAAGCATTTATCAGTGTCTGTGTACAAAAAAGGCCTTTTTTTGTGTGCAGTTCTAGAGATTGTAATGAAGCCAATTATTTTACAAACCTATGTCATTTTTATGAGTATCTAATGAATTACAGGGTTAAAGATTGGATCCAATACATTTAAATGCACTCAGTGCATGACCATTAAAGCACAATAATGTTATTTAAATGGCATCTACTCACATTTCCTTGCCTGGAGACAAACTTCTTCACAAACTGTTCATGCCAATGTAAGGGTCAATGCTTACTGACGAGCCGTGTGTGCATTTATTTTAGGTCCCCCCAAAAGTTTAGGAATTCAAAGGTGTTTCTTCTCTAAAACAGTCCTGGGAAATCTAATTTATTAATAAGGTTATGTACTGTAGATGATCTACAAAAATCTACAAAATATGCACTTGTTGTAGGAGCCAGACAGGTTTGAAAGCCTATACACTGTGCATTATTAGTGTCAATAACCCTAACGTATGGAAGGGTAAATGCCTTACTAACTAGCCCCGTGTACATTTATTTTAGGTCCCCCAAAAGAAAAGGAAATCAAATGTTGTTTATTTTCTAAAACAGCCCTAGAAAATGAAATTCATTAATAAGGTTGTATAGGTGATCTATAAAAATCTATAAAACATGCACTTGTTGTAGGGGCTAGACAGGTTCCAAAACCTATACACTGTGCATTATAATGCCACGTACACATGTTCGGACATTCCAACAACAAAACCGTGGATTTTTTTCCGACGGATGTTGGCTCAAACTTGTCTTGCATACACACGGTCACACAAATGTTGTCGGAAATTCCAAACGTCAAGAACGCTGTGACGTACAACACGTAAGACTAGCCAAGAAATTATGTTTAATAGGCAGTGCGGCTCTTCTGCTTGATTCTGAGCATGCATGGATTTTTGTGCATCGGAATTGGCTATACACGATCGTAATTTCCAACAAGAACTTTTGTTGTCGGAAAAATTGAGAACCAGCTCTCAAACATTTGTTGTCCGAAATTCCAACAGCAAATGTCCGATGGAGCATACATACGGTCGGAAATTCGGACCGTGTGTACGCGTATTAGTGTCAATAACCTCAAAACATGTCATTATTTTTCAATAAATCTTCTGCATCATTTAACATGTTGCACATTTTTTGTTTTGCTATATAATACTTATAGGACCGAACTTATATTAATTTGACAACCTGTTGACAGCAGCACACATGACATTGTGCATCAAGACCAGGTTTCACAGACTCATTAAGCCATTAATCCTATTGTCTTAAAAAACAACACAAAATGCTTTTCCAGTGTTCTAGAGAATGTATGAGAAATCACAATGTGAATTGTAATCCTCTATATGCCAAGAAAAATCACCCTGCTGAATGCAACAACATTATTAAGCTACAAAAAACTTTCAAAAATGTAAATAGTATGTTTGTACTATTCATACATTTATTCATTGAATAAATAACCTACTGCAAAATATCAACACTCAATAGATGTATGTTAATACTCCTCCCCAAATACACACAATGGATATAATAAGACACATATTTTCCTACTCGTATAACACCCCACTAACATTAATGGGCTAACTGGCCCTGCTACTTTTATGTTAATGTCTACTTTTAATTAGTAGTCCTTCCCATTCTCCCAAGCCAACAACTCACTCAAAAATACAGTTATTTTAAATAGATATGTGTTTACTGTTAACAGCGTTTATAACCAATTGCTGCACAGAATGTAAAGATTTAATATATCATACCTTATAAAGCAATTACTATATGTTCTGATCTTACTGTAGCCCAACCCTTATGATGTTGTTAAAATATTGGCATCATAGTTTGGCTGCATCTTGAGAAGAAGTAGAGGAGGGGTCAGGAAAGCTGCAGAGTGTGGGGGCATTGTAGGATCAATGTATACGGTAAACCAAATGTTATCAAACTGGGGAGAAAGTGTTATATGCTGCTCGGGACCATCAGGAAAAAAGAACAACTTTACACATGTGAAGTCTATTTTGTTGTGCAGGCTTTTACTACCTATAATATTATTTTCATTTCAGCAAAGCTTAATGCACATAGAAGTTACAAAACTGTTGCACCCAATGTAATTCCTTCTATTTTAGTAACATTTGCACATTTTTCAAGTGATCTGCATATTTGATTTTTTCTTTTGGTGGGTACACAGTAGAGTAGGCAGGAGGTATATAACGGGGGTGCACTACCATCACAAGAGTGCACAGTGGGTGTTAAGAAACAGAGGCGTGCAACAAGGAATAATAGCTCACCTTTAGAGATATTTTTATTTTCTGAGATGATGTTTACAACAGGTAAAGTTTGGATGTCAGGAAGGATTGGCTGGTGAGACTTCAGCAGAAGTTGTAGAATCTCTGTCCCACTTTCTTTACTTTCCATTCAAAAAAATACCAGTCAGACATGAAGGCTGGTAACCTATACCAAACGTGATGGGGATCATACAACCCCTGTCTATTTTAATACCAGCCCACATGACAATCACCATAAAGTGGGCACTGCAAAAAGGATGTCCTATAGCACTAGCACAACTGTAACAGTGAAAGACACTTCTGACCCAGAGCTGAAGGATCCTTTAGAGCCAAATGATTTGATGCTAGCAAGACTACCTACCAATTCAATATGGGCCAGAAAAAAAAACATAAACAGAAATAATATGAAGGCAAATAAGCATTTACATTTTTGTCCCATATAAACAGGCCACTATGTATTGTAAAATAGATCTTCTACTTGCAGCATGCATGCAAAATCACACTGCTATCTATCAAGCACAGCCTAGAAGCAAGACTGGGCTACATTATTACCATGTAAGTAATATTCTGTCTTTTTGTGTTAGTATCAAGAGTAACAAATCTTCCGTATTGGGATTTATACACTTAAATTCAGCTTCTTTGTCAAACTTGGCTTGAGTGAGAAGAACGTGAGCCGGAACTCAGAAAGAAGGCGAGATATTCAAAGTACAATAGATAATCCAGCTTTAAATAGAGGGATGTGGGAGACAAAAATATAAGTCTCTAGAAAGACCAAAATAATTTTTAAACTGTGCCAACAAAGCAACTAAAACACTGCATAGCTTACATTAAAATAGTAAATGGAAAATGGATTTAACCTTCTTTTATGATTTATAAACCTTCAAGATGTTATTTTTATGAAGTGTAAAGCAGGGTGTGTTCTACAAACCAGACAGAGTACATATTAATCACCAACATGCTTGACCTTTTTTTTTTTTTTATGGTCATGGCCTCTACTAAAACATGTAAAACAGTTATTGCTAAATAGTAGTTTGAAATATACATATATCTCCAAGCTTCCTTTGATGCTACAAAAGATCAATCACAATGACAATGAGCTCTATTAGCATATACGATACGCCGCCGTAAGTCAGAGAGGCAGGTGCTGTATTCACAAAGCACTTGCCTCCTAAGTTACAGCGGCGTAGCGTAAATGGGCCGGCCTAAGCGCGCCTAATTCAAATGAGGATCAGGGGGGCGTGTTTTATGTTAATGACTCGTGACCCGATGTGATTGACGTTTTTAACGAATGGCGCATGCCCCGTCCGTGGTCATATCCCAGTGTGCATTGCTCCAAACTACGCCGCAAGGACGTATTGGTTTCGACATTGAACGTCAATTATGTCCAGCCCCATTCATGGACGACTTACATAAACTACATAAAAATTTCAAAATTCGACGCGGGAACGACGTCCATACTTAACATTGGCTAGGCCAGCTTTTTGTTCGACTAACTTTACGCCGGAAAACGCCTTACGTAAACGGCGTATCTTTACTGCGACGGGCAAGCGTACATTCGTGAATAGGCGTGTCTCACTGATTTACGCATTCTATGCGTAAATCAGCATTCACGCCCCTAGCGGCCGGTGGAACTAGACAGCTAAGATATGCCCGTATTTCACATAGGTTTACAGCGGGGCTACAACAAAATGGCCGACGGACTCCAGGACACAGCAGACATTTTCCACGGTCTATTTAAGATACTGGTTTACACCTAGCGTCATCCCCTGAAGAAGTCACGTGGTGTAACGACACACGTAGGGAACAGGAGCACCAGATCCAACATGCACTGACGGCGGAGAGACAAGCTCGCTGCTCGTAAGTTTTTGGTTTTGCCCTTCCATTTTAAAAGTGAGTTTTTTACTTTGTAATCAGCCTGTAATAAATTTTATATACGGTACTGCACCATGGGTCTCCTTTCTTCCACCCATACCTACCGGATACCATGGTTCAAGATAAGAGGTGGAAGATTTAGAAGAGTGACTCCTTTTCACATATCCACATATCCGGTGTTCGTGGAGATAGGCCCACTATTCATTGCCTCCATGTGAGTGCGTGTATATGTGATATACAGTAGGTGTTTGTGATATTGTGCTTTTAGCACGACAGCGTCGCGCTGATACTCGGCGACATGGTGCCGAGATCTCGCCGACATCGCACTCACTGGAATAGTGACAGCACATCCCAGCAAGCGCGTCATAGAAGCGACGGGAGATCCGACTTGGATTCCCACCAATTCTACACGTGTGCGGCGTTTGTTATGAATCCTGAAGGGGAAGTCCCCGCCGGATTTTAAATAAAAATCTGGCATGGGTCCCCCCTCAGGAGCATACCGGGCCCTTAGGTCTGTTATGGGTTGTAAGGAGAGCCCCCCTACGCCGAAAAAACGGCGTAGGGGGTCCCCCTACAATCCATACCAGACCCGTATCCAAAGCACGCTACCCGGCCAGCCAGGAAGGGAGTGGGGACGAGCGAGCGCCCCCCCCCCCCTCCTGAGCCGTACCAGGCTGCATGCCCTCAACATGGGGGGGTTGGGTGCTCTGGGGCAGGGGGGCGCACTGCGGCCCCCCCACCTCAGAGCACCCTGTCCCCATGTTGATGAGGACAGGGCCCCTTCCCGACAACCCTGGCCGTTGGTTGTCGGGGTATGCGGGCGGGAGGCTTATCGGAATCTGGGAGCCCCCTTTAATAAGGGGGCCCCCAGATACCGGCCCCCCACCCTAAGTGAATGAGTATGGGGTACATCGTACCCCTACCCATTCACCTGCAAGAAAAGTGGTAAAAACACAAATAAACCACACAGTGTATTAAAATATTTTATTTTTCTGCTCCGGAGGGGCCTCCCCTGTCTTCTTTATTAGCTCTTTTACCAGGGGAGGCTTCTTCTTTGACGTCTTCGGGTGGGTGGGGGCCGCCGTCTGGTTCTCTTCCACCGCCGGGGGGGGGTGGCTTTTAAAAAAGCCCCCACCCCCCGGCGGGTTTCCTCCGGCGTCTTCGGCGGGGCTCTTCTTCTTCCGCTATCCCGACGGGTCTTCTCCGCTATCCGGGGGGTCTCGCCGCTCTCCGCTGTTGACTCGTCGCACCCCGGTTCTTCGTCTCGCTGTCCGGTCCCTTCTTCCGTGCTGTACGTCTTCTTCCGCGCTTTGACGTCATGTTCTTCACTTCTGTTCTTCTCCCGATGTTGACACGCCGGTCCTCCTCGCTGAAATGACGGATGCGCGCCTTGCATCGGACCTATATAGGCCTCACAGTCCCATCATGCTCTGTACCTACCCATGTGATACCTACCCACGTGGGTAGGTATCACATGGGTAGGTACAGAGCATGATGGGACTGTGAGGCCTATATAGGTCCGATGCAAGGCGCGCATCCGTCATTTCAGCGAGGAGGACCGGCGTGTCAACATCGGGAGAAGAAGAAAAGTGAAGAACATGACGTCACAGCGCGGAAGAAGACGTACAGCACGGAAGAAGGGACCGGACAGCGAGACGAAGAACCGGGGTGCGACGAGTCAACAGCGGAGAGCGGCGAGACCCCCCGGATAGCGGAGAAGACCCGTCGGGATAGCGGAAGAAGAAGAGCCCCGCCGAAGACGCCGGAGGAAACCCGCCGGGGGGGTGGGGGCTTTTTTAAAAGCCACCCCCCCCGGCGGTGGAAGAGAACCAGACGGCGGCCCCCACCCACCCGAAGACGTCAAAGAAGAAGCCTCCCCTGGTAAAAGAGCTAATAAAGAAGACAGGGGAGGCCCCTCCGGAGCAGAAAAATAAAATATTTTAATACACTGTGTGGTTTATTTGTGTTTTTACCACTTTTCTTGCAGGTGAATGGGTAGGGGTACGATGTACCCCATACTCATTCACTTAGGGTGGGGGGCCGGTATCTGGGGGCCCCCTTATTAAAGGGGGCTCCCAGATTCCGATAAGCCTCCCGCCCGCATACCCCGACAACCAACGGCCAGGGTTGTCGGGAAGGGGCCCTGTCCTCATCAACATGGGGACAGGGTGCTCTGAGGTGGGGGGGCCGCAGTGCGCCCCCCTGCCCCAGAGCACCCAACCCCCCCATGTTGAGGGCATGCAGCCTGGTACGGCTCAGGAGGGGGGGGGGGCGCTCGCTCGTCCCCACTCCCTTCCTGGCTGGCCGGGTAGCGTGCTTTGGATACGGGTCTGGTATGGATTGTAGGGGGACCCCCTACGCCGTTTTTTCGGCGTAGGGGGGCTCTCCTTACAACCCATAACAGACCTAAGGCCCCGGTATGCTCCTGAGGGGGGACCCATGCCGGATTTTTATTTAAAATCCGGCGGGGACTTCCCCTTCAGGATTCATAACAAACGCCGCACACGTGTAGAATTGGCAGGAATCCAAGTCGGATCTCCCGTCGCTTCTATGACGGCTCTGTCTCCATCGCGGCAAGCCAGCTCGGCGCTGGCTCCCGCGATGGGGCTCGTAGGTGCTCAATCTCGCCGAGAAAGAGAGCGAGATTGACACAAAATCGGGTTCACCTACTGTATCAGTCTTTCTTCTAAGCAACCCCACAGGATCACGCTATTATTCGTTTATTCTGTTTCCCTGTTTTATGCCAATTTGATGAGGAGTCCCTTCCCAGCTTTATCAGCCTTGCTGCAGCCTTGAGGATACACCTGTGGTACTTTGAGCTATCCGTGCTATAGCTCTGAGGTGAGCATTTAGTACCACAAGAGGTGTCTGCACTGAAGTCTGCCCTTCCCAAACACTGGTTTTTGGTTTCCCCTGGAATCACCATTTAAATGGACCTTAATGTACTTTATTTACACGTGTGGTGTTTTTTCACTTTTTTGTGTTTGTAGTGGACCTTCTACTGCAGTCCACTCATCTATATACTTGGTTGTATATTTACAATATTGCACCAGTTCACATTATTGTTATAGTTTGCTATATATGTGTTGATACATTGTTGCCATTTTTTCTATCTATTTGGATTCACCTTCACCCTTATTTCATTTTTGCACCTAAGGGTCCACTCACCTAGTTGGTGGGTTTTGTAATATTCCTTTGTTGCAGTTTTTAGCCTCACAGCGCGTCACCATCATTTATTCACACTTTTCCCTTTTTCTGTTAAGGACAGACAATCAGGTGATCGCAGCAGTGCCCCCTAGCGTTTAGTATCGATAGCGCAAGAGTTTTACCACTTTCATTTGCTCCAAACTACGCTGCAAGGACGTATTGGTTTCGACGTGAACGTAAATTTAGTCCAGCCCCATTCACGGACTACTTACGCAAATGACGTAAAAATTTCAAAATTCGACGCGGGAACGACGTCCATACTTAACATTGGCTAGGCCAGCTTTTTGTTCGACTAACTTTACGCCGGAAAACACCTTACGTAAACGGCGTATCTTTACTGCGACGGGCAAGCGTACGTTCGTGAATAGGCGAATCTCGCTGCTTTACGCATTCTAGGCGTAAATCAGCGTTCACGCCCCTAGCGGCCGGCGGAACTAGACAACTAAGATACGACGGCGCAGGCAGACGTATCTTAGCTACATTTAAGTGTATCTCAATTTAAGAATACACTTAAATGTACGACGGCTTAGATTCAGAGTTACGACGGCGTATCTACTGATACGCCGGCGTAAACGTCTCTGAATCTGGCTATAAATGTCACCAATTTGCTAGATATGTAGAGTGTATGTAGCATCACATGATTATTTTTCTCAAAAATAACCAATTCTGTGAGGAAAAGGAACCAGAGAAAAAAAGTGACCATTTAGATGCCATGTTTTATTGATGCATAAACAAGGTTGTTATAGGACAATCCATTATTCTTGAACCAACCTTCTATATCAATGTTAGATAAATATGTAATAGAATAATATATTTTTCTTCAGTAGCCATGTAAGAAAATGGCCTGGAAATGGAGCATGTCATCATTGCCTAAATATGGCCACCACTATCCCTTGCCTTTATATAGCTGATAACAGCTCAATGAGTTGTCATTCAGCTTTGTATATCATATGGATCAGTCGTGTGCGGGTCATCTGTTTTTTTTTTCTCAGCAAGTTGACAGGTGGTGGAGGGATTTTTTGGGGGATTTTGTTATTTTTTTTTAAATAAAGGACTTGTCAAACGTTTGGGCATCTATTTTTCTAAGGTTACAACTTATTTTGTGTGTGAATGCATAGAGGTACTATGTACCTCATACTCATTCACGTATGAAGATAAGTGGTATCTGGAGACCCCCATATTATTAGAAAGGGTTTACAGACTGCAATAAGCCCCCCACCTGCATGCCCTCAACCACTGGCCAGGGGTTTGGGGAATAGATCCTTGTTATCGCCAACATGGGACCCCACTCGGCAGGGAACTCCCTCCAAGTTGAGGACATGAGGCCTGGTTTGGTTTGGGGGCCCCTTTAATGATCAGCCATACTGCATGCTCATATTAAGGGTCTAGTAAGGATTTTTAGGGGGGACCCATACATTTTTCATTGTTTCTTTGTGGCCTCTCCCTCAAAATCAGTACCAGACACACAGTGTTTGGTATGGATTTCCTCAGGGACTCCTCCACAATAGTTCAGTACCATCCCCCATACCATTTGTTTACATCCTATACATTTTTACAGCCTATAAATTTAATTTGTCAGATTCAGCTCTCGTGGATTTCAGTGGGGTTCAAGTTCACCATCTGAACTTCTTTGACATTTGCTGAACTGTGTTCGAACTTAACCTAGGGCAGTTTGGCTCATCATAATTAAATAGTGTCTGTCTGTTCCTCACAGACAATGCTGACTGTTCCTTTAAGGGCTCTTTCACACGGAGCGGATCCGTATTGATCCGCTCCGTTAGCCCGTTTGGCTCAGTGGGGATTCCTCCGTTAATCCCTGCTGAGCTGTCGGCGGACAGGGCGGTCCCCGCACACAGTGCAGAGACCGCCCTGTCTCTCCTCCGCTCTCCCCTATGGGGAATCGAATTAATACGGACCATGTGTCCGTATTCATCCGATCCGTTCCGCCGGACGGAAGAAAAATAGGGTTTTCTTCCGTCCGCAAAGGCGGATCTTTGCGGATGCAAATGGTTGCGGACGTTAGCGGATGCATCATCCGCTCACGTCTGCAATCCCATAGGGATACATTACAAGTCCGTAAACGGACTTGTAATAAACGGACCGTTTGTCCGTACGTGTGAAAGGGCCCTAAAGCCTGGAGGTACAGCACTCAGTAAAGCTCAGCTCAACAGCAGTGCCTGCTCCCTTCCTGCTCTCTGCAGCAGGAAAGCTTTTCATTGCTATTTAGTAGAGGCCTTTTGGTTTCTTTTGGTCCTGTTTGCCATAGCCTTTTGGGTTATAATTTATTTTAAATAACATGCCATCTAGGCATCTTTATTCAGAGATTGTAGAAAGAGGGAACCGCCACTCCAGATGATGTACCTCAGTGGTGAATAAAATAGCCCAAAATCCAGTGGGTGCAGGCAATGCACAGAGCATAAATGGGAGAAAATTAATTTTGGACAGCCGCACGCCAATAAAAGGTAAAAAGGTGGTGCCTTTTATTCTGGTAAAAAAATACAACAAAAGCAAGAAAAAAACAGCAAACAGTGGGGTAATAGAGCTAACTAGTTTCACATTGATAACCAATGCTTAGTCATAGCCAAAATGTATTTTCTCCCATTTATATTTAGAGATTGTAGGGACATGTAGCTATAAATCAGTGGCGGCTGGTGCTCAAATTGTTTGGGGGGGCGCAAACGAAAAAAATAAAACAATTGCAGCCTCACTGGGCCCATCAATTATCACCACTGTGCTATGCCATCAAACGCAGCCACTGTGCCATGCCATCAAAACGCAACCACTGTGCCATGCCATCAAACACAGCCACTATGCCATCAATTGTCACCACTTTGCCATGCCATCAATTGTCACCACTGTGCCATGCCATCAATTGTCACCACTGTGCCATGCCATCAATTGTCACCACTGTGCCATGCCATCAATTGTTACCACTGTGCCACCAATTGTCACCACTGTGCCCATCAATTGTCACCACTGTGCCATCAATTGTCACCACTGTGCCATGCCATCAATTGTTACCACTGTGCCATGCCATCAATTGTTACCACTGTGCCATGCCATCAATTGTCACCACTGTGCCATGCCATCAATTGTCACCACTGTGCCATGCCATCAATTGTCACCACTGTGCCATGCCATCAATTGTCACCACTGTGCCATGCCATCAATTGTCACCACTGTGCCATCAATTGTCACCACTGTGCCATCAATTGTCACCACTGTGCCATGCCATCAATTGTTACCACTGTGCCATCAATTGTCACCACTGTGCCACCAATTGTCACCACTGTGCCACCAATTGTCCCCACTGTGACCATCAGTTGTCACCACTGTGCCATGCCATCAATTGTTACCACTGTGCCATCAATTGTCACCACTGTGCCATGCCATCAATTGTTACCACTGTGCCATGCCATCAATTGTCACCACTTTGCCATGCCATCAATTGTCACCACTTTGCCATGCCATCAATTGTCACCACTTTGCCATGCCATCAATTGTCACCACTTTGCCATGCCATCAATTGTCACCACTTTGCCATGCCATCAATTGTCACCACTTTGCCATGCCATCAATTGTCACCACTTTGCCATCAATTGTCACCACTGTGCCACCAATTGTCACCACTGTGCCACCAATTGTCACCACTGTGCCCATCAATTGTCACCACTGTGCCATGCCATCAATTGTTACCACTGTGCCATCAATTGTGACCACTGTGCCATGCCATCAATTGTTACCACTGTGCCATGCCATCAATTGTTACCACTATGCCATGCCATCAATTGTCACCACTGTGCCATGCCATCAATTGTCACCACTGTGCCACCAATTGTCACCACTGTGCCCATCAATTGTCACTGTCCAGACATCCATCCACCTCGGAGCTTTATATTATAACCTGCTGGGACTTGTAGTTCTCCATCATCTCCTGGGGCTCAGGTGCATGCAATCCACCATATTTGTTCAGTTTTTCTCACTGCTGGGACTTGTAGTCCCATAGATGGTGGATTGCATGCACCTGAGCCCCAGGAGATGATGGAGAACTACAAGTCCCAGCAGTCTAAATACAATAACAGGCTCCAAGGTGGATGGGTGGGGATCAGGCAGTGCACCGCTGTCCGCTGATGACCTAATTGGGCGATCAATCAAATCGAATCCATTTTGAACTGAATTCTGTGGCTTGGCTGGCTTACCTTAGCAGCGCCAGCTTCGCTCGGGCAGCGTGAACTTCAGAGAAAGTGGGGGGGAGGAGAGGAGACTTACACACTGACAGGACTCGGAGTGAACTAGGGGGGAGGGGAGTGGGCCCCTCCCCTCCCCCCCTAGTTCACTCCGAGTCCTGTCAGTGTTTAAGTTCAGTGACAAGCAGAAGCAGTAGCCCCCCCCCCCCAGTTCACTCCGAGCTCTGTGATCTAAGTTCAGTGACAACTGACAAGCAGCAGCAGCAGCAGCCCCCCCCCCCCAGTTCACTCCGAGTCCTGCCGCCACACTCCGCTCCGGATCAGCAGTGTGCACTCGCAACAGCTTCAGGTCCCCCCCCCCACCTCAATGTGCCGATCAGACGTCTGATCGGCACATTGAAGTGGGGGGGGGACCCGAAGCTGTTGCGAGTGCACACTGCTGATCCGGAGCGGAGTGTGGCGGCGGGACTCGGAGTGAACTCCGGGTGGGGGGCCGCCGCTGCTGCTGCTTGTCACTGGCAGTACTAGCGCAGAGAGAAGTATTCAGCTGCGGTGGGGCTCGGTGGTGGTGGCGGGGCTGGCAGGCAATGGATGCGGGGGTGCTGCTGGTGCTGGAGTGGGGGAAGGAGCCGGTCTGTTCCTTACCTTCAATGGTTGGCGCCGCTCCTCTATGATGCCCCCACACGCGCTCCAGATATCACCAGAATACCGGAAGTGATATAATATTAATGGCACTGCCCACTGACCTCTCCTCCGGTCCCCGCCGAGCCAATCCCATGACAAACCCATGCATTCTAGCAAATCAAATGACAGTGGGAGTGTGTGCGGGCGCACAGCTTGCGCCCTGCACACGCCCTAAACACGGGCAAATCAGCTTCCAAGCCTGCGATCAGCTGATTGCAGGCTGGGAAGCTTCCCATAGACCGCCGCATGTCCGGCGCCTGGTCACTCTTAAAGTGACATTTTTTTTTTCAAATTTTTTTTTTTTTTTTTTTACAGCTTGGGGGGGGGGGGGGGGGGCGGCGCCCGAGCGCCCCCCTATGGACGGGCCGCCACTGCTATAAATAAGGAACACCTATAATTATGTAGTAAGCATAATGCTAAATTGAAATAGAGGAAATACACTTGTTTTACACTTGTCTTGCAGGTAGGAAGTGTTTCCAGCATGTGAAAGTGCCATATTTAAGGCCCACTATGCACCTTGTAGTATTCTGTAGCAATGGCAGCAATTGCAACTTAGACTAATACACATGCTTGAGGTGATTGTAGCTGGATTAGAGCACTTACAAAAATAACAATTGTACAGTCAATGATACTTTTTTTCTATTTGCACTACTATCCAAATTCAAGGTCCAAGCAGTACTAATACACAAAGTTGTAGCAGAATGTTAAGTAGCACAATCTCTGAGAAAAAGGAAACACATACAAACATACACAGAAATGTTAATTAAACTTAGATAGTGACAAAAGGCAGGGAGATGGGGTGTAATAGTCACAGAGGTGAGGGGGGCATACATTTAGGATTTAGAAATGAAGTCCACATTCCGTAGATTATTGTTTGTGTCAAATAAAATGTGTATTCTTTGTTAAAAGGTTTTCTTTTCCTGAGTAGTTTTGGAGTTCCCTTTAAGTAGTAAAACATTCATGTCTTCCAAAGTGTGGCCTGGTTGTGAAAAATGATATCCCACAGGTGTGCAGAAATCATCTTCCTTATGTTCCTTGATAGTGTCTATGTAAATTAATCCTAGTTTGCAATTTCTGTCCTGTTTCACCAGAATAAGATCATTTGCTGCATTTCTTACATTAGATGAGTTACACATTACTGGAGGTACAGCTGTATGATCCTGTGATATTGAAGATCACTTCTGTATGTGTGACACTTGTTGATAGATTGATTTGGCCGCACAGTTTGCAGCATTTTTTGTTTTAAGTTGCAGGGCTTGATTTCTTCATTTGTGACTACATAAGCAGAGTGAAATTTCCTGCTAATAAGTTTATGTCTGATGCCGCGTACACATGATCATTTTTCGGCATGAAAAAAATGTTGTTTTTTAAAAACGGCATTTAAAATGATAGTGTGTGGGCTTCACATAATTTTTTAGGTTCTGAAAAACGACCACATTTTTTTTCGAACATGCTGCATTTTTTAACGTTCTTTTAAACGATGTTGTTTTTCGGGTTGTAAAAAATGATCGTGTGTGGGCTAAAAGAAGCAAGTTATGAGACGGGAGCGCTCGTTCTGGTAAAACTACCGTTCGTAATGGAGTAAGCACATTCATCACGCTGTAACAGACAGAAAAGCGTGAATCGTCTTTTACTAACATGAAATCAGTTAAAGCAGCCCAAAGGGTGGCGTCATCCGAATGGAACTTCCCCTTTATAGTGCCATTGTACGTCACCGCGCTTTGCTAGAGCATTTTTTTTTCATGCCAAAAAACGTCATGTTTTTTTTTTCATTCTGAAAAACGATCGTGTGTATGCGGCATCAGGCTGTGCGGTTGTCTGAAAGCCAGTATTGGGAGTTGTTGGAATATTTCTTTCAGTGTTTCATCCTCTGTTATGATGGGTTGTAAATCTTTGATTATCTTTCTTATCCCTTCTAGTGCTGGATTATGCATGGTTACTAGAGGCTCACGATTATTTGTTTTTTTTTCTCTTTATATTGGAGATTTTCTCTTCAGGTTTTCAGGACGGTGTTTATGCTTGTATTGAAGCTTTTGCCTTTGTAACCTTTCATATGGAATGAATTTGCTAGTATTCTAAGATGTTTATTTCTGTCTTCTGGGTCCGAGCATATTCAGTGGTATCTGATTGTCTGACTGTATGATGGGACGTTTGGTGTTTTGGGATGTGTTGGGGGTGGAAGATGGAACTGTGGAGATAGTTACATCTATCAGTGGGTTTCCTGTATATTGAGGTGTCTGAATTGTCATCCCTGATGTATGAATAATGGGGGGAACTAATGCGCAAACCACACTGGCCAAAGAATAAGCTAAGAGGTCTAAGGTAAAGCTAAATAAAATATCATATATTACACAGCAGCCATAGCTAAATAATGATAAAAAAAAAAATATGCTTGAAATAACTAAAAATAAATGATCAATCTCTAGCAGCAGCTGCAACCGAAATAGTGCTCACGCACTGACAATAATATAAAAACGAGGGGTGTTGGGGCCTTGATATGTATAATACAATGGCAGCAGCTCCTCTCTCAATACATGTATCACCATATGAAGGTCTCATTAAGTCCCCAGCAGTCACGTCTAAGCAGCGTCTGAGAACCTCTCCCCTTCGATCAATGGCTCCCAGCTCCCATGCTGCCATTGTTTTATACATATCAAGGCTTACTTGTAAGCCAGCTAGAGGTGAGAGGCTGGGGGAAACAGGGCATCTGGAGTTGAGCACCTTGTGATTTGTTTTGGAGGACCTCACCTTTGGAACAAATTGTGGACATTTACCTTCTTTGGGCTGCATGTTTTTTGGAGTTTGGCCCTGATTGCTAATTTTGCACAAAGACTTTAATATTGCACATTGTATGAAGACCTCTTCATCCTCACATTTATTGAATACATTTCACCATTATTAGCACTGTATTTATTGTGTTCACATTGTCTTATTTGGTTCACATTATTTAACTAATAATTTTATGCACGTACTTGCACTAATTATCTACAGTATCAATCTTACTGTTTTATGCTTATTATCACGTTATAGTTTTATGCATTATTATTTATATTGGTATTAGTAAGCACCCCAACACTCCTCGTTCTTACATCCCTGATGTACACTGTGGTGTCCAGGAAATTGACATGCGTGTTTGTGTAGTCCATTTTTAGTTTTATTAATGGATGAAAGGTGTTGATAAATTATAATTTTTTTCACCTTCTGTCCATATGATGAAAATATCATCATAATAGCGATAGTATCTATTTGGCCTTTGTTGCATTCTGTTCAGGAATTTGTCCTCAGATCAGCCATAAATAGCAGGCTCAATTGTCATCACATCACATTGTCATCACATCAGCATTATCAAGTACCATTTACCATTTACCCTATTGTCATACTAACTTCCTTGCAGCTGCCACATACCATTGAAATATGTGTACAACTGTTTAATTTGAACAGAATAAACAGGTACATAAAGGGGGGAGGCTTTAATATCATCCTCTAAAAAACACAGTAAACCTGTCTCTAAAAAGCCTTACCTTCCTCCTTTGTAGCATATTGCTTGCTTCAAAACTACAGGCGCATGTTAGGCACTAGAATCACTCGCTAGCAAACTTACCTATGGGTTAGCTTTATCATTCATGTGACATCTATTAAAAGCCTGTTGTATTTTTTTTTCTCTAGAAAAATGTGGTAACTTTGTTAAGGGAATTTCTTTTAAATAATTCAGATCGCATTTCTTAGAGCTTCAGCTGACTTGCTTATTATTAAAATGGCTATTCCTCCAGTGTGTTACTATAATCTCCAAAGAGTTATTTTTAACCTTTGGAAATAAGAAATGTTACTGTGTTCATACAGTCTTTAGACTGCTTTATCATAATTTTCTTAGATCGCTTTGTTGCAGATGTCTACCTATGACAAGTCTTGCAGGGTAGGCCAAATTGCTCAACCATTTCAAAGTACAGAATTAAATAATTAGAAGACCTCTCAGACATAGAGTTTGTTCATGTCTAAATAAAGGATATTTGTTTTGTTTGCACTATCATCTGTCATAATTTGCCCACTAGTGTGATACTTAGAAGCTTGGCAAGACTCAAAGGATAAACTTGCTGGCTTTCTGCTCATTTCTTCTAGAGGTGCAGGCGCCAAGAGCTACCAGCATAAACAACTTGCTCCAGAGTCCCCACAGGCACAGCAAAAATCTGTCTTTCTTAAATTATGTAATTATGTATTTTCTTTCGTTGGTCAATTTAATATACACTTGGCTCATTACAGCAGCCCCTTCATATGTGTATTTTTCAGCAGCCACCTTTTTAACACATAAGAAAAGAGTGCAACGGCATTTTTAAATAGTTGACTGAGGCAGAATGCCCTTTTCCTGAAAATAAAACTAACAAGTCCTAGCTTTCTGAAACTATAGTAAAACCTTTAGCGAAGAAGCTAAGAATTATTTCTAAAAATTAAAGTGTATTTTTTCAGAGACGATTGCTAAAAATATTGCACAGACTTGACGCAAACTATTTAAACAGCTTTTTATAGGCTATGATTTAAAATGGAGAAAACATGCAGGTTTTATTATGAACTTAAAATTACATACTGTGCCAGTATCCAGTTGGTACAATATTTCTGTTGATTTAATGGAAAAAAACTGCCTGGTTTCTTCCTTTAAAGTGCAGCCTTCTAAAGATGCTTAAACAATGTGCATCAAGTCTGTACAATATTTTACTATGCTAGAGTCTGCCTTGTCTTTCTCTTCTAATTTGCTGCCTACTACAACTGCTTACATAGTATGCCTTGAATCTTTATGATATTTCTGGCTATTGTCCCTGAAATAAAGCACCCTCATTTTTTGATAAATCTTGCCTTGTTTCTTCCTTTTAAATTGGGGCCTAGTAAAACTGTTTACATACTGTGCAGTGTGTTAGTGCAAACTAAGAGACACAGGGGGTAATCCACAAAGATCCTGCGTAACTTAATTTTTTCCATTTAAGTTACACTGCCTTAAAATTTCTACCTAAGTGCCCAATCCACAAAGCACTTACCTAGAAATTTTGGGCTGTGTAACTTAAATTCCGCCGGCGCAAGGCGTTCCTATTTTCATGGGGGCGATTCCCATTTAAATTAGGCACGCTCCCGCGCCGGCCGTACTGCGCATGCTCGTGACGTTATTTTCCCGACGTGCATAGCGCAAAATGACGTTACGCCAAGCTATGTGGATTGCGACGGGTCAATAAAGTTGCGTCGGGGAAAAAAAAAGATACGGCGCGAAAAAAAAAATTCAAAATTAAAACAAAATCGCGTCGCTGGACAGAAAGGTCTGTTTTTACAAGGTGTAAACAGTTTACAAAGCAGCCCTAATTTTGCGGCGGATGCAGTACTGCATCCTAAGATCCGGCAGTGTAAGTCCTTTACACATGCCGGATCTTCTGCCTAACTATGGAAAACTGATTCTGTAGATCAGTTCCATAGTTAGGAACAGGGATACGACAGCGTAACAGCAGTTACGCCGTCGTATCCCTTTTGTGGATTGTGCCAACAGAGCATGACTTACCCTGCAGAAAACAATAGAATTTTTTCAGCTTTGGAAATGTTATGTGTGGCACGCTTATAGAGCCTGATTACCAGAATGGACCACAACACAGATTTTACCTTCAAGAAAATATGAAACATTTTGCAGCTGAAGCCCAGCTGCATAAAAATTATATGTGTTGCAGGATAGGTCTCAGGGGCTGGTAATGGTGGCAGGTCAGCATAGGTTGTGAAAGCTGTTAATACGCCAGGCTAGGAGAGTTATCAGGAGTTGGTAATGGTGGCAGGCCAGCAACAGTGGCAATAGGAGGTAATAGTGGCAGGCCAGCAGATGTCTTAGTAAGTAGTCATTTTGAAAGAACGGATAGAAAAGCAGAGGTGTCATAAGCTGGCAATGGTGGCAGTGGCATTACCAGAGAGGTTAAAGGAGCTGGTAATGGTGGCAGGCTAGCATATGGGGCAGGAGCTGGTTATAGTGGCAGCAGGTCCAGAAAAGTGGTAAAGGCTGGTAATAATGATAGGCCAGCAGAGGTGGCATGAGCTTGTGGGAGTGGCAGGCCAGCAGAGTTGGCATAAGCTGGTAATATTGACAGCAGCAGGCCAGGGAAGGTGGCATGAGCTTGTTATCCAGACAGGCAATCACAGGTGGAACAGGTTAGTAATGGTGAGAGGCTAGAGGTAGCAGGAGCTGGAAATGGTGGCAGCACCAGATCAGGAGAAGTCACTGGAACTGGTAATAGTAGCAGGCCAGCAAAGGTAGCAGGAGCTGGTAATAGCAGCAGGTCAGTAGAGGTGGCAAGAGCTAGAAATAGCAATGGTCCAAGAGAGCTGACAAAAGCTAGTAATGATGGCAGGACAGCAGAGATGGCAGTAGTTGATAAAAGCAGATGATCAGCAAAGGTAACAATAACTGATAATAGTGGCAGGCCCGCAGCAATGACAGGAGTTGGTAATGGTGGCAGGCCAGCAGAGGTAGCAGGAGCTGATAATTGTGACAGGCTCGCAGTAATGGCAAGAGCTGTTCTTCATGTAAGGTAACTTTTTTGGGGGAAAGAAGAGCCCCCACATTTGCAAAAAAATGCCTGTCTGCTGTGGTTGGAAAAATTACTTAAAAGTGTTGCTAGAGCAGCTGCTGCCAACACTGTTCCCTCTTTTAATGATCTGAGTATAGGAGGAAAGCTGGAAATGAGAGTGGGTCCTGGCTGACACTATCTGGGAATGCAGCCAGGAGGTTATTCCTCAGTATCTCCTCTAAGTGGCACATTATTTGCTCCCTCTGGGATGGTGACATGTAGTGTGTCATTGGTGTTTCCCAAACCTGTATCCTTCCCAACCATCAGCAAATGTACCCAGTGGACAGTAAGGCATATGTAATGCCACTGCCCATGTTTGCTGAACCATGTGTCTGTATTAATGTGGACCCTGCCACTGACCCTGTGGTCCAGCCACACAGAGACATTTCCTTCCTCCTACTGGTAAACGGCAAAACACTGTGGTGCAGAACAGGCCATGAAATTGCAAAAGGGGAGAATGAGTTCATAAGAAAAAGAAGACCTTAGCAAATTGATATTAAAATAAAATATACATTTATGAAACAAAAAAAAAATATAACCCCTTCCAAACATTTAACCTAAAACACTAAATCCCAACTAAAAAAAAACCACTAAATTCAAACCTTATTTTGTGTCTGTTTTTCAAACCTAGTTGAAAGTAAAAAATACATATAGAAATATGAAAAACAATAAAATATATAAAAAATAAAAAACGTTTAGGGGCCACAGCTACACAGCAACTGAAGGCAGCTGGGAACAATGGGCCAGATCCACATAGAATTGGATAGGCGCAGCATATCAGAGATATGCTACGCCGCCGTATCTTACCTGGCTTTAAGTCGAATCCTGAAAGATTTCGCGCCGTAAGTTCCGGCGGCGTAGTGTATTTCTGGCGGCGGAATTCAAATCGGCGGGTAGGGGGCGTGATTCATTTAAATGAAGCGCGTCCCCGCGCCGATTGAACTGCGCATGCTCCGTTTGGAAATTTCCCGCCATGCTTTGCGCGAAATGACGTCGCAACGACGTAATTTTTTGAACTTAGACGTGACTTACGTCCATCCCTATTCACGGACGACTTACGCAAAAAAAAAAAATCAAATTTCTACGCGGGAACGACGGCCATACTTTAACATGGCAAGTCTATCTATACGCTGCAAAATAGCAGCTTTAACTATACGCTGGAAAAAGCCAACTAGAGACGACGCAAGAGAATGCGACGGGCGCGCGTACGTTCGTGGATCGTCGGAAAAAGCTAATTTGCATACCCGATGCGGAAAACGATGCAAACTCCACCCAGCGGACGCCAAAGTATTGCATCTACGATTCGAAGGCGTACAAAGCCGTACGCCTGTCGGATCGAACCCAGATGCCGTTGTATCTTGGTTTGAGGATTCAAACTAAAGATACAACGCGGGAAATTTGAAAGTACGCCAGCGTATCAGTAGATACGCCGGCGTACTCGCTATGAGGATCTGGCCCTTTGACTGTAGAGGAATGGAGGGAGGGAACTGAATCATAAGAAAACTATTTTTATTGGCCCATTTTAGCCACCTAACCACAGTTCGAAAGTCAGGATGCGCATTATTTGTTGTTATAGTAGTGAACATCAGCATTAGTTTTCTTTTTACTCAAATTGTGAGCAACTTGGATTCGCGTCTAACTTATGTTTATTCTGAACCTGAAGTTCATCCCTATTTGTTACATACTCGTGACTCCTGCACGCTGTAAATTACACACATCTTACCCCCTGCACTCTGTATGTTATACACTCCTTGCCATTGCACTCTATACATTACACACATCTGAACGCTGCACTCTTTATATTTCACACTCGTGTTCCCTGTACACACTGCAGATCACTGTATTCTGTACATTTTAAAATCCTGACCCCTGAGCTCTGTGCGTTACAAACTCCTGACCCCTGCAACCTCTGCATAACATACTCTGGACCCTTGCACTCTGTATCTAACCCCTGCCCTCAGACTTGGGACAATTTACTCTTTAGTTTTGAATATTTTTGAATAAAAGTACAGCAAATGCCAAGTTTCTCACTGACGTTATAAAGGTAAGGTATGTGTATATTTTTACAGTGACATTTGCAGTTTTCTTCAATTCTTCCTTACTCTTTAGTAGGACCTTGCTAGGTTTTCTCTCGAAAATAAATAAATAAATAAAAACACTCACTGCACCCCAATGATCTTTGTTCTCTTCCATTTTGTTTCCTGATGTATGAAAATAACAGTGCATTATAGCTTACCATCAGACCCTTTTTGTTCAAATTGAAAATAACTGCTCATATACAAAAAAGCAAGCTAGGTCCAAAATTAAAGTATTTCTTGACATTCAAGAGAACACGCTAATGAGCAATGGGAGAACTGCACATAGATGAACCTTCAATTATCAGGGCTTTTCCAGTAATATTAATCTGGTAGAGTCGTGAATGTGCTGTTTTTTCCTTCATTCTACTTTGCAATCAAAAGAGAGATGCATTTAAACTGATTGCAGTGCACTGTATGTTGTTTTTATAAGCCGCTTTGTATATAAATTTAAAAACAAAATTGACATATGTGTGTTAACCTGTTATAAATTTTGTATGATATTATTATATATACACAGTGCATTACATTTTGCTGTAGTATATTATAAAATGGAAATACTGGGCCAGATTCAGATACATTTACGTTGCTCCACGGCAGCGTAACGTATCCCATTTCCGTTACACCGCCGCAGGTTTACAGCGTAAGTGCCTGATTCACAAAGCTGTTACCTGTAAACTTGCGGCGGTGTAACGTAAATCAGCTCAGTGCAAGCCCGCCTAATTCAAATGGGGCGGGCACCATTTAAATTAGGCGCATTCCCGCGCCGAACATACTGCGCATGCTCCGTCTGGAAAATTACCCGACGTGCATTGCGCTAAATGACGTCGCACGAACGTCATTTGTTTAGACGTTAACGTAAATGGCGTCCAGCGCCATTCATGGACGACTTACGCAAACGATGTGATTTTTTTCATTTCGATGCGGGAACGACGGCCATACTTAACATGGCGTAGAACACCTAGGGCTCAGCCCTAATTTTACGTGGCGTATCTCGACGGAAATGACGTAAAGTTAGATCGACGGGCAGTGTGGACGTTCGGGAATCGCCGTAACTAGTCATTTGCATATTCTACGCCGACCGCAATGGCCTCGCCACCTAGCGGCCGGCCTAGAATTGCATCCTTAAGATCCGACAGTGTAAGTCAATTACACCTGTCGGATCTTAGGGCTATCTATACGTAACTGATTCTATGAATCAGCCGCATTGTTAGGACGAGCGGATCACAGATATACGACGGCATATCAGGAGATACGCCGTTGTATCTCTTTTGTGAATCTGGCCCACTGTGCTCAGATTCAGACATTAAGATCTAAAGTTGAACCCCAGACAGATGTACAATAAAAGATATAATATAGTGCACTGTTCTTTAACACATCTTTAAATGTATTTTTGGAAAATGCAAGCTGTATAGGTACTTGAATTTGGCTTGGTATTAACTTTTTGCGATGCACTCTACAATCAAGTTCAGACTGGGAAAGGGAGGAGAAACACACAAAGACAATGTGCTAGATACACAAAGATGTTACGCTGGAGTATCTATTGATACGCCGCGTAACTTCTAGTTTGCTCCGGCGTATCTTTGTTTTGTATCCACAAAACAAGATACGCCTGAAGCTGGGCTAGATCCGACTGGCATACGTCTTAGTACGCCGTCGGATCTAAGGTGCATATTTACGCTGACCGCTAGGTGGCTTTTCCGTAGATTTCCGCATCGAGTATGCAAATTAGCTAGATACGGCGATCCACGAACGTACGTCCGGCCGGCGCATTTTTTTACGTCGTTTCCATAAGGCTTTTTTCGGCGTAGTTACCCCTGCTATATGAGGCGTATCCTATGTTAAGTATGGACGTCGTTTCCGCGTCGCATTTTGAAAATGTTACGTTGTTTGCGTAAGTCGTTCGCGAATAGGGCTTTGCGTAGAATGACGTTTACGTCGTAAGCATTGGCTTGTTGTGGGTTAATTTTGAGCATGCGCACTGGGATACCCCCACGGACGGCGCATGCGCCGTTCAGGACAAACGTCATTTACGTCGGGTCAAGACGTATTACCATAAAACACGCCCCCATCTCATCCATTTGACACAGTTACACTACTCCGCCGTACTTTACGGCGCAAATTCTTTGAGAATACGGGAAAGTTATGGCGGCGTAGTGTATCTGAGATACACTACGCCGGCCGTAAAGAAGCGCCGCGCTTCGTGGATCTGGCCCAATATGTTGTGCTACAGTGAAAGCAGCATGCTTTTATGAGGAGAGAGAGCAGGGTGAATAAGCTAACCTGAATGCTGGTTCACATTTCACTGTTCAGTCACAGGGTGGAGATGATAGGGAGGAGACCTTTAAGCACTATTGCATTGCAGTAGAGAAATTCAAGTCTTCTCCCTGCCAGATAGGAATGTGTTGTGTGAATTTTTTAATGAGATAGACAGAAATACAAATTCCTTGTCTGATACAAATCTCTAATATATGTATCATTTTTTTATTATTATTATTATTTAGATGTTTGCCTGAAAATTCTAAGGCTGCATTCACACTTTGCGTTTCCAAATCAGAACAGAACACACAACATGCATTTGGAGGCATTATTCTTAATTGCATTCGTGGCAAAACATGTGTAGCTAGGAGCTGAATAAGATTGCCTTTGCAGCACTTGGTACAGGGTGGTTGTTCACTTTAGTGTTCAGCCAAGATCCTATGTTGTCATGTCCTGAAGGCAGAGTGGAGCAAAGGATCTTGGAACATGTAGTCTGAAGTGCCTGATTTACACTGAGTTTGAACTGCCACGGACTACGAGTACCAGCTGACTGATGAGGCAGAACAAAATGCTGGGAGAGGTAATACAAGGCCTGTGCAGGGGTGGGATCTCTCCCTTGGAACCATAGCCTGGATCTGCAAGCAGTGACTTAGACTGTAGATTGTGCTGCGGCTGGGTTGCGACCTGTGCTACAGAGAAAGTCATTGCAAGTGGGTGTGGGTGCATCTGCTGCCAACAACATCTGATAGTTAAGTGGCAGCTTGGAGGCTGCTCTCATCACATCCACTCCAGATCCAGCTGGATAGTAGTGTGGTGTGATGTGGGGTCGAGCGCTGTCCCTTGAGCCAGACTTTGCAGAGGCCTGCTGTGGAGCCCTTGTCACTCTTCAAGACAGAAGGTCACTGGGATTGGTGAGCAGGCACTTGCCCATTCTCTTTACACCAAAGGACACTGCATGCAGACACCATAACCTTATTCCCTGCCTGTCTTTGGGGTGTGGAAGGAAACAAACACAGGGGCAGAGAGAACATGCAAACTCTGGCCAAATAGTGAGGGAATCAGGAAGTGAAGTGTTGCGGCTTCACTTCCCGGTTCCCTACTGCGCATGCGCGAGATGCGCGGCGCTATGTGAAGGGGCGGATGTCTCCTGGGACACACACAAGGTCCCAGAAGACACCGCTCCCCATTTTCCAGGAGGCGGCGCGAGGAGGAGAAGAAAGAAGACCACTTCGGATAAGGAAGTGGCAGATTAGGACAATCTGCCTAGTAACAGTCACTTCTGGTAAGTATAAAAAAAAAACAAAAAAAAAATATTTTAGGGTGGACTTCCGCTTTAAAGGATTATTAAACCCTAAATCATAAATGTAATATATTGCTGCTTAACAGTAATTAGATGTGGTGGCTGCATTTTTTTTATTTTCTTAGGCTTTTCCCCTCTGTTTTCACCTGGTGATCTGGCCAGTAACACACCTCCTGTATTAGAGTTCCTACACTCTAGATGAAGAAGCACAGGGGGCGCCATTGGACAGCAGCATTGTCAGTCGTGGGGGAGGGGAGTATTAGAAATGAAGCCAAACTCACATCTCACATTTTATAATCAGTTACAATAAACGTTTTTTTTTCTTTTTGGGATAAATGTTTTACATGAGTAAATACAATCTGACCATTGTCAGTACCCCTGTCAGTGTTTAATGGTTTGTCTAATCTCTGTAAACTGGTAGACAGCTTGTTCTCTTGAAAAACAACAGACTTACTGGCTGAATCACCGGAAAGCCTAAAAAAAGAAAACAAATGCAGCCATCACATCTAAGATTTGGTAAGCTGCAATAATAGGATTTTTATAACAGCTTACCTGTAAAATCCTTTTCTTTTGAAGTACATCACGGGACACAGAGAAGCATAGTAATTACTATGTGGGTTATAGAGAGTACCTTCAGGTGTGGACACTGGCACGCCCTTAAGGCAAGAAGTTCCCTCCCCTATATAACCCCTCCCATACCGGGAGTGCCTCAGTTTTGTAGCAAGCAATAAGTGTCCCAAATACCCCAAAAGAGGGGCGGGTGCTCTGTGTCTCGTGATGTACTTCAAAAGAAAAGGATTTTACAGGTAAGCTGTTATAAAAATCCTATTTTCTTTATCGTACATCACGGGACACAGAGAAGCATAGTAATTACTATGTGGGATGTCCTAAAGCAATGCTATGAGGGGAGGGAGACCCCAAGAAATAAGCCGGGCGCCATCAGACATGAGGAATCAGACTGCAGCCTGCAGCACACTGCGCCCAAAGGCGCTCTCCTCATTCTTTCTTATGTCCAATTGATAAAACTTAGTGAAAGTATGGACAGACGACCATGTCGCGGCCTTGCAGACTTGAGCCATGGAGGCTTGATGATGCACTGCCCAGGAAGTACCCACCGCTCTAGTGGAATGTGCTTTAACCTTAAACGGGGGAACCTTTCCCCTCAAGCCATAGGCTTGAGTAATGACCTGCCGAATCCATTTGGAGATAGTGGACTTCGACGCTGCCTGCCCACATCTGGGACCTTCTGGCAGGATAAACAATGTATCAGTTTTCCGGACCTGAGCAGTAGCCTTAAGATAGATCTTAACTGCTCTTAATACGTCTAGCGTATGTAAAGACTTCTCCCTTGCAGAACTAGGTTCTGAGAAAAAAGACGGGAGAACAAGATCCTGATTCAAATGAAATTTTGAAACAACTTTAGGTAGGAAAGCCGGGTGGGGCTGAAGGACCACTCTATCCTTATGGAATATAAGGTACGGTTCCTTACAAGACAAGGCCGCCAACTCCGAAACCCTCCTGGCGGAGGTTATGGCTACCAAAAATATCACCTTCCTGGTCAGAAGGACCAAAGGAATATGAGCCAAGGGCTCAAATGGTTGTTTCTGTAAGACAGAAAGGACCAGATTCAGATCCCATGGACACAAGGGAATCTTGACTGGTGGACTAAGCCGGATCATACCTTGCAAAAAGGTTTTGATCAGGGAATGTGTAGCTAGTGGCCTTTGGAAAAAAATCGATAAGGCCGAGATCTGAGCCTTAATGGTGCTTAGGGCCAACTTCATGTCTGCCCCTAACTGCAGAAACTCCAGAATT
Organism: Rana temporaria; assembly: GCF_905171775.1. Lineage (NCBI taxonomy): Eukaryota > Metazoa > Chordata > Amphibia > Anura > Ranidae > Rana > Rana temporaria. The sequence continues at coordinate 280,090,956 of NC_053490.1, forward strand.
CTGCCAATGAGATACCTCCGGGGATGCCAACCCCTGGTCTCGCACCAGGCCACATAAGATTTCCAAACTCGGTAATAGATAAGTCTGGATGCCGGTTTTCTGGCATTAATCAAAGTAGATGCCACCGCATTAGAGAGACCCCTTTTCTTTAAGATATGGGACTCAATAGCCAGACCGTCAAATTGAGAGACGGTAAGGAAGGATGGAATATTGGCCCCTGGGACAATAGGTCTGGCCGAAGCGGCAGGGACCACGGTTGCCCCACGGACATCCTTACAATGTCCGCGAACCAGGCCCTTCTGGGCCACGCTGGAGCCACCAGAATCACTGGTCTTCCTTCCGACTTTACCCTGCGAAGAAGACGGGGTAATAATTGCAGCGGAGGAAACGCATACATTAGGGAGAACTGATCCCATGGGAACACCAGTGCATCCGTGCCGTAAGCAAGTGGATCCCTTGTCCGGGACAGAAAGTTGCCCACCCTTGCATTGAACCTCGATGCAAAGAGATCGACATCTGGTGTTCCCCACCTCTGACAAATGCTCTGAAAGATGTCGGGGTGAAGAGTCCATTCCCCTGGAAGCACCTGTTGGCGGCTTAGGTAGTCTGCTCGTCAATTGTCTATTCCCGGAATGAACACTGCAGATATGCATGGGACATATTTCTCTGCCCAGGTCAGGATTCGATTCACCTCTCTTTGGGCTGCACAACTTCTTGTGCCCCCCTGGTGATTTATGTATGCCACGGCAGTGACATTGTCTGATTGAATCCTGACCGGAAGACCCTTCAACCTGTCTGACTAAGCTGACAGGGCTAGATAGACTGCTCGAATTTCCAGCAGATTTATGGGTAGAGACCTCTCGGAGGCTGACCATTTCCCCTGGAGAGACAAACCTCCCAGGACTGCACCCCAGCCTAGCAGACTGGCGTCCGTGGTCACAACCTGCCATGTCACGGGAACAAAGGACTTCCCCTTTAGCAGGTTCCGGGGAACCAGCCACCAACAAAGGCTCTGCCGGACTGACCGGGAGAGAGACATAGGGAGATCCAAGGCTTGAACCTTTTTGTTCCAAGCGGACAGAATGGCATGTTGAAGCTCCCTTGAGTGGAACTGCGCAAATGGGACGGCCTCGAACGAGGCTACCATCTTTCCCAGTAACCTCATACAGAGGCGAATGGGAGGCTGACGCTTTGCTTTGACTAGTAGAACTAGTTCTCTTAAAACCTCGAACTTCCTTTGGGGCAGGAAGACCCTTCTTAGCTTTGTGTCTATGAGTAGACCCAAATATTCGAGCCTTTGCACAGGCATTAAGGCTGACTTGTCCAGGTTGAGAACCCAACCCATGGATTCCAGAAATTTTACGGTTCTGTGTACCGCTGAGTTTAGATCGGCCACTGACCGGTCTACTACCAATAGGTCGTCTAGATAGGCTACTATGGATATGCCTTGAGACCTTAGATAGGCTAACAGTGGAGCCAATACTTTCGTGAAAACACGAGGAGCGGTGGCCAGACCAAAAGGTAAGGCCACGAATTGGAAGTGGCGCTGATTTACCGCGAAGCGAAGCAGCTTCTGATGGTCGAGAAAGATAGGAACGTGCAAGTATGCGTCCTTTATATCGATGGACGCTAGTAGTTCCCCTCCTTGCAGGGAGGCCACCACTGACCTGATCGATTCCATCCGGAATGATTGGACCCTTAGGAACTTGTTTAAGGCCTTGAGGTCCAGGATGGGTCTTACATCCCCGTTTGGTTTGGGGACGGTGAAGAGATTGGAATAAAACCCCAAACCTTGTTCTTCCACTGGCAGCTCTCTGATTACCCCTTGGGATAACAGATGATCTAAGGCCAATGCTAAGGACCTTCTTTTGCCGAGGTCCTTTGGGACGTTCGAGGTTAAGAAGCGCGGTGGAGGAAATTCGCTCAACTCCAGCTTGTAGCCCCCGGAGACCGTAGAGAGGACCCACCTGTCTTGGATCCTGTCTAGCCAAGCCTCCGCAAACAGCTGAAGTCTTCCCCCCACCCGGCTGAGTGGGGGAGAACCTTCATAATGCTGACTTAGTTGCTGGCTTGGCCTGTGGCTTACGGTTCCAAGGTTTTTTGGAAGCCTGAGGCTGGCCCTGTGGCTTCCCACCTGCATTGAATCGTCCAGGAGGCCGTCGGAACTGCCTGGTACCGGAAGTACTAGGGATAGGAGAGGAGGATCGCTTAAAGGAGGGGGGACCCCTAAACCTTTTCTTTACTGGCAACAGTGTACTTTTGCCAGTGGAAATTTTCTGAATGTAAGCATCCAGATCTTCCCCAAACAAACGCTCTCCATGAAAGGGAAACCCCGCCAGTAATTTTTTACACGGGGCTTCAGCAGACCAGTTCTTCAGCCAGAGTAACCTGCGCATATGAACCAGCGAGAGAGTGAGACGTGAGGACTGCTGAATGGAGTCCTTAATAGCATCTATGGCAAAACATAATGCTCTGGGAAACTCAGCCAAATTCTGCCGGCAATTCCTTTAAGACCCCTTTAAACTGGTCCTTCAAGGCCTGGCAAATCCCAATAGCCGCAATTGCAGGCTGGGTTATTCCTCTCGCCGAAGCAAAAGAGGTTTTTAATAAAGTCTCTAATCTCTTGTCTGTCGGATCTTTGAATACCAGAACATTGTCTACTGGACAGGTCAAAGATTTGTTTACGCAGGACACAGCTGCGTCAACCTTGGGGATGCCCCATCTTTTAGTGAATTGTTCCTCCATGGGGTATAAAACCGAAAACTTCTTAGGAGGAAGAAAATATCTATCTGGATGTTCCCAATCCTTGTAGATAAGCCCTTCCAGCAGGGGGTGAACCGGGAAGGAATAATTAGCTTGAGGAGCTTTTAAGGAGCCTAAAGATGAGACTGCACTTGAAGCTGGTTCTGAAAGTGGCAACTTGAAGGCCGAACGGACCATCTCAGTGAGGGACTGGACCCACAATTTTTCGGATTGCGACACCGAAAAGGGTTCTCCCAAAGTGGAATCCTCAGAGTCCACTACTTCCAGCTGACCTTCTGCCAGATCTCCAGAGGGTAAATCAACCTCTTCTGAGGATGCATGCCCCAAATCGAGGGACTCCTCAGAGGGAGAGGGGGACCTTGTGCGTTTTTCCCTTGAGAGAGAGGATGCAATCAAGGTCGCTAATCTTTGCTCCAGACCCCCCATAGCTGAGGCCAGAGCCTCCTGTGTCACAAAAACTGGAGCAAGTGGGACAAGGGCAGAACAGGCATCTGACAGCCCTGATGGTTCACCCTGGGCCTCCTTCAATTTTTCAGGAGAGGAAGCAGCCGCAGGAGCATGCCCGAGATCCTCTGAGCCAGATGGCGATCCCTTTGCTTTTTTGCTTCTAGTCCCTGAGCCTTTAGCCATGATAAAGCTGAGGTTCTCACAATAGTTGCAACTACTTGCGAACCTATAGACCAGCACTGACGCTGCTATTTGATGGTTGGCAAGGTGCAGAGCCCACTATGCGCCTTAAGCAAATGTCACTGTCCACCACCAGTACTAAATACTGAAGTATGTGCACAAGATCTCTGTGTCCACCGTCAGCCAGAACCAGTTAGGTGGACTGGAGCATATAAGGACTAGGTGTATCACCTGACCTGCTCTGTCCTGTAATCTCAAGTCTCATAGAGAACAGCTGAGATAGACCCCCTGCGCGCATGCGCACGCGCGCGCCGCTGCTAGGCGTGCACCACGAGGCTACGCGCGCACACGTAGCCGCACGCGCGCACATGTCGTCACACGCATCTCACGGAGCACGCCGCGCACATTCGTGCGCATCGGAGCAGCGTACAAAAATTTCATTTGTGCACGCGCGTGCGCCTAAGACACATCAATGTCGCGCGCGCATGACGCTACGCGCCATGCATGAGGATGGAACCCACAGCTCCATGTGAGAACCAGGTAAGCCAAGTGAAGCCAAACATTTTGGACAACTTTTTTCTGCTTTTAACCTGCACAGGAGGGGCTAACTACCTGACTAGAGATACCCCTCCTCCCCACAACACACAGGACCATATAGGAGAAGCACAGACAGTTAGCTTTAGGCAAACATAATGGCTCAAATAAAGGAAGGTTACTCCTAGGACCAAGTCCTGAAGCACCTTCACTTACCTGATCCAACGCTGCAGGACTCTGCATAACAGACAGTCCAATCTTCACCCATCACGGAGAGCAGCGTCTATAGACCTTCAGGGACCGGGGTCCATGGACAGGAACACCACACCCCTGGACCCATATCGCACCCTGTCAGTAAACTTTTGGTATTAGGAAATTGACCAAAGTACTGAATAACCAGGATCCAGCTCTCAAAGAGAAGCATTACAGGCCAAACCACGTTCTTCTTAACCGGGGCCCGGGTACCGTCCACTTTGGCTCAGAAGCACTTTGGATGGATCCGGATTTCATGGAGGCTTTTTACATCCAATATGGATCCCTCCAGTGGAGCTCCTTGGAGCACATGTTCACTGGTGACCAACACCTTAGACACTGGCAAAAAACTGAGGCACTCCCGGTATGGGAGGGGTTATATAGGGGAGGGAACTTCTTGCCTTAAGGGCGTGCCAGTGTCCACACCTGAAGGTACTCTCTATAACCCACATAGTAATTACTATGCTTCTCTGTGTCCCGTGATGTACGATAAAGAAATAATAAATGTTTGCTTTTGGTTTCAATACATATGGATTTTATGACACATATCATGACCCACTATGTAATGTTCAGTATCACGACTCACTGTAGCTGTGTATCGCGGTGCATTAAATTGCAAAATCAATTGCACCCCAATGCACAGTTATAGTGCACCATAACAACATATGAAACAAAAGGGGGCATACAATGTATCCTAATCTTAAACCTTTTCTTTGAATACCTATCTTAATCAAATGAACACAAGACGTTATAGAAATGCCTGTTTTAGTAAATCATCAATTTAATAGATATGATCTTTAATATTATCTTTTACAAAAAAAGAATCCGAGTACAACACAGGAGAGTGAACACAATGAACTCTCAGTAAAGGTAAAACGAAGAAGAGGTATATAAAGCTAAATATGCATGGTCTGCAGTGTATACGAAAAGAATGTCTGCTTCTCCTCACTGAGCACCGATAAATCACAGCCATGAAATTCCTTATCAGAGACATGGTCTTGCTTGCAAAGAATTTGATTTACAGCATTAGATTGCCTATTTTGCCTTTTGTCTGCAGCACTAGGCTACTCCTTGTTTCTTCTTGTAAATATCAATTGTCACCAAATTTCTCTGCAAAGCAAATAGCCTAGCATTCAGTATATATAAAAAAGAACAAGCACTGGATTAATAAGTCTCTTGGCATCTCACACACACTCTCACTGCTATATCAGGAGGTATTGTGAACGAAAATATGCACTTGTATTTGCTGCTAAAATCCCCCCCCCTTTTTTTTTTTGCTTACAGAAATCAAAGACACATTTTTGTATTTACTACATAATGTATAAAAAAATAGAACCCCCCCCCCCCCCCCCCCCCAAAAAAAAAAAAAAAAAAAATTGAGAGCTTCTAAATAAGGAAAATCTGGCACGCATCATAACTAAAATATGTGTTTTCTTTAAGGTAGAACTCAAGCTCTAGTTGCTGCAGCCTCTAGCTATAAAAATAAATAAGAATACTTGAAGTAGAAGTTCACCCTAAAACTGAAATCTGTAAACGTACTGGCATCCACAATCTAAGACTAAACTATCTAGCCGTGTAAAGAATAAATCGCTATATATAACTTTTCTGAAGCTTCTCCGGTCCGGTGCCAGGACGAGCGGTGTATGTGTGTGCAGAGGAGACAGCCGATAACGGAAGCCCCATAGTAACTGATGTGGTGATGTCACTTCCCAGGTATTTCACAGCTATTGTCGGTTGTCCCCTCTCCAGAGCTTCCGCTGCTAGGGACCGGACCAGAGTGGCTTCAAAACAGATATGTATAGCAATTTCTGTTTACAGGGCTAAATAGGTTAGTCTTAGATCATGGATGCCTGTAGATTTAGAAATTTTAGGGCTAGGGTGAACTTCTACTTTAACTATTTCATCACAGCCTTTTTGCCATTCCAAGGACATCATGGGTCTGTTCTCTTTTTTCTCAGCAGTGGTGGTCTTTTTTCCTGTACTGACCAATGCTTATATAATGTCATTTGAGCACTACTTAGTCCTTGAGCACTGTGTGCCCTGACTGCATTGTATGTATATATATATATATATATATATATGAATATATTCATATATATATATATGAACAGTAACTATATGACCAATTTGCACACCTAAATCATTTTATACATATTTATAAGGATATATAAGCTTTGTCTGACTTGTATTCTTGAGGTATTTAAAAAATAAATGCAAATGCAAATATGCGCTATTCTGGCAGGAAGCCTTCAGAGCAGACAACAAATCATAGGTGGCAGGGGCATTCCCCACATAGCCACACATATACATGCCCCTTATATGTGTGCAGTTCTGAAGTGGGGCATGCCTCTGCCACCTAAGATTGTCTGACAGCTTTCTGGTGGGATAGCTCAAGTGGGTTTGGACTCTCCCTAACATGCCTGAGCTCATGTGAAAAGAAGATCATATGTCCACTTTATTCACAGCCCCCACACAAGACTGGCACATGAAAGATTTGCTTTAGATATGGCAACTTATGCTAGTTTCTCAACTATGGATGTATGCCACCTGCCATTTTAACGAATTATTTTATGGATGTTTTTTTTTTTCATTTTTAGTTTGGTCGTTTATGACCTTGGCAGTGTCACACAACAAATGTATACCTTCCTGTGGGAGTCTCTGGTGATCATGCCATGGTGATCATGCCATGCCATCAGCTGGTCATACAGATGATCCACATTTATCCCTAACCAATTGTAATACATTTAAATCACACTTCCATTTTAGTTTTAAACAAAATATTAGACATTAAATATGTATGCAAAAATATTAAACATGAATCATTCATTTTTGATTGAGGTTAACAAGGGAAAATGGGGAGGTCACAGTATTAAGGGCATTATTTTTGGTTCCATTTGCATACTATTCCATGGAAGACATGTCTCCAATTTGGAGCTAAAACGAATATGTGCACTGTATACAATATACAGTATATATATATTATTCCTGTTCCAGCTGCATTTTGCAGTCACCGCTTGAATCAAAAAACAAAAATGCAATATAGCACCAAAGATTCTCAAACAAAAGTTTGTAGTGATTAACGACTTATGGATCATAGCTGCTCTAATTAATGGCAGGACCAAAACTAGTATTAAAAATTGTAGTAAAACAGTACTGACCCAACTGAGAGTATCTATGTGTATCTAATGTTGAGGAGAATCATTCAAAATATATAATCTATACACAATTAATAATACACACACATTTGCAAAACATTAAAGTGCAAAGCGTGCTAGTGAATCAACATCATAAAAATTAAAATTCATTTTTGTGAAAAATAAAGTCCATAATAATGTATTCCAAAAAATGTAAGATACGCAAAAAATGTAAAGTGCATATGAGTCAATCAAAATATATATATATATATATATATATATATATATATATATATATATATATTGTGACAGGAAGTCAGGTAAATCTGTGGGTGTTGTCACAGACGGGACATACATTTCTGCCTTTTTTAGACAATACACCAATTGTTATTAGGCGTCGGCTGCAGAAGTAGCCAGAAAAGGTCTAAGGGCGTTGGAAAACTTCAGCTGTTCAGAATAATGCAATTAAGGCCTATATAAGTAATCCAGAGGATTACCACTGATTTGCTGCATCCTGAGGCTTTCTGAGTGAAGGAGAGCAGTAGCTGAAAGTCTTCTGAGGAGGTGAGAAGGTGATTGATTTTTCTGTGTGATAAAAAATCAAAAAGAGACTATTGTTTTTCTGCTGTATGACCAGCAGTGTCTGCCCAGCACTAGGCTGTGCCAGACTCCCTAGATAGGTACCTGTGTGGTGAAGGTAGATGCCCCAAGTGGCCAGGGTTTATTTTATGTTTGATTTTGTTTATGCTGTTTGGATGCTTGCACTTGTTTCCAGCAAGATGGAAGAATAAACCAAAATGTTTGTTTTCAAGTGTCAGACCCGACACTAGGGATTTCAAGCATAGAAATGCATCCAAGTCGTCTACAGTCGCTGTGGAGCTGTGAGTAAAATCCTGGACAGCATGTTGGCATCAGCATCCTGACCCACCCTACGCGTTTTTGTCATTCGACATCCTCTCAGGGCAGCAGAAAATCTGAAGCCTAACACGCCATTTTAAATATGGGCCAGCCATCCACAAGTTGAAAAACAACCCTCAGCAATGATTTTATGCAAACATCTAAAAAAATAACAACAAATAACAGACCACCACCCTGGACTTATTTAAATGTTGATATTGCTGAGTAAAAACTAAGTGATAGCAACATGCTGGTACTCTAAGCAAAGAGGCTTATTAAAAGAAACATACATCAACCATAAAAGGTACCTCTAGACTACTATCATACAATATTTTAAAGTTAATATCTGTAAGTGGTAGAAAATTATCTTAGAATTGTAGTAAAAAAGAGAGGATCCTTGTAAACAAATTAAATTTAAAATATGATCTATAATTAAAAATGTGATAAAAAACTATTTAAATCTATATCTATGTTAAGTCCACGGTGCTGTAGAGACCCCAATCTGTATACCGACTGGGTTTCTCTTCTTGATACCTCTTTCAACATATCTGACCCTCTCCAATGTCCACACCATGTTTTTCAAATCCTTTTACAATATTGCTGACTTGTTCATTGATCCGTGTCTTTAGTTTTCTTGGAGTCCTACCCACATATTGTTTCCAGCAAGCACATTCCAGTACATAAACCACGTGGGTGGAGTCACAAGTGATCAGGGATTTGATTTTGTGATGTTTCCCATCAACACATGAAGAAAAAAATCAATTTTTTTCCACCTTCCTTTTCTGTATTTACATTTGTTGCGTCTAAAGGAGCCTTCCAAATTTCCGAACATCTTCACCTTTTTTGGTGGGTCAATGGTGTTCTTTAAAAGTTTCCCATGTATAGCATTATTTTTTCTGTAAATAAACTTTGGATGAGAGGGCAGTATTTTATTTAAAACATTGTCCTTCAAAAGAATAGGCCAATGTTTGCATATTACTCTTTCCATATCCTTTGATTGTTGCAATCTGTAATAAAACTTAGAGCAAGGCCATCATGTGTTTTTTGCTTTTTTGTTTTTAAAAGTTCATGTCTATTTTTGGAAAAAAAACTTTCTCTTTTAACTAATAACAATGTATGTTTGAAACCTTTTTTAAGGAATCTTAATCTGTATTTTTCTCTATTATTCTGGTAAATTCACTACCGGGAGTGTTGTATATCCATTTTTCGTGGTGACAGCTCGTCGTCGGTATGTAACAAATGCAATCTGTCTCTTTGAAATCTGTTTTTGTAAGTATTTTCCTTTCCTTTTTAAATAATATTAGGACCAAAAAATTCACTTGGTCCGGGCTCCACTCACCCGTAAAACTTAGGCCATAATAATTACGCTTTAAACATTCTAAAAAAACTCTCCATATTAGCGGATGGGCCTTCCCATATAAGTATAATGTCATCTATGTAGCGCTTGTATAGTAATTAAGTTGATTTCTGTGGGGCAGAAATAAGACTTATTAAATCCATTTACCTAGAATTAATTCCTAGCTAGACAAATATTATAATTATTAACAATGTGACACAAAAAGCCAATAGAAAATAATGAGCAGAGGTGCACTTTTTTATTTGTTTCAGAGGTCAAATAAATCTCTATAGTGTGGAAAAATGGTATTCAATGCAAATTATATTGACCTCTTTAATCAGAACTGAAACTATGGGAAATGAATAACCACATTTTTATTGACTTCCAGAAAATAAAAATGAATGGAAAGTCAGAAGGGGTGGCTTTATAGTGAGTAATTGTACTATATAACTTAGTCAATAAAAAGCTAAGATGAAGTCCACAGATTTATGAGTGCTTCATTAACAAACCTTGAACAAGAGCCTGAGGTTCACACTGGTACTGTAAAATTAAATAGATTGGTCTATCCCCATTGCAGGGTATAGGTCTGCTAAGGATAAAAACATATCCCTATAATGTCACACAATGTGATGTCATGTGGTTATAATGCTAGGGTTGAACAACATATGAATCTACTTAAAATGTGGTATATACTACTGACAAAGTCCCCCAGTATCCAAAATAATTTTTGTTACATTAAAGCATGTTAAAATAAATTAATTATATTATTTAAATAAATGCATTTGCATTTTTAACAGCCCAAATAATGCATTCTGTCTACAATTTTTTTTCCTGGCACATTTGTAATAAAAAAAAAACATGATGGCCTGGGAAGGTCAAGTGCAAAGTCAACATGATCACGGATTTTTATTTTATCACTGGTTATCATACTCCACTTCCACTTATTATTTATGTCAATTGCAGCTTGCCACTAGACTCAATACAATATCAGTGGATCAATGTTATCCGGCTCATGCAGATGTGAGTTACAGTCATATGATGCTGTCGTTGACTAAAGTAAAATACTGATTAAAATCAAAGGAACACAACATTAAGCAGTGGCAAGGTTTTTCTTTTCATATCAAGGACAAATGAAGCATTCCACAAGGAGAGAAAGGCATGACAAAACAGCTTGGCATCAGAATTGTACAGTATTGCAGAAAATGAAACAAAGACACATGAAACAGAAGAAGTTGAGGACAATGATGAATTTATTTTCTAAAATTCATACAGTAGAGATTTAACATGTAACATTTTAAAACATAGATTTAAAAAGTATTTCATTGTTAAATAAGATACTATAATAGGTTGTTGTGACATACTAGTAAAATCAGTTTCCTGGAGTACAGTACACAGGCGTCTTTAACCATACCGGGCCTATTTTGGCACTTCTCTCCTACATGCAAAAATCATATTTTTTTTGCTAGAAAATTACTCAGAACCCCCAAACACTATATATGTTTTTTTTTAGCAGACATCCTAGGGAATAAAATGGCAGTCATTGCAACTTTTTATCTCGCACGGCATTTGAATAATAATTTTTCAAACGCTTTTTTTTGAAGAAAAAAAAGGTTTCATGAATTAAAAAAGAACAAAACAGTCAAGTTAGCCCAATTTTTTTTGTATAATGTGAAAGATGTAGTTACGCAGAGTAAATAGATACCTAGGCATTGCTTATTTTTATTTACAGGTTACCAATTTAGAATTACAGAGGAGGTCTAGTGCTAGAATTGTTGCTGGCACTCTAACGCACGCGGCGATACCTCACATGTGTGGTTTGAATATGTGGGCGGGACTCACAGATCTCATGCTTTCAGCCGTGATTGCGGCTTTGTTTACATTCTGGTACCCGGGCATGACGTCATAACATCACGCCCAGGCCTCCGACGATCATAGAGATGACTGGTGACCAGATGGTCACCAGTCATCTCTATGCCTCCCATCCGGTGCCAGCAGATCATTTCTCCAGGTCTCTGATGGCACGCTAGAGCCCGGAGAAGCACCGGATGGTGGCGGGACGTCCCCTCCCGTCGCCTATAAAAATGATCAAGCGGTGGAACTGCCACTATGATCATTCTTATGGTGCAGAGGATCGCCGGCTGAAGAGATGGATATCTGAATGATGCCTGTAGCTGTAGGCATCTTTCAGATATCCCCACTCAAAGTCCAGGATGTCATATGACGTCCAGCGGTAGGAAAGTGGTTTTAAGTAAATATGACTGGGTTATATGCAGCTTTCTTTAGGAGACTGGACTATAGGAAAAGGAAAGGCTGCAGGGACACCTCCCTACATAACACCTTCCACTCCCAGCTAGCCCCAGGTTTTTAGCAAGCAATAGGAACATCATGAGAACAGAACAGTGGGACCTGTGTCTTGTATTGTACTCCAGGAAATGGATTGTACTGGTCAGTTTGAAAATCCTATTTTTCTGATCTCGCAGAACAGACTTCCTTAAACTACTATGATAAAACCATTCAATGGCAGTCCAACTGAGGGGTGGGCAACACAGCAAACAATGTCAACAGACTCACTAACAAAACAACAGATTAAGAAGGGCTCAGTAGACTTTGTCTGACTGCATTCTTGCCCTGTGCCCTCACCCAACAAAAGAGTCCAGCATTGATAGGACAATCAAATTGCTCTGAGTTGCAGAATGTTGATTGCTGGAAAGTGTGCCTCCTTCTATTACTAAGTCATCTGCAGAAAATAGATGTTTAGGACTCTTCCCCAGCCTGAAAGGCTGCCATCAAGCTAGTATAAGAACTAGGCTCTACACCAGGTAGGCTGTGGCTCTGGACCTCTAATGCACACTACAGCTGGTGCTACATGTTGCATACGTGAAACACCCACAGCATGATCAAGTGCAAAGCAACCTAACTGGCTATCCATCAGGCAGGGTCCAAGTATAATACCCCAGGGCTCTGTTGAGGAGTCCATCGATCTGGAAACTGAATAGAAAGCTGAAATGGCTATGGTGAAGCAGATTGATGAAGCAATTCATCTTGGTAGAAATCATCCATAGAGAGCAATAGTAAGATGGTAAGCTTTTCTTAGTAGAGAGAGGTGGCCAATCACCTAAGAACACTAGTTTGAATCAGCCTTTCTTTTTTCCAGTGTCCAATCACCAGGAGGTGGCTTCATATAACCCAGGCTGAAACAATTTAAAAAGGGCCCATGTCCAGAACAGGAAATTTTATTTTTAATATTCAAATTCTAAAAGAAGCTATACAGGCTAAAAGGACATTAAAAATAAAGCCAGGGAAGTGACTTATGACTTTAATAAATTGATATACTTAAATATATTCTCTGGCTCTTATCATTTGACTTTGTCTTTCAGGTACATTGCTGGAAATACTCGTTTGCATGTGAATAGCAGGAGAAATTGCTGGCTAGTGGGGGAGAAATGCTGAATGGACAATATATCACTATACAAGTGAATATCTCTCAATATTCATCAAGCAATGGACTCTTTTTTGAACATTCAAATTACCTTTCTTTTTTTTTTATGGACTTACCCAACACCCTCTTTTTTCATTTTCTCCCTTTCCCTGATATATTTTGCTTTTTTATTTGTATTATGTTTTATTCCTTGAACTTAATCTTAAAACCAGAGTGAAGCATTTAAACCTAAAATAATTTTCTGTACATATGACATAATGCATATTGATATCAATAGATTTGACATCTGAGGTGATGCTGCACAATGGCTTAGCATAGCATAAATTATAATATGTTGGGTGGTTTTCCTAAATTTATAAGAGGGGTGAGTGAAATTCATCACTCTAGTCATGATTTGAAACATTGTTGAATCTGTTGTTTATAATATGCTGAAGGCTATGACATATATGGAAGAAAAATACATTTCTACCTTTCATAAAAAAATACTGAAGAATTTCCAATGCCGCCTTGTCTGGACAGAAGATCTGATAAACACTGATGTCAAGCTGATAATATCTAAACCATCGCATGGGGGAATATATATATGTTGGTATACCATTCTGGTGGAATTATGGACTGAATGATACAACTAACAGCTCTATTAAAGGCAATGAGGGGTCAGCCTACAGAACATTATGAAAGCAAATTGTTGCTGGCAATCAACAAATTCAGAATATTGAGGGTTTGATGTTAAAAGAACCTAGTGTCCTGATTGGTGGATTGTTGATTGAAGGTGAAACTCATGAATGTCGGGTGCAAGGAAATTTTTGCAGCACAGAATTTTTTCTGCTGTATCCAAACCTTTTTGACTTGGAAAATGAGTCCTGGTACATTGATGGTTCTTTTTACTATAAAGATGGAAGTAGAATTTCAGGATTTGCTGGTGGTTGTGTAAAAGCATCTTTTAAAAATGAAAACTTTGAGCCTGGAGATGAGAGAATCCTGGACTTATGTGGATTGGACCTCCCAAAACATACCAAGCTTTACTTTCAGTGAGATGGTGAGAGATGTGACGAAGTCAGAAAGGATGGTAACATCAGCTAATTTTTGCATAATATTCAAGATTGTGATGTGATTTACAAAAAAAGAAGAGAGAGCAATCTTTGAAATGAGGCCTAACAGCTATACTGGCCACGGATGTTTACTGAATACTTTTTCAATCATGGTCTAAAGTTATATTATCTAATAACTGGTTCATGGGCATATTTTAGAGGTTGGTGAAGAGAGATGTAACCAGTCTCAACTTAATATTTCATATGAGCCATTGTAAAGCATACAGTACCTCAAACCATAATGATGTTTGTTGTTTGAATTATGAGTCAGTTCTGGTAGTTAGAACCAACTCCAGTGGGGGAATATGTTGTAATATTAATATAGATGTGTATATTGTATTATTATATTGTAGGCCCAAAATTGACCAGACCAGATTTCAAACCTGTAATTACATATTACACATCAAAGGGTGTTTGCTGACCAAAAGGGTTAGTGGCCAACAAAGGGACAGCTGAAGACCCTTGGATGTGTTAATCTTGTCCAAGACTACCTGAGTGTGTGAGGTATGACCTGCCTCAAAGGGTAAATTGCTTACATACATAAGGAAGTATTTATTGATGGTAATTAGACTTGGGGAAGTATTCATTCAGGGAAACATTTGGTTGACCTGGAAGAACCACTCCCTCCAGTGTGAGACCAGCATTTGAGGTGGTCAAGCTGGCATTCAGACTGTCTTGTCACTGAGAAATATAGCACATGTCTAGGAAGAGATTTGAATTATATACTCTGTTGGATTTGTATCATCTGTGGAATTTGGACTTTGTTCGTTATTGGAAGTTAATTAAAAATGCATTCTCTGAAGAGCCTGTGTGTTTCTGCGAAACAACTTAATATATTTGCTTGTGTTAAACTTTTTTTTTTTTTTAGTTGCTTCCTAGCTTCATAGGCCAAAATGATGTCATACGTCCCAGAAATCTTCAATGGCATTTTTTTCTTTCATCTTGATGGGGCGGTAGAGTACACCCTCCTGCCTGCATGCTTATGCTAGGGGCAGATGGATTCCATTAAGTGAATGCTACATACATCATTTGCCCTTATTTAAGATGGTCATGGCTAAAAATGCTAGGGGGGGGGGGTGGTGTTTAAAGTGATTTTTCAACAAAATATATTATGGAGAATTGGATGGATAAGTGACTGACACATAGCAAGGAGTTACTGGATCGAGTTTTCTCTTACTGTCTCAGAGACCAGTGATTTACAAAGTGCAGAAACCAAATTAATCCGGAAAGGGTTCAGGAACCAGGGAGCCATGTGGGCAGCATTTTACACCTAGATACATGAAGGTTTGGGCGTGTTAAATACCTGACTTTTGTAGTTTAGAACTATTTCTCAGATGCAGAGGAAAAAAAATCTTGGTGCAAACCAAAAACAGTGAATAGTATTTTTGTCTTTATTAACAGGTAACACTTCCAATTGTGTCTTATACATTAAAATCTATGTTGAAATGTTTATGTGGGTAGAGATGTATTGACTTTTAATGCAAGCAGCTGTATATTTTATCACTATTTTAGCACTGACTGTTTTTTTTTTTTTGTTTTGTTGTGGATGGATGGTAGTTTGCTCTGGTTGGTAAGTTTTCTCTGAATATAAAAAAAATATTAAAAACTGTTTTCGGTATGTGATGCTCAGATACAGTTTAGCTCTGCTTTAGGCAAAGCCAGGAAGGAAATATATATACAAACAAGTATTCCATAAGTTTTGTCAAGTTATGGTTTTGAATATTATTGATCCACAATATAACATACATTTACATGGCCAGAAATCAATTAAAAATGTCCTCCTTGAGATGGTTACTCCTATAATTTATTAAGTGCTGAGGGCTTTTGATTCTTTTCAGCATAACACAACCCTGTCTGAATGGTTATTCAATAAGGGTTAAGCACTGACACTGAGTCAAGCACAAAGATATCTAGTAAAGTTTGGCTCCAAGGCAGATTTATGAATGTTACCCTGAACATGATAAATATCTGCACAGGTATTTTGTGTACTTGATGGTTGCCTATGCACAGCAAATATGTTGTTGTATCTGACATCAACCAGAAAATTATCCTTTATTAAATGCTAAATCTTATCAATCTTTTTCTGCTTTTCTGTGTCTTTCCTGTAGTAAAAGGTGGACTTGAAGTCATGTATACACTATAATTTGTGTATTTATGTATTGTATTACTGGTGTCATCAAAATCTAGCCAGTGCTAATATACAGTGTGCTCATCTCTAGCATATCTGCACATATTTATAGTACAAACATTTCTTTGACCAGTTCCCTAGTTACTTAAAAATGTTTGACTAGTCTCAGAAACTAATAGGCAACTTTATACATTCCTGCACACAATCGTACATATGTGAGGATCTTCAGCGCTGGTCAAAGTGAAATTGGATGGATGAAATAAAATAAAATAAAAAATGTGTATAAAGCGTAATTGCTGCTGCAATCTAAGTGGAATCAACTCACTAATATGCAAAAAGAAAACAAGAGGAAGTGATGAGCTCAAAAACAATACACTGAAACAGTCTAAAGAGAATACTATTTGAGTGCCTGAGTGGAGATTAAAGTGTCTAAGTGCTACAATGGCAAAAATTGCCTAATAATTACATATATAACACAGTGATAATAAAGTGCTAATATAATGGACATCGAGGTTCCTAGTACATATCTAGGGAATCCAATGAAACGTATGGATGAACAGTTCATTCAGTGATGCAATTGATTTGACAGATAATTATCCAACAGATCTTCCTGGTATGAGCTCACAGAGCGCTTACCTTAGCCCAAAAGGGTAGTAGCTCAAAACGATGTGTAACTGGCCTCTCTGGATCAGTGTGGTGGTTGTGTGAGCATCAGCTGAACGCTGAGCAGGGCTCCACAAAGATGGTGGCTTGCAGACGAGTCCAGGACAGTAACGGGTCGAGCCAGGAAAAATAAGTAAATATTCCAGATGGTGAAGTACGTTTTGTTAAAATTTATTATAAAAGTGCTTACACAGAAGCCGAAAACAAAAATAATCATCCAGGGAGCTGTTATAGCTTAACAACACGGACTAAACGGCGGACCGACGTCACTTCCGGTCACGTGTATCAATCCTAATTCTTGACGCGTATCATCACGTGACTTCATCAGAGGAGTATTCTTCATCAGAGTGTAAGCACTTTTATAATAAATTTTAACAAAACGTACTTCACCATCTGGAATATTTACTTATTTTTCCTGGCTCGACCTGTTACTGTCCTGGACTCGTCTGCAATCCACCATCTTTGTGGAGCCCTGCTCAGCGTTCAGCTGATGCCCACACAACCACCACGCTGATCCAGAGAGGCCACTTACACATCGTTTTGAGCTACTACCCTTTTGGGCTAAGGTAAGCGCTCTGTGAGCTCATACCAGGAAGATTTGTTGGATAATCATCTGTCAAATCAATGGCATCACTGAATGAACTGTTCATCCATATGTTTCATTGGATTTCCTAGATACTATGTACTAGGAACCTCGATGTCCATTATATTAGCACTTTATTATCACTGTGTTATATATGTACTTATTAGGCAATTTTTGCCATTGTACCACTTAGACACTTTAATCTTCACTCAGGCACTCAAATAGTATTCTCTTTAGACTGTTTCAGTGCATTGTTTTTGTGCTCATCACTTCCTCTTGTTTTCTTTTTACACAATCGTACATGTTCTGCCGATTCAATAATGCTTTTAAGCTAGTGGAAAATATATCTATGATGATTTTATACTTAACTCTTAACTTTATCAGACTTCACTGCCATATAAGAAAATCGGTCTAATTATATAACATAAGTCTTCTCGAGATACGTCCTATTAACATGATCTGAGCACCTCTGCGCATTGGTAAAATAAGAACCAGCGACCAGCATCTTACAGGTCTCGGAAAGAGATGATTTCATTTTTCTAACAAGGCTATTACTGGAAAGGTTTTGAGGTAGGAGATTTGCAGCTGGAAATCTGAGAAGTAATGTTCTACAAATAACAGCTTGTTAGCTTCACAACCTTACAGGCTAACATTAACAGAGTGAATGCAAGCCTAAAGGGTTCTGCTTTCTCACCATTCTACGCATTCAATGACATTAGGTAAGACAAGCACGTAAAGATGATCGCAGGCTGCCTGAATGAGGCAATTTTAAAAATACTGTATATATATTTCTATATATATATATATATATATATATATATATATATATATATATATATATATATATACACACACAGACCACATTTTAATTACAGACTTTAGTCTGTTGGGATATGTCTCTACTAAGGCCTCGTACACACGGCCGAGGAACTCGACGTGCCAAACACATCGAGTTCCTCGGCCAGTTCAGCACTGAAGCCGCCGAGGAGCTCGGCGGGGCGAGAGCTCCCATAGAACAACGAGGAAATAGAGAACATGTTCTCTATTTCCTCGCCGAGCTCCTCGCCGGCTTCCTCGGCCGAAAGTGTACACACGGCCGGGTTTCTCGGCAGAATTCAGCCAGAAACTCGGTCGGAAGCTGAATTCTGCCGAGGAAACTGGTCGTGTGTACGGGGCCTAACTGTGCAATATGTGCCTACTTTTCCCAAGCAGCTCTTAAAATATCAAATAGACAATGATGAATTTGAAAATAGAGAGAGCGGTATGTGGTATTCTTTAGTTGTCCTTTGAGGAAGGGTTACTATAGCAGTTCCTAAAAAATTGGGACTTTTTTTCTTTAATAATGTAACAAAGGTACCATGTAACATGAAGAATTTTAAATCTACTAATAATACCTTGAGTCTGCTGTAAAGGATTGGGGAGGTTGGAACCTCCTAAGATACAGGCTAGGATTAATTGCCAGAAAAATAGTTCATAACTATGTGGCAATGTAAGGTAAGGTAAGCTTGCGATTGTGGGGATTGTGAGCCAACTAGTGATGAAGAAAGAGTTGGGAGGTCTATCAGAGACCAGAAGCACAACTAGGGCCTAAAGATATAGGACAGACTACAACTATACGACAATGGCAAACTATAAGGGCAGGAACTGTGAGTGTCTGGTCTTGCATAGAGCTGCAGTTAATGTGGATGCGTTTGAGCTGAAGGACACTACCAAATGAGCTCCCATTATATATAGCCTTTCTAAAAGAAAAAAAACTGAGGCAGACAGAAATTGAAAAGTGAGCCATGTACGAATACTTTAAGATGGAAAGATTGGGAACATTGGTGATTAGACGTAACTGGATAAACAGACTGGAATTTAAGAAAGCAAGACAGGAGAGGGAAGGGGAATAACAGAGCCATCAGCAGACTGAAAGGGAGAAGGTGTACAGGTGAGGTAACAAAATGAAACTCAAATGACAGCAAAGTTCAACATGTAATTACAAAAGGAGGGAAGATATTAGAAAAACTAGGACAAAACAGAAAGACACTGGAAGAACACAAACTCAAGATCACAAAAACAGCAAATCAGAAAACAGATAATACAGATTCTGATCCAGGCTCAATTAATGACCTAACAGGAGAAAGATCAACATACACCATACAATGACCACAGGGACAGGGCTATATTGTTATTAAGAATAGCTGGGTTGGGGGCAGCATCAAATCTCAAAATTACAAATGACATGTTTTTGTCTCTTTTATTTCCCTCTTCTGGATGGCTCTAAACGTTTCAGGCTAATTCTTCAAGAGAGCAATCTCTTGTCTCCTTTTTCAAGTTTGATAGCAGTTAAAAAGTCTGCTAATTTTCTACACTAGGGGATCATATCCGGTGAGGAAAACCAGGAGATGTGTGCATAGGTAGGACACTTCAAGTCCAGATCCTTACGGTGGAGAGAAGCTATACAGTAGTAAACCCGAGTTCATCCCTCCACAAACATTGTTAAAAACTAAAAATTGGGATAATAAAATCTGCAGACATAAAGGGAATCTGTCACTTTGCTCTTTCAGACCTTGCCCTTCCCACTAATAATTATCTTCCTTGTGCTTCCCTGCCATGTTAAACTGACAGAGACTTAAAGGGGTTGTAAAGGTAAACATTTTTTCCCTAAATAGCTTCCTTTACCTTAGTGCAGTCCTCCCTCACTTACCTCATCCTTCGATTTTGCTTTTAAATGTCCTTATTTTTTCTGAGAAATCCTCACTTCCTGTTCTTCTGTCTGTAACTACACACAGTAATGCAAGGCTTTCTCCCTGTTGTGAAGAAAGCCTCTTGAGGGGGGAGGGGGCGAGCAGGTGGGTCAGGACGCTATCTACTTTGCAGATAGAGAAAGGAGCTGTGTGTTAGTGGGTGTCCTGAACCTCCTGCTTGCCCCTCCCCCCTCAAGAGGCTTTCTCCACACCAGGGAGAAAGCCTCACATTACTGTGTGGAGTTACAGACAGAAGAACAGGAAGTGAGGATTTTTAATAAGAAATAAGCACATTTAAAAGCAAAATCAAAGGATGAGGTAAGTGAAGGAGGACTGCACTAAGGTAAAGGAAGCTATTGAGGGAATTTTTTTTTACCTTTACAACCCCTTTAAGTCTAATGCTTGTGTAAGATTTGTGCGGGAACTTATAGAATGGTAATGATCTTCCATTCTGAGCCACAAATAGTGTTTTGGACTGATGACTTGCTGCTCAGGCATGAGTATGGCATCATGGGAGGAAAAGGAGAATGTCAAATACCGTAGGAGTAGCAAAGAAATGTGGAAAAGGTGAGTATCCACTGAAGTTGTGTGTTTTTAGAGAGAAATTAAAGCCATCAGCTTCAGCCTAGTATGAATTGTACAGTATTATCACTTAGAAACTAAGGGCCTAATCCTCAAAAGAGATACTCCGGCGTAAGCCGTCGTATCTCTGGTTCTAACTTTGGAACTGATCCTCAGAAGCAGTTTTCCAAAGTTAGGCAGAAGATCCGACATCTGTAAGGGACTTACACTGCCGGATCTTAGGATGCAGTACTGCATCCGCCACTGGGGGCATTTCGAGTCGAAATGCCTCTTCTGGTATGCAAATTAGCACTTAGGGCGATCCACAAAGGTTTTTTCCCCTTGTTTTTTCGCCGTAAGTTTTAGTTTGCCAAGTGTACAACTAGGGCTGCTTTTACATGGTCTAAAGTTAGTAACACCATGTAAAAGCACATTCAAGCGACGGCATTTGGTATGCATTCCCGAGGGAGAACTCCACGGCAATTTGTAAAATCAAAACCGGCATGGGTTCCCCCCCAGGAGCATACCAGGCCCTTAGGTCTGTTATGGGTTGTAAGGAGACCCCCCCTCCGCCGAAAAATCGACGTAGGGGGTCCCCCTACAATCCATACCAGACCCATATCCAAAGCACGCTACCCGGCCGGTCAGGAATGGGAGTGGGGACGAGCGAGCGCCCCCCCCTCCTGAGCCGTGCCAGGCCGCATGCCCTCAACATGGGGGGGTTGGGTGCTCTGGGGCAGGGGGGCGCACTGCGGGCCCCCCCACCCCAGAGCACCCTGTCCCCATGTTGATGAGGACAGGACCTCTTCCTGACAACCCTTGCCGTTGGTTGTCGGGGTCTGCGGGCGGGGGCTTATCGGAATCTGGGAGTCCCCTCAAATAAGGGGGCCCCCAGATACCGGCCCCCCACCCTAAGTGAATGGATATGGGGTACATCGTACCCCTACCCATTCACCTGTAGGCAAAAAGTAAAAGTTAGTAAACACACAACACAAGGGTTTTTAAAATAATTTATTATTCTGCTCCGGAGGCCCCCCCTGTCTTCTTTATTAGCTCTATTACCAGGGGGGGCTTCTTCTTCCACTCTCCGGGGGTCTTCTTCCACTTTCCGGGGGTCTTCTTCCACTCTCCGGGGGGGTTTCTTCTTCCGCTCTCCGGGGGGGAGCTTCTCTCTTCGCCGCTCTCCGCTGTTGACTCGGCGAACCCCGGTTCTTCTCCAGCTGTCTGGTGCCTTCTTCTTCAGCGCTGGCTGCCTGCTATCTTTGTGTGTTAGCTCAATTACTAACAGGCAGCCGGCGTGGTCTTCTGTGACGTCAGGTTCTTCTTCTCCCCTCTTCCGATGTTGCCTCGTCGCCTCTTGTCACTGTAATGATGGAAGCGCGCCTTGCATCCCATTTATATAGGCATCACCGTCCCATCATGCTCCGGTAGGTACCCACGTGGTGGGTGCACGTGGGTAGGCACCCACCACGTGGGTACCTGCTGGAGCATGATGGGACGGTGATGCCTATATAAATGGGATGCAAGGCGCGCTTCCATCATTACAGTGACAAGAGGCGACGAGGCAACATTGGAAGAGGGGAGAAGAAGAACCTGACGTCACAGAAGACCGCGCCGGCTGCCTGTTAGTAATTGAGCTAACACACAAAGATAGCAGGCAGCCAGCGCTGAAGAAGAAGGCACCGGACAGCTGGAGAAGAACCGGGGTTCGCCGAGTCAACAGCGGAGAGCGGCGAAGAGAGAAGAAGACCCCCGGAGAGCGGAGAAGCTCCCCCCCGGAGAGCGGAAGAAGAAACCCCCCCCGTAGAGTGGAAGAAGACCCCCGGAGAGTGGAAGAAGACCCCCGGAGAGTGGAAGAAGAAGCCCCCCTGGTAATAGAGCTAATAAAGAAGACAGGGGGGGCCTCCGGAGCAGAATAATAAATTATTTTAAAAACCCTTGTGTTGTGTGTTTACTAACTTTTACTTTTTGCCTACAGGTGAATGGGTAGGGGTACGATGTACCCCATATCCATTCACTTAGGGTGGGGGGCCGGTATCTGGGGGCCCCCTTATTTGAGGGGACTCCCAGATTCCGATAAGCCCCCGCCCGCAGACCCCGACAACCAACGGCAAGGGTTGTCGGGAAGAGGTCCTGTCCTCATCAACATGGGGACAGGGTGCTCTGGGGTGGGGGGGCCCGCAGTGCGCCCCCCTGCCCCAGAGCACCCAACCCCCCCATGTTGAGGGCATGCGGCCTGGCACGGCTCAGGAGGGGGGGGGCGCTCGCTCGTCCCCACTCCCTTCCTGACCGGCCGGGTAGCGTGCTTTGGCTACGGGTCTGGTATGGATTGTAGGGGGACCCCCTACGTCGAATTTTTGGCGTGGGGGGGTCTCCTTACAACCCATACCAGACCTAAGGGCCTGTATGCTCCTGGGGGGGGGGAACCCATGCCGGTTTTTTCTTTGAAAATTGGCATGGAGTTCTCCCTCTCAGGAATGCATGCTGAGCGACGCTGTCATTTTTTTTTATAATTATTTGTTTTCCCCGCGCGTATATTTTTTTCACCCGTCGCAACTTTAGTGTCCCGTCGCAATCCACAAAGCCGCCCGGCGTCAATTACGTTCGCGCGCTGCACGTCGGGAAAATTACGTCACACGTAGAGGAGAGGAGGACCGCCTTGCGACGGCGGCACTTAAGTTACACGGCCTGAAATTTCTAGGTAAGTGCTTTGTGGATCAGGCACTTAGGTAGAAACTTTAAGTCAGTGTAACTTAACTGCTGAAAGTTAAGTTACGCCGCCTGGCTGAGGATTTGGCCCTAAATACACAAAGGGTGTACCTACTGACATCCATAGTCCCACAATGACGTCACTTTATCTACATTGAAATGAGCTTGCCTATATTTTCCTATTGTATCCCAGAAATATAAATTCCCAATCCTTGTGGTAAAATACTTGTGAAATCTGGTAAGAGGGAAGGAATAGGCAACTCCTCAGAAGAGACACGTTCAACGGTGTGCCAAGCATGTAAGGTTGCTTTTAAATGGGCTCAGGTATTCTGCTTTGGCTGTGTTTAATATATAAAACGTATCTGCAGTATCCATGACAATTAACCACTTAAGGACCACTGCACAACGATATACGTCGGAAGAGCGGCACGGCTGGGCATAAGCATGAAAAGGTACAATGCTTTTCCGTGAGGTCGCGCACACCGCCGTGGGTCACACTCGTGACTCGGTCCTGAGCTCTGTGACTGCGGGACCTGCAGACCCGATCGCCGCCAGTGTCCCACGATCAGGTCACAGAGCTGAAGAATGGGGAGAGGTAAGTGTAAACAAACCTTTCCCTGTTCTTCCTAGTGGCAGTGATCGTCTGTTCCCTGTCATAGGGAACTACAATCAGTGACGTGTCATGCCAGGCTACGCCCCCTCTACAGTAAGACTCACACACTAGGGAACACTTAACCCCTACAGTGCCAACTAGTGGTTAACTCCTTCACTGCCAGTGTCATTTTCACAGTAATCAGTGCATTTTTATAGCACTGATCGCTGTAAAAATTACAATGGTCCCAAAATAGTGTCCAATGTGTCCGCCATAATGTCGCAGTCATGATAAAAATCGATGATCGCCGCCATTACTAGTAAAAAAAATATATTAATAAAAATGCCATAAAACTATCCCCTATTTTGTAGACGCTATAACTTTTGCGCAAACCGATCAATAAACGCTTATTACGTTTTTTTTTACCAAAAATATGTCGAAGAATACGTATCGGCCTAAACTGATGAAAAAAATGTTTTTTTATATATATTTTGGGGATGTTTATTATAGCAAAAATTTAAAAATATAATTTTTTTTTCAAAATTTTGCTCTGTTTTTGTTTATAGCGCAAAAAAATAAAAACCACAGAGGTGATCAAATACCACCAAAAGAAAGCTCTATTTGTGGGGGAAAAAGGACTCCAATTTTGTTTGGGAGCCACGTCGCACGACCGCGAAATTGTCAGTTAAAGCGACGCAGTGCCGAATTGCAAAAAGTGGCCTGGTCCTTTAGCTACAAAATGGTCCGGGGCTTAAGTGGTTAAACATGCCCTATAAATGCATGTTTGTTTGTTTGTTTTTTTAAATAAGACCAAATAGCTTTGCACTTTGTTTTGTTGACTGTCTACAGACATATAATAGGGGACTCCTGGCATGTAAAATAATAACCTTCTATTCCACTTAACTTTTTAAATAATATACGTTTTTTGAACAAGCCATTCCTTTTAGTTTGTCATACCAATGAAAAGGATCTACATATATCTTTAAGAATACACTGTTCACCTCTCTTTATTACATCTTTGTACATTTGACAAAGTATGGGCTATATATGGCAAAGCATGGACTAAGAATAAAATATCAATTTACAAAAACAAGATTTGTTCTCATGTTGGACATTATTACGATCAGATTTTCTGAATGGCCAGACAGATAAACACTGCATCTTGCACATAACACAGCACGGTTTTAGTAATAGATGACCTTGTCAGACCAACAAGATAATACTTTTTTCAGGCATCAAGCCCGCTGACACAGCCAAAACTGATTTAACAAATCTTTTGCACCTCTAATGTCCAAAACAGGGCTTTGAGCTACATGTCAACCTCTTTAACTGATCAGTAGTTTACAGCCAGACAAATTGGCAAAAACTAAGGACCTGATGGAAATTATTTGACCGTGTTTATAGTGTAATATAGAAAGGTGAATGGTTTCAGTATTTTAGAAAATAATGACTATGATGGCTGAAGATGGATATATTTTTGGCTGGAAAAAAATCAGTAATAACTTTAAGTGCTTTGTATGCGTCTAAAATCTAATACTATGAATGTTGCTTTGCTAGAAAAAAACGTTTATAGCTCTAGGAAAAGTAGAGAAAGTTCTATCAGCACAACTTTAAGCATCTTCCTAAGTGAAGTATAAGAACCCTACTGATTATTTACAACTTTGGAAAACCTCCCAGAACATCTTCCAGGTACACTGGTTTGTAGACTATATACTACCATTACTTTTGTTGTACTTTTTTTAATATATGGAACTTATAATCTCACAAATAAAAATAAAAACAGGCAAACAATAAAAAAAAAGAGTAAAACATCAAGAGATTTATTAAGCAATACACATATAAATGACATACAATTCCAGAGCAGTTTGCAGGCTAAGATGTTTTCCCTTACCTAATCTTTCTTTCTTAAAATAAACCTGTGGGAGAAACGAAACAAGTAAAATAGCAGTTGTGGCAGTGGGGGGGGGGGGGGGATAAGCTATCAGCACATACTTTTTGCTTAAACCTAACTTTAACTGAACATTATTTTATTTATTGTTGGCTAAAGTAGAGAAGGCTTAGAATCTCTGCTGGGTTTTTAATAGCCGTCTATGTTTATTTAAGAGGTTTTGATACCTGTCACATGTATAGGAAAACATTGTATATTTTTTTTCTTTTTATTCTCTGTGTCTGTTGTGATTTTTTTCTACTTTCTTATCTGTCAGATATAGGTCAACTAGAAAGGTGCTTTGGCTTTAGTTATGGTCTTACTATGTCACTCCAGAGCACCCTGCCCCTCACCATGCACATTTCCAATTTTCTCAATCAGCCTATATTCCCAAACATGCCTGTTCTACCTCCTACATGACTTGGTCCTTAGGTACCAACTATTGCATTGTTAGATGCAGACCTATTCTACCTCCTACATGACACTCCCTGGTCCTTACAGTAGGTACTGAATATTGCATTGTTAGATGCAGACCTATTCTACCTCCTACATGACACTCCCTGGTCCTTAGGTACCGAATATTGTATTGTTAGATGCAGACCTATTCTACCTCCTACATGACACTCCCTGGTCCTTAGGTACCGAATATTGCATTGTTAGATGCAGACCTATTCTACCTCCTACATGACACTCCCTGGTCCTTAGGTACCGAATATTGCATTGTTAGATGCAGACCTATTCTACCTCCTACATGACACTCACTGGTCCTTAGGTACTGAATATTGCATTGTTAGATGCAGACCTATTCTATCTCCTACATGACACTCCCTGGTCCTTAGGTACAGAATATTGCATTGTTAGATGCAGACCTATTCTACCTCCTACATGACACCCCCTGGTCCTTAGGTACAGAATATTGCATTGTTAGATTCAGACCTATTCTTTACTAAGAGGACATTAAAGCAGATCAAGAGAGGAACGTTGTGACAGCAACAGCTTTTGTTTAATTGTTTTCTTCCCAAATGTGCACTGCAAATTGAACTTGTATCCACAAACAAAAAATCCAAACTGACACTGTCACTGTACCCCAACACCCTAAATCAGCATTTCCAGAAGAAAAAAATAATAATAATTTGTGGTGCTAACTTCACTTCAGTCTCTGCTGGTTGTTGTACTTTGCAGCCGGTGAAAGAGGTTAAATTACAGGTGCATGTTCTTCAGAAATGTTGCCAGTTTGGAGTTCTGATGATAGTCACAGAATTACTATTAAGGATAAGTGTGGTTTTAATGGCACTCATCAAGCCATTATTCTTAGCAGGACTAATGATGTGTGCACTGTTGTGTGATAAGGATATACTGTATGCAGTATTGCCAGTTGTTTTGATTACCAGGTTGCTGCCCACCTGCCCGCCACAAGGCACTAAAAAGCTTGCTTTCTGTATTTTATATTTTTCTCTTTTCCACTCATTTTATAAGTAGGGTTGGGAGGGGGGCATATTTAATTTTTTTTTTAATCATAAGCACTTATGATTTAAGTCCATGATTACTAATACATCTCTATTCAAAATCATAACTGTTGAAGATTATGCATATATTATAACATCAAGCCAAGCAACATGACTGAGAACTATCAAAACTATACTGGTCGCACACATTTAACAGAATTTAACTCCCAGAAGCCTGAACATAAACATTTTTGCTTACTCAAAGCAAAACTAACCCACCAGACTAAATGACAATTTTGGGCCCAAGGAGCTTTTTGCTCTAATGTATGCACAGCTTATTAGCACATTAGGTCACACTTACCTAGCAAAGTGATCCCTTTCATTGTTGAAATGTCAGCCCTCCCCTCTTCCAACAACACTTGTATTTTGTCCCAGTCTTTTTAGGATCTATGGGCCAGATTCACAAAGGAGATACGACGGAGTATCTCAGATACTCCGTCGTATCTCTCAGAGTAGTATCTATGCGACTGATTCATAGAATCAGTTACGCATAGATAGCCCTAAGATCCGACAGGTGTAATTGTTTTACACTGTCAGATCTTAGGATGCAGTACTGTGGCCGCCGCTGGGGGGAGTTTGCGTCGTAAACCAGCGTCGGGTATGCAAATTAGGAGTTACGGCGATCCACACCAGTTTTTCGCGTTCGCTACGTCGCTGCTAGTCTAGTTTCCCATCACAAATTTAGTCGTCGTTTTGGGTGCCCTAACTTTACACAAAACACGTATGTGCTGTATAAAGTATGGCCGTCGTTCCCGCGTCGAAATTTAAAAATTCACGTCGTTTGCGTAAGACGTCCGGGAATACGGAAGTACGATACGCACGTCGCCGTTCGAAAAAATTATGTCACTTCGCACAAAGCACAGCGGGAATTTTGAAATGGAGCATTCGCAGTAGGTCCGACGCGGGAGCGCGCCTAATTTAAATGGCACACGCCCCTTTAAATTACGCGGGCTTACGCCGGAGGCCGCCAGCGTAGGTTTTCATTGCAAGTGCTTTGTGAATCAGGCACTTGCAATGAAAACTTGCGGCGGTGTAACGTATCTACGATATGTTACGCCGCCGCACTTCTACGTGAATCTGGCCCTATGACTTTTTGGTTGGCTGGGCCAGGATGATGTAACTCCAACACATGCACGCAAGAGTTTCTTCCCCAAAAACATATTCCATAAATGTACACTGAGCTACTCATGTGTGCCCCCTTGTACACTTACAGAATACAGTGCTCACAAGCAGGCAGAAAAATGTATGACATACACTGTGATTTAAACATGTCTGTCTGTCACAACATTTACCAAAGCAAGTAGGATTGGTAATTTATGTAATTTCAATGTAGATAATGTGAAGTCATTGTGGGACTATGGATGTCAGTAGGTACACACTTGGTGTATTCAGCTTCTAAGTGTCTTCTAATTCTGCACAATTCATACTATATCTAAACTAACAACATGTAAGCTGAAGCTGATGGCTTTCATCTACACTAGCTTTTGTTCAATGGCCAAGGCTCACTCTGGAAGTTTCTGTTAAAAAAAAATCCTCCCCTACATAACACTACTACTGTGAACATGGGAAGCATCCTTAGTGTGGTGTGGAAAAACTTTTTTTTACCTTGCCCCACCTTATCTAGTCTTTCTCAATTATTATTGTTTTCTTTTTTTTCCAACTCCCAATGCATGCATGCATGGGAGTACATGCATGCACTACTTATGCTGCAGTCTGAGGTAATTTAAGCAAATTCAAAGGAATGGTCTTAAATTGCACTGCACCTGGACCTCATGTGAATTGCACAGGAATGCACAGTGCGTTCTTTTGCGATTCATGGTGTTAAAAAACAAACAAACAATAAAGATTAAAATCTCATGTCTTTACTTTTTTTTTATTTATTAGGCTTGTAATACATGATGGAGTGGTGATCTGTTGTGCTATCTGAAAATGATCTTTTACAAGCATTAGTTGATTGAATCAAGCAACCTGGAGCAAAATCACCCTGGAAGAATGGTGCAGGTTCACTCCCAACAATATGCAAAGTTACCGTTGGTTTGCATATTTAAGAGTCTTTTATCCAGCCCATCCATAGACCCACTTATACTCACTCTGTGTACGATCCCCCACTACTGCATTAATACATGAGAACTGTAATATAGGGGGAGATCACATGGCCTTTCCTACCAGGATAAGCTAGACTTTTTACTGCAGCTCCAAGAAAGAAGCAGAAGAGAGCAAGAAAGGTTACGTATAAGTAGGTCAGGATGGTGAACTCAAAAAAATTGACACGGTGACAGAGTCCTTTTAAAGCTGTTACTGTAAAATATTAAAACTTGTGAATTACCTACTTATACAAAAAAATACATTTCTGATATCGCTGAAAAATATTCTGAAGATTTTTATGATGAAGCACAGTGAGGCAGACTGCTGCAAATGCAGCATAACGTGCAAAATATCAAAACCCCTCCAGTATTATATGAAATACTTCTGGCCAGGCAAAAGGTTCAGCTACACATATGATTTTAAATTCCTTACTAGCATGAGACTAATACAGTACTGTATCTTTGGTATAGCAGCTTTATCAACTTGGGACAGGTATATCTCCCTTTCTCTTATTTTTGTTATATTTTTTTGCAGTTGTCAAAATTATAAAACACCACACATTTAATGATATATTTAACCAAACTGGACCAAGAAAAGTTTGCTGTTTTACATTACATAGATGTAAAGCCAAGGGAACATTGACTTTATTAAGTACTGTATTTATTGGCGTATAAGACTCATTTATACGAAGGGGGCTGTGGAAAGTTTTTTACCTGAAACTTCCCTCTTAAAGTTAGGGTGCCTGTTATACGCCTGTGCTTGTTATACGCTCATAAATACGGTATATGTAAACTTTTAATTTGCTGTGCACCATAAACTGCACTTTTGTATTATTAGTTTTCATTCTGTTTTCATTCTTTGTTACATCTCAGTGCTGCCAATTTCCCAAAGCCACTTACTGTCTACATGCACTCTAGCAATAACTGCATGGCAATTCTCAGGACGGGTTTCCTGATGGTAATAATTATGGATCATGCCCACATATATTTTATTAAAACAGCCACTGGAAGCTCTGTGTGACAGAGTGACACGGGAGGAGTACAAAAGGGGAAAAGGGACGGTTATCACTCTGCACAAGGACATTCATGGCAGAATCCCATATATTACAGTATTTTAATGAATGCTGCAGAATTTAAAAGATTGACTTTTGAAAAGACTTTTGAAATATCATTAACAAGTCAACACACAGGGGTTGATTTACTAAAACTGAAGCTGTGCATGGTAGCCAATCAGCTTCTAATTTCAGTTTGTTCAATTAAGCTTTGATAAAAAAAAAATAAACTGCAAGCTGATTGGTTTCTATGCAGAACTGCACCAGATTTTGCACTTTCTAGTATTAGCAAATGAACCCCATAATATTTTAGTGTTTGGATTTACAAATAAGGTAAATATTTTTACTGCTTTATTATATCAACTTCTCTTGGGTGGGCACAACTATAAATGGATCGAAATTCAGCCAGTCATGGCTGAACTATCTGAATTCCAATCCATCTATGGCTAGCTTAAGTCATGTTGTGGGCTGACAACATACTGTATTTTTGTGGCGTTGTGTCAGTCCTGCCCAGTAGCCTTGTCTTTTGTTAAATTACCCATACCATCCTACTTTCCTATTCTCTACAACATAGACACTAATTATTCTGTAGTTCAAAATAAGAATGAAGAGGGCTCAGTAAACATCTTAAGAATAACACAGGAGATGGACAGGGCAGCTCAAAATGTTTGACATATTAAACAGGTGCGTAAATAAAACAGATATAACAGAATTCTTTTGATGGGATATTTAACAAATCAAAAAAGGAACAAACTGCAAAAAAAAAAAAGAAATTGTAAGGTATGCATACATTTTAATAAGCTATTTAGAATATCCTATGTAGTTGAGCCCTTGGCACAACCAGGAGCAGATAGAGCCATCACACTGATATACAGTATGTCCTGTTCCATTGCTGTCTTAAACAGTGTGCATCTCAGGCACATTTTTAATGCACCAGCACAAAAGCTAAATATCGAAAAAGAAACCCAACTTGCTCTTTTGGAACCATTTATAGCTTAACAACATTTTATCAAACATAAACATGCACATCAACAAATGGGATGGCAAATGACCTATCTAGAAATTCCAGTCACGGAGTTGCTCATTGTGGCTGAGCTTATGTACATTTCTCATAATTAAGGATTATGAATTATGGTGACTCGTTGGCAGCTTCAAGCATGTTTCTTCCTAAATAGTGAGCCAGCAGTACTAAGAATGCATGAACGTTTTTATTCAAAAATATAGACCTACTTTCAATTAAAAAAACATCCATTTGGGTTTAAGAGATCTTTTCACGTCAAAGATTTTAAATATTTATGTCTTCTGAAAGTGAAAAAAAAAATGAAACATAAAAAAAGGCTGCCGATATATATATAATGCTGTCATTTCTGACCTTCTTCTTAAAATGCTAATTTCCTGGCAGTGATGTTTGATCATCTGACTTTAGTACTTCCTGAGTCATGCCGCGTACACACCATCACTTTATGTGATGAAAAAAAAACGGCGTTTTTAAAAACGTCACTTTAAATGACTGTGTTTGGGGGAAAACGTTGTTTTATGTCTTGTGAAAAACAACAAAAAAAAATTTAAGCATGCTTCAATTGTATGTGTCTTTTTTCAAAACGTCGCCTTTTACTTCACAGAAATTGACCGTGTGTAGCAAAAAACGACGTTTAAAATGACGTTTTTACACCCGCGCATGCCCAGAAGCTAGTTATGAAGCGAGCTTCAATGGAAAAACGTGGTGAACGTAACCTCGCTTTGCTAGAACATTGTGAGAAAAACGATGGTGTGTATGCAAAATCGTCTTTGAAAATTGAATTTTCAAAAACGTTGTTTTTTACTTCACAGAAAATTTCGTTTTTTTTCATCACATAAAGTGATGGTGTGTACGGGGCATAACTGGCCTGAAACATTTATTCAGGCAGTGAGGTCAGAACAATGTCAGAATTCCTTGTACTCATTCCAGGTCAGTGACTCAAACAGTACTTAAGCCATTGTATTAGCATTGTAGCCATTGTATCAGCATGATGACCAAGTAACTAGCATTTTCACAAGCAGGTTCAGTAATAGCAGCCTCCATATTTCTCTCAGCATAGTTCTTCTTGTTTTGTCTGTTCAATGTTTTTATAAATATACATGTAAAAAAGATATAAATTAATCCTAACAATTTGTCTGCAAAATACAGCAGATAGCATTATTGAGGAGGAAAGATGAAAATTTACAAGTAAGCATCCTGAATGTCTACTGAAGCCAAAAAAAGTCCATGGAAAGAAGGAGGCAATAACTGACCTGGCTATTTCCATGCATAATTTTGGAGTTGAGAGTCTTTAGATCCAGAATGATTCCTCTGTTTGGTTTTGGGACCATAGAGATGTTTGATTAGAAACCCTGAAAGTGTTTATTTTGCTAAAGAGGCAAAACCCCCTTGAGACATGAGCTTCTGGAAGAGCAGAAAGATGAGCCACCCACCTTTGTGGGGAAAATACAGGTTTGAAAGCATGAACCAGGGAGGAGACAGAGAGCAACACTGCAATTTGTAGTCCCTAGAAATGACACTCTGGATTCAGATATCTGGGATTTATTAGGACCAGAAAGCTGACAGATTTAGATAAACTTTAGATATGTATTCACAGAAAAAGCATTGCACTTTCCCTTTACAGAGGAACTAAATTGTCTCAATCGACATTAACTATTTTGAATCCTTATGCTGCTAACCTTAGCAAATACACAGAAAGGTATATTATATCTACTTGTTTTAAATGTATTTACATTTCTTCGTTGCTTCTTGTTTTCTAGCCTACTCCATAATGATGTCATACATCCCAAGAGTCTTCATTAGCATTTTTTTCCTTTCATTTGGGGGAGGGAACGAGAGGCTTTCTCAGCTAAGCATGCCCTCTTGCCTGCATGCCTGGCTTAAGGGTAGGTGGATTCCAGGAATGAATTGCTACTCAAAATGGCATTACGATATGGATGGGTGGGTTTGCTTTGGATATTGAAAATGAAATAAATAGTGTTTTCAGTTTGTGGTGTTCAGGTATAGTTTAGTTTCACTGTAAGGAATGTCAACCAACCAACATATACACTTTTTTATATCATCATCTTTGTATCAAGCACTGTGTGGAAGTAGGGAAAATGCATAATATAGGCTCTCATAAGTGCTGGATGCTAAGTAGCTTTCAGCTCCCGTGTGCTCAGGTGGCATTCAATTTGTGCAGAGAACATTCTCCAGGGTGGCATGGGGATTCTGTAAAGTCTTGCAGAGAAGACAATACAATTTGTGGCAGGCATACCCCAGATGTGGTTTGTAGATAAGTGTTTTAAGTGATAAGTATGCTATTTGTATTCCAAAGGCACATGATCATAAAACAAAAAACCTTCACAAATGTGTCAAAATGTAAAATGGTCCACATTAAAGAACACACTAAAATGATTGCAGTTCTCCAAAATGAGTTCCAAGCACTGGAAGTAGCCAGCAACTCAATGTGCTATATCAGAATAAACTGTGCATCAATACTGATCAGGTAACATTCAGAAAACAATGTTATACCCAAGGATAACAAATAGTGCTATATTTGCTGACACATCTCCCTCGTGTATTTGTTCAGGTCAGAAGCACTTTATCAAAAGGAGAGAATACACAATTCATGGCCTTTCAGACACAAAAAGAAAGCCCTAGAAATGTGTTATCACAGCAGGCTACTGTGAAGATTCAAGCAAATAAAGCACTGGAAGAAGAGTGGAATGGAATCTTTTCAGAAATGATAGAACTTCTTGAAAAAACATAACCAGTCAAATACACTTTGTAGACCATGAATGTTAAGCCCAGACATTATTATATTGTGGCTTCCTAGCAAGCATTTGAAACACCCAACTATTATTCACAGGGACACACAACATTGTTCATTATGTTAACAAGTAGCAATAATTAACTTGTGTACTAGGTTGACCAAATTAAATGGGTTCTTAATAGAGATAAAGCCTAAATCTTATTATACTTTATCTAGTTGACCTAGCTTATTATTGAACTGAAGCCAATTCAGTTCTCTGGTACCGATTGTGTAAACTGCAGCAGTGAAGATTTTTTTTAATTGAATAATATATGAAGGTGGTTATGAACTCATTTCTTCCTCTGGATATTGAGAGGACCACCGAGTAATGAACTGTTCATAGCCAAGTGGTGCTGTCACTGCTTTACTTACTTTAAAGTCAAACCAGACATTTGCCTTTATTTACTATATTAAAGTGGCGAGGATGAAAAAATATTATCTTTCATTTTCCCCTTTCCTCTTTTCTTCAGCCTTTAGTTTTCATTTTTTTTTATGCATTTTGATTTTCTGCCTTTTCTTTATTTTCATATTTCCTTTTATCTCATCTTGTTCATTAATGTCACACAACCTATGTTGACTAACCTGTGTAAAAAAAGTGTACACTTACCTATTTTCAGCCTGCTTCAGTCCAGTCATATGATCTAGCTCTATTGTGTCAGTCAGCAGGGAAGAGGAGAGACTGCTAACAATAGCTGGAACCTCTGGATGACATTCCCACTCTTGGCATTCCCAGCTATTGGTGCTCTCTCCTTTGCCTTTCAGTCACCGCTCAATGATATGCGAATGGACTGAAGTGGTCTGAAAATAGGTACTAAGTACTGTATATGCATTTTTTTACACAAGCTAGCCAGCATAGATAACTGGAGGGTAGAGGGAACATTTTTAGACATAGTTCGTTTTAGGCAATAATTCAACTTTAAGGCAAGCTAAAATGACATGGAATCATATTGACAGGTAGGATTCTTTAGTGCACCTAAATGGAGGGGTGTCTCCAAATTATTGGCCCTCCAGTTGTTCAAGAGCTACAATTCCCATCATGCCTAGTCATGTCTGTGAATGTCAGAGATTTACAACGTCTCATGGGATGTGTAGTTTCGCAACAGCTGGAGGCGCCATAGTTTGGAGATCCCTGGTATAGAGAATGGAAGGGGTTAGAATGCTTTCAGGTTTTTATTGTTGTCTGTGCATTTTCTTTCAGGACACACTTTATGATAGTGACAACACTGGACCATTCTCCATCATCCTTTGCTGTCATAAGCAGAAGCACTATTGGAAGACAGGGATAAAGTGCCATCACCCTATAACAGAAAATGCCAGGGTAAAACCTTCATAGTAAAATCATCAAGTTTGAATTTAGTTAAAGCTGCTGATTTAGAAATAATAAAAATTAGCTTTGAAAATACATTGAAATTTCAACGCTTATATGAGATTTTAATTTTACATTTACAACTACTTTAATGCGTGGTTAATTTAATATTTTTTTTCATGTGCTAATATCAGTCTTGGATATGTGTACTTTTGATTTTTAAATACTGCAAGCCAAATGTTAATCCACTGCCTTCTTCTTTTAGCTGACAATGCATACTAATAATATAAGAGGACAGAAACACCCTTTTTGAAGAAATAAAAGAGCTTTTACAGAGAGACTTCTATATTAATGTAAGTCAAAACATTTACAAGCTAGATAATTTCAAGGAATTAAAAGGTTTCATTTCACAAGAATCAAAATAATACCTTTAGTATAACATAACGTTAGTGAGCAAAACATAATTAGAATATTTAAATGTTAACAATTAGAATTTTGAAATTAAATCAAACAGTAATTAGAGGGCTAGCATAAGCAGATAATTCTCAGAGCCCAGTGAGACAGTGGACCTATTAAAAAGGCTATTTAAACAATATGTCTGGCTGAACAGATTAATAGCACAATACAGCCTAAGACACACAACACACAGTGCATCTATTTCCATAGTTCTGCCGTTACAGGTCTGAGTGATTCTAAGTAGTAAAATCATTGTGGCAGATAATTAAATCCTAGCAGTGTTCAACTAGTTGACTTCACTGCAATATGATAGTTATTCCTGAACGCATTCAAAGTTTATCATTGTCCTTAGAATTAACCTACAAATTCTATTATCCTTGAGGACCCTCAATTACCTAATTCTGTAACCTTTACTGCCCATGCTGTAAGCAACAAATTTGTTTTCATGTACCATCATATGCCTCAGACATTCAGAAGAAAGTAGGTTAAAGACAATTCCATGCTTGATATGAATCAAAACACTGCAATAATTTTACTGTTAATATAAAAATAGTTTTTAATAATAAATGCAAATTCTCCGGGTAAGGATCAGGCTGTTAGACAGCAATATCCTCTTCTGTTCAAGAAGGGCCCATTAAAACTGCATCCATTAATCTTATCTAAATATTGGCAATAACATTTAGGAATGTATACCAGAACTGTTGTTGCATTATTAGGTATATAATATGTGTTCCAGGCTAAAATAAGGACGTGCAAACCCTAAGATTGAACTTCTTTTATTTGGTCTCTTAAATGTCCATTAAAGATGCAGTTGGATATATTTTGTTAGATTGGTTTAAAAAGTAAAAAAAAAAACGAAAAAAAAAACATGTTAAAATATTACTAAACCAACAACAGTAAAATCAGTCTGTATATGCAGTAAAGCATGCTTATTATACTCACTGTGGAACCTAAAGGGTTAATGTTGAAGCCAGACACAGTCTATCCTTTTCTGAAGAAGGCAAGCAAAGACAGCTCCCCTTTCTCCAAAAACAGGTTTACTTTAGGGGTGGAGTTTGAGGCTATGTCTATTGAATGTCTCCAGATATTGGCACCATGAAACACAACTGAAAACTTTACATTGATATTCAGTGTTGAGGTAATGAAAATATAGTCTCAGTGCTCTGAGATTGAGATCATTATGAAACTTAAAAACCTAAATGCATCTACAGGCTGAGACATTTCACACTACTGGTAGCAAAGGTCAAATCTCACATTGATTAAAGATGGGGACCTTTTTCAAGGAATAGGAGGACAACGCTATATACATTTAACATATAACAGTAAAAAATATGTGGTGACCAGTTCATGCACTAACAATTACTTCCAGCCATCAGCGTATGATTTGTAGCTATGACTGCTCAGTGGGTTCTTATTAGGAGAGCATCAAGGTACTTCAGTGGCCCCTAATCCCTTTGCCTAACATAACATATACACCGGTGTGTTTACTATGTGGCATATTTTTCGCAGTCCAGTAAAAAAAAACAATGGCAGTTCTCATGGCAACCAGTACAACGTTATCTCACATTTTTTAACTTGCAATAAAAAAGACAGTTATCTTGTTAGATAGCTATCTAAAATACACCTCACCATATCCTATTATAAATGACCACCCATATTTATTCAAAAATTATTCTAAGGTTTATATTTATAAAGATCCTAAAAAATCCATGCAAATATGTCTGACATTCACAAGTAACATTTGCTACCTAATATGTGACTATTATGTGGCAAATTTGCAGCAAACACTTTTATACATATTTTTTTGAGAATGCATGATGTACACCCTTCTCCTTATCTTGATTGCATGTCTGCATCAGAATGTAAATGTATCACGGTACAGTACATGTGCCACCACAGGAGCATGTTGTTATACACATGCACTACAGTATATGCATGCTGTTATCAGGCTGTTTTTAATTACCTTATTCACAGTTAGAGATGAGGTTTGAATTCATGTTTTGCCACTACTTCTGCTTGTTTGTTGTTCATCGAATGGGTGACCTGAATAGCCCAGATTGCTAACCAAAGTGAACCTCTGGTTGCTGTATGAAGTCATACATTTAGTGGTAGTATTACTGCTACCATTAAAAGTGAAAGGTTTCTGTTCAGGGCCATGCATCTGCCCCCCTGATTGGTTTAATACAATGCTGGCTGTTGCCTGCATCCTAGCAACCAAAGTCCATCATAAAATTGTTGGCACAGGGCATTGTTTTTGTTTCAGTGGGTTGTGGGGATCGACATTCATTGTGTCTGACAATGGCTCTACATCACTGAATGGCTTGATTGATAATCAAGGGTGTTTCCTTTTGTTTTTTAATGTATGATTTTGCCACAGTGCGGTTGATTTACTAATACTGGAGAGTGCAGCTCTGCATATAAACCAATCAGCTTCCTTTTGTTTTGTCAAAGGTTAATTGAACAAGCTAAAGTTATAAGCTGATTGGCTACCATGCACAGCTGCACCAGATTTTGCACTCTCCAGTTTTAGTAAATCGACCCCCATTTGTGTTGACATGTCAATGATATTTCAAAAGTCATTTCAAAAGTCAATCTTTTAAATTCTGCAGCATTCATTAAAATAATATATGCAATCCTGCCATGGAGGTTCTTGTACAAAGTGACAACTGTCCATTTTCCCCTTTTGTACTCCTGCCTTGTTACTCTGTCACATAGGGCTTCCAATGGAGATTACCAGTGGCTGTTTTAACAAATGATATGTGAGCATGATTTTTACCATCAGGAAACTCAGCCATGCCATGCAGCTATTGCTAGAGGGCATGTAGACATTAAGTGGCTTCACAGAATCTTTGG
The DNA here is from genome assembly GCF_905171775.1 of Rana temporaria. Lineage (NCBI taxonomy): Eukaryota > Metazoa > Chordata > Amphibia > Anura > Ranidae > Rana > Rana temporaria. Next base: position 280,129,989 of record NC_053490.1, read on the forward strand.
GAGATTGGCAGCATGGAGATGTAACAAAGAATGAAAACAAATAATATAAGAGCGAAGTTTATGATGCATGATGCTTTAGCAAATTAAACTTTACATCTATTTAATAAAGTCAATGTTCACGTTGCTTTAAATATATGTAATGTATAACCTAAATGCAAACTTGTCTTACTTTATCCAGGTTGGTAAATATAAAAGTGTGTTGTTTTATCTGGCTTTAAAACATGAAAAGAAAGGAAGATGTTGTGTAGTCTTCACATTGTATTTTTTTTTTATGTTTAACCTTTGAGTTCAGGTAGAAATCTGAGGTCCCTTTATCTTTAAGCGTTCCACCTTGGGGGAAAAAAACAAAAGTCAGCAGCTACAAATACTGTAGCTGCTGACTTCTACTTTATAGACACTTACCTGTCCAGGGAGCCCACAATGTCAGCACCCCAGCTGATCTTCGGACTGACTTCTGGGTGCAGCCACCATCATTCCAGGTAAGGGAACCCGGTAGTGAAGCCTTTCTGATTGGCCTAGAAGAAGGGGAAGGAGGAAGGGACCGAACTTCCGGGAGATTGGGCTGCGGGCTGGTCTCCCAGAAGTAAGGAAGGGGACCTGTCAAAAACAGGTCCTGTTCCCCCCTACCCCCTGAAAGGTGCCAAATGTGACACCAGAGGGGGGAAGGAAGCAATTAAGCGGAAGTCTCACTTTTGGGTGGGACTCCAATTTAAAGGGAACATTGGTTAGAGGCTATTGTTCTCATCAACATGGGGACAAGGTGCTTTGACAAGGGGTTCCTCAAATTCTATACCAGACCTTCCTCAAGTATAGTGGTATTGTTTTAGATTGTGTCTAGGTCTCTTTCAAATTCAAATAATACCTCTATCAAGGATATGGGTTTGTTATGAACTATGAGGGAGTCCCTCATGCCATTAGAAAAAACAAAAAAAACAAAAACAAGTCAGAAGGGATTTTTTTTCTAGGCTGTCACTTTTACGTGTGTACATCCCACATGTGTGTCACTTCACAGGCAGGTTTGCGCATGTTATTTAACCACTTAAGCATCACCTCACGTTCATATACTGCGACAGGGTGGCTCTTAAGTGCAAAATCACATACTTGTATGTAATATTTTCTTTGGTTCTGGGGTGCGCCTACACCAACGGAGCACCACTCCTGCTGTGATTGGACACAGCGGGAGCCCATTAGTGGTCCGGCGGATCCGATGTCCACCGGAAACCTGGTGATCATTTTGAGAGATGTAAACAAGGCAGATCGCTGTTATACTAGTAGGGAAGACAGAGATCTTGTGTATCTGCTAAGCGGGAACATGGAACACTGTCCTCCTACAGTTAAATTATCCCCCACACAGTAAGAAAGCACTCCCAGGGAACACATTTAACACATTGTTTTAGCACTGATCACTGTATTGGTGTCACTGGTCCCTAAGAAGTTTCCAAAGTATCAGTTAGGTATCCAAATTGTCCGCCAAAATTTTGCAGTCCCACTAAAAATTGCTAATCGCTGCTATTACTATCAAAATAAAAAAAAATGAAAAGATCATAAATTTATCCCACAGTTTGTAGACGCTATTACTTTTGTGCAAACCAATTAATATACAGTTGTGCTCATAAATTTACATACCTTGGCAGAATTTATGATTTTTTTTCTGAGAATATGAACGTGTTTGGCTGAACCTATTTATTATCAATGTGTTTACTAATTTAAATCATAATGGCAATGGAAACTACCCAAATTATCCTGATCAAAAGTTTACATACTCCAGTTATTAATACTGTGCATGTTCCCCTTTAACATCAATGACACTTAAAGTCTTTTGTGGTATTTGTGGATGAGGCTCTTTATCTTCTCAGATGGTGAAGCTGCCCATTTTTCTTGGCAAAAAGCCTCCAGTTCCTGTAAATTCTTAGGCTGTCTTGCATGAAATGCACATTTGAGATCTCTCCAGAGTGGCTCAATGATATTAAGGTCATGAGACTGAGATGACCACTCCAGAACCTTCACTTTATTCCTCTGTAGTCAGTGATAGGTCGACTTGGCCTTGTGTTTTAAATCATTGTCATGTTGGAATGTCCAAGTACGTCCCATGCGCAGCTTCCTGGCTGATGAATACAAATGTTCCTCCAGTGTTTTTTGCATACTACATTCATCTTGCTATCAACTTTGACAAAATGTCCTGTGCCTTTGTAGCTCGCACATCCCAAAACATCAGCGATCCACCTCCGTGTTTCACAGTAGGAATGGTGTACCTTACATCACCTCTGTGCTGTTGTAAGGTTTGTGGCATTTGTGTAGTAACGGCTTTCTTCTGGAGACTCAACCATGTAGCCCATCTTTCTTTAAGTGCCTCCTTATTGTGCATCTTGAAACAGCCACACCACATGTTTTCAGAGAGTCCTGTATTTTACCTGAAGTTATTTGTGGGTTTTTCTATGCAGTCCAAACAAAATGGCAGTTGTGGCTGAAATTTTAGTTGGTCTACCTGACCGTGGTTTGGTTTCACCAAAAACACCCATTTTCCACACTGCTGATTGACATTCTCCATTACTTGGAAATCTTTTTATATCCCTTTCCTGTTTTATACAGTTCAACTACCTTTTACCGCAGATCCTTTCACAATTCACATGACTCAGAATCCAGAAATGTCAGTGCAGCACTGGACGAAAGACCTTTTATACACACACACTAATTACAAGCAAACATACCACATGTCAGGATGGTTACCTTTAATAGTCATTCAAACCATTTTGTGTCAACTTGTGTGCATGTTATCAGGCCAAAGTCACCAGGGTATGAGAACTTTTTATAATGGTCATTTAGGTAGTTTATGTTCCCATTATGATTTAAAAAGAGTAAACACAGTTGATTATTAATAAATGGCTTCAACACTCACCATGAGTGAAAGAAAAGTTTTTGTGTTATTTATATCCTCTGAAAAATGGCAAAGAAATCATAAACTGTAAACTTATGAGCACAACTGTACAGTTATTGGGATTTTTTTTTTTTACCAAAAACATGTAGCAGAATACTGTACATTTTGGCCTAAATTGATGAAGAAGTTTTATTTTTTTACATCTTTTTTATTGGATATGTTTTATAGCAAAAAGTTAAAAATATTGTTTTTTTTTCAAAATGGTCGGCATTTTTTTGTTTATAGATCACAAACTAAAAACCACAGAGGTGATCAAATACCACCAAAAGAAAGCTCTATTTGTGAAAAAACAACCTCAATTTTATTTAGGTACAGTGTTGCATGACCGTGCAATTATTAAAACAACGTTGTGCTGTATCGCAAAAATATGGCCTGGTCCGGAAGGGGGTGAACCTTCCGGACCTGAAGTGATTAAAGGAATTTTTGTTCTTTTAAAGTTTCACTTTAAACCTTAATATAAATATATGTAAGGAGTTGTTCCCTGCAATATGTTTACATTTTTTTGCATTGATGCATGCCCCCCAAGGCAATGCCCAGCTATTCATGCATTTGGTTTGACAATTCATTGCCTATTGGCCTTGCAAATGAAGAAAATCTTTTTTCAAGATTAACCCCCCACTATTTATTTAAATGAACTCTGAATAAATATGAGCAATTAGCAAACTTTGCATGTATTCATCACACATTCCTGTGAATGGAACCCAAGCACATTCGCCCATCACTAGTCAAAGTAAAGGTGACAAACATATTGCCACCCATCTGATGATTACTTTTGACATTACCAGAACATAGATTAGTTCTACAAATCTGTCTCGCTGTGACTATAAGCTTAGTAGTAAAAATTGTTAATTGGGGCAAAAATACTCTTGGTCATAAATTAGTTAAAATGCACTCAAAACACATTAAAAAAGGTCTTAGTTATATACACAGCACTGCTATGATTTTAAATCTGACTGTATTTAATTGCAGACCTTTATCCAGTTTTCTAGTGATTCAGCCAAAGGTTAATGTCTTCAATTGGCGAAATACAGGAAGCAGATATATCTAATAATATGAAAATAATAGAAAATTGTTGTTTGTAGTATTTCTATGCCACATGGGAAGACTGAACAGCAAAAGGTTAGGTGGATGCCTGAAGTTGTTTTGTGAAAGGCTATTCAAAATTGGAAGAAGGTTACTTAAAAATTGGTGATGCAGCACACATTAGCACTAACAATTTTGTCTGCAGCCGACATTCACATTTAATGTGTATGATAGTGAGATTAAAATAATTCAAAAAGGTTATTTTTTTCAGGTATGAATATGGAGGTACTTTGCATTTGATTCCTGCATCTGTATTGTCTGCTTACTGACCAAAAGATATATATTAATTTATGGGGTCTCTGATCTCAGGTAAGACTAATGCCATGTACACATGATCAGGCTTTTGCCCTGCCAAATCACATCGGAATTCTGACGGAATTCCATCGGAAAAATATAGAACATGTTCTATATCTAAACTCTGATGGAATTCATCAGAATTTCCGATTAAAAAACTCAGATGGGGCTACACATGATCGGAAAATCCGATCGTGTGTACGGGGCATAAGACAGTGGATCTTGGAAAAGTTTATTAAAGAGATCACATCACAGCAAAAAATTGTGATGGTCCAAAATGACCTTGTGTACTTTTAAATTAAAGTATGCCTATATGCAAAATATACAGCTTAATGTTTGCCACATTTGTAGTTATTGTGTCATTCCAGATATATGAAAATAAAATGACCTAATGCAGCTGGAAACCTGTTCACAAACATGCTGTAGGCAGATTATTTGTGCATAAAATAAAGAAACATTTACTTTCCATCAACTGCTTCTAGCAACCTGTTGGTAGTGTCCCCAAGACACATAAAACACACAGCAAATAAAGTTACGACAGGCTCCAAATTACTGCTGGGCTTTTGTTCTGCACCCATATTCATCACAATGAAGGTTTAAACTAACGGACCTAATCACTTCCACTTTTCCGCCCATCTACTTCATTAACAAAGTGCCTAAAAACATCAAACTTTCATTTTGTGCTTTGGCAGGAAGCCAGAATATGAATGTCTGACAACAAACTTGCCCTATAAATGCACAACACTATTTTTAAGCCACTAGACTTTTTTTTAAATAGAACAGCTCAAAAAGAAGAAACTCACCAGTAAACTAAAAGCACAAAATAAAAGCAAATATAAAATAGGACAATTTATGCATTCATTAAATACCTCCCTAAATGGGTTTTTAAATAGTATGTCAGTCTATCCGTATATAAGACTGACATATTTTCCTTTACAGCCAGATTCAGACAAGCAAACACAATGGTAGCTCTGTAAGCCAGATAGAATAAATTCCACAGTGACTAGAAATTTTACGGATAGGAGTAGCAAGCACAAGGTTGACCTCATCAGAGTGTTGAGGCTCCTTTGTTATCTAATCACAGACTTGGCCCAGCTGTATATCTTTAAATGTGATTGTGTCACATGCCTTATGAAGGGGTTCTTAAGCAGCCCCAAAACATCACAATTCTTTGCTGATGTGATCTATTTAATAAACTTTTCCAAGATCCACTGTGTGCTTGCACTATGCACTATATTATCAAAAGTATTGGAATGCCTGCCTTTACAAGCACATGGCATCCCAGTCTTAGTCCGTAGGGTTCAATATTGATTTGGTCCAACCTTTGTAGCTATAACAGCTTCAGCTCTTCTGGGAAGGCTGTCCACAAGGTTTAGGAGAATGTTTGACCATTCTTCCAGAAACACATTTGTGAGGTCAGGGGCTGATGTGGATGGCCTGGCTCGCAGTCTGCGATCTAATTTATCTCAAATTTATCTCAAATATGTTCTATCAGGTTGAGGTCAGTCAAGTTCCTCCACCTCAGACTCACTCATCCATGTCTTTATGGACCTTGCTTTGTGCATTGAAAGGGGGGTGAATGGCAAATGTATGCTTGTGCCACATCCAGTATATGAATGAATGCATTTTTTTCATATAATATTAATTTAAATAGTTCTACAACTACTTAAAAAATTAGAGGTTAAAATTAAGGCTAGATTAATCCCTATAGTAATGTCATATCTTTTTCTATCCCTGTAGTAATACAGTGTACTGTTTGACAGCGGACATTATTAGATCTGTTGCGGATGTCATATAATTAGGTACATATATAACCTTTCATTATCCTTTATTAACATATAAACTGCTATTGTAGCAAATCGTTACTCTTTCTATATAATATATACCAGGGATATGCAATTAGTGGACCTCCAGCTGTTGCAAAACTACAAGTTCCACCATGCCTCTTGCTCTGAGTGTCATGCTTGTGGCTGTCAGAGTCTTGCTATGCCTCATGGGACTAGTTCTGCAACAGCTGGAGGTCCGCTAATTGCATATCCCTGATATATACCATTTAGCCCTATTGGGGTACAACCTATTATTTGTATTTATTATCTTAGATTTTTAGGGACCTCCATCCCAGTCCCAGTATATCTCTTCTAGTTGATCCACCGGCTTCTCGATCTTTGGAATAATTTCTCCCTAACGGGATGAACACCTGTTCCTTATAAATGTCCGTCTCAAACTATCATTAATTGTATATTCGAATACCCATTTCTTGCTTGACTAGCAACCTCATTGATTGAACCCAGCATGCTGTTTACATTTTCAATTCTTTTAAAAATCGTACCCAATGAAATATTCATCATCCTTAATAATACGTAAGTGAATGATTACATGTATATATATCACATATAAAGAAAACTTTTTGTATATATTTAATAATAATGTTCTAAATGCATGTAATTAACTTTATGTATTTTTATGCTTAGATGAACTAATTGTCCTTCTCTACACACCCCTGAAGAAGGTTACCCCGAAACGCGTCGGGGGTAAAGAAGGTTTTTCATGTATTTATTTATATGGTGACAATCATTGAAACTGTATATTTTAATTCGACATTTCATTTTTTTGATAAATATGTATAATTGTGAATAAAAACATTTTTTTTACTCTCAATATCCTGTATATTTGGAATACTATCAGTGCCTTAAAAGTCCACCCAGGGGAACCCCTTTTTTCTTTGCTTTTTGCATTGGTCCAAATTGTTTGGTGGAGGTTTGATTATGGTGTGGGGTTGTTTTTCAGGGGTTGGGAATGCTTAAGGTGTCAGCATACCAAGACATTTTGGACAGTTTCTTGCTCCCAACTTTGTAGGAATAGCTTTGGGGATGGCCCCTTCCTGTTCCAACATGACTGCACGCCAGTGCACAAAGCAAGGTCCATAATGACACAGATGAGCGAGTTTTGGGTGAAGGAACTTTACTGGCTTTCCTGACCTCAACCCAATAGAACACCTTTGGGATGAATTAGAGCCAGGCCTTCTCATCCACATCAGTGCCTGACCTCACAAATGCGCTTCTCGAAGAATAGTCAAACATTCCCAAAGACATCCCAAAGACATACTCCTAAACCTTGTGGACAGCCTTTCCAGAAGAGTTGAAGCTGAAACTCAATATTGAACCCTACATACTAAGACTGGAATGCCATTAAAGTTCATGTACGTGTAAAGGCAAGCGCCCTAATACTTGGTAATATAGTTTATGTCCTAACCTTATGATACTGGTTTTCAACTGGCGATTGCTACAATGTCAACCTATTACAAGCCATTTCCAGGAAAGTGTGTAATATGAATATTTTACAGGATAAAACAGAAGCAAAAATGGGAGACAGTTTTGACCCTATAACAACAAGCGCATGAACAAGGATCTTCATGGCAGGATCATTAGGTATTATTTTGACGGACATTGTAGGTTTACTAAGAGAATACATTAGCATGTTAAAGCTTATAAGATATTTTATTGATAGACGTTGGATCTACTTTAAATAAGCACAATACTGCAAGCATTATTTACTGATGTCCTTAAAATGATGATTTACAAGCTGAAAATAGGACAGGCTCCCTACTTAGCTCTAAATCTTCAGATTTTCCTTGCATTTGTCATTCACTGGCTCTACACCATGTCCCAGCACTACCCCCTCTGGAATGTGTTCCCAATGTGCTGGCTTGGCAAATTTTCTTCCCCTTTAGCTCCCAGCTTTTGACATAAGCACAATTAGCTGTACTTGTGTATTAGATGCATGTACACACTGGTAATTCCTAGCAGAACAGTCAGTCAGCAGCCCTTGTGACTGGATACCCTGAGGCTGGCCACTTAGCATCTGTGACACAGCCATTGTACAGTTTATGTAAGCTATGATGCATACAAGCAGTGATTTGCAATCTTATGACACCCTTGCTATGTTATCTAAATACAATGGTACTCTTCATCGTTGAAAAAGGATGCTCTAGTATGCAACTCACAGCCTTGCATTATAGATAATGTGCTTCTGTGCAAACAACAATATGACAGACATGTATGCTTCAAATACAGTGATGCAATACTAATTATATTCAACTAATCACTACAAAGGCAGCAACGACCAAAGTAAAGCTTTGCCTAGATGTGATATTGGATCAATGATAAACATGCAGGCCTATATCAGCTAAGTGTGCATGTTTATGCAAGAAGCAGATGCCTCTGGTGCATAGAAAAACACAAATAATTAGCTGGGAAAACCCATTCCTGTCAGTAAACTTTTTCTCTGAGATCATTCGCCATATATTTCCATAAAGCAAATATCACCTCATGTCCACAGTTCAACAATTTGTGCAGAATAAGTACCAAAAATATCACCAAGTTTTTTATTAGCTTCAAAGATAAATATTGTGGCAGACTGGATGTGGTATTTTTTGTGTAGGGGTTTGCTTTCTTCTAGCATATGCCAGAAAGAGGAGAGCTGATTTTGTACATTGTGAAGTTGAATTTGCAAGCATGGAAACCTCTAAAACTGAACATTTGACAAATTTGCAAACTGGATCAAAATACTGCACTTTAACAGGCAGGAAGACCAATTAAGTCCAATAGACCAGTAGTTCTAAACCTCAGTCCTCAAGTACCCCCAACGGGCCATGTTTTGGGAACTTCCCTTAGATAAAATAGCGCTTCAATACCATGTCATTAATATTGAATTAAAGCAGCTGTGCAAGGTAAAGATCTGATTTTTCGGACGGAAGAAAATACTATTTTTCTTCCGTCTGGCGGATCGAATCGGGTGAACACGGACATACGGTCCGTGTTCATCCGATCCCCCCATAGGGGAGAGCGGAGGAAAGACAGGGCGGTCCCTGCACAGTGTGTGGGGATCGCCCTGTCAGCCGAGGGCTCAGCGGGGATTTTACGGAGGATCCCCGCTGAGCTTGACGGACACATGGAGGCGGATCATTACTGATCTTCCCCATGTGAAAGGGCCCTTAAAGCGACGCAGTGCCAAATCGCAAAAAGTGGCTCGGTCATTGACCAGCAAAATGGTCCGGGGCTGAAGTGGTTAAGATCCAACCAAATTTGTAAGTATTATGTAAATTTAAAGTGTTAACGCATAATGATGTAGACCTTAGCTGTATTTAAATCCTCTAATGAAATTCCCTGGTTCCTGTCTCTGATTGGCTATGACCCCTTATAGGGGGCCAGTTTTGCATGCACACCTCCAACTGGCTCTGTGGCTAAGTTAACTTCTGTCCAAAGAAGCTTATAGCCTTGGCAGCAAGGCAATCCCCTGCTACCCCCCCCCCAGCTGTTGATTGACAGAAAAACAATACTGAACTCCACACAGGCTCTGCGGCAAAAATGCTGTTATCTTATATAAACTATGTTACAAACTCCTTGCCTTACATTGGTGCTTTGTACCTCTCAATAAAGTTAAAGATGGTAAGATCTATGCTTTATTAAATTTGTTGCATTAGAAATAAAGAGCCCCCCCTTGCAGTTCCACTAACAAAGATAACAGACTATACATGAGGAAACATATTGTTCAAGCAAAAATACATGTAATATTCCAAAATGAATTGAAATTTGAAAAATAAACTTGCAGGCTTCAACATGTCCATTCATATTAAAGAACATTGGGTTCAATGAAAGAATTAAAGTAGAGGTCAATTTATTTAAATATACATACCACATTAAAATTAATTGCAATATACATTCTCAAATGAAAAAGAATTATGTTAACATACAAAATCTTGTAAAGTAAATTAGCTTATGAAAAGCAAGGCAGCACAAACCATGTCAATAAACATGGTTATGAATTTAACTCGCCAGTCTGAGCACGTTCATTGGAAAAAGGAAGTCAGTATCGTTTCCCCAAACAGCACAGCAGGCGGAATATCTACAGGACCTTGGACAGCAGTCAGTACAACAACAGCACCTTGGACAGCAATCTGAGAGTAGATACAGACAGGAGTTTGACATTACGGAGAACTGGACAGGAGACATGAGCTTAAGGATGGCAAAAAAAAAAGAGTTTGTCTTAGTATATACCATCTTTACAGATGCTTTGGATTACTGTGAAATAGTGCAAAAATACTTTATTATCATACATTTTTTAGTTATAAAAAATATCATAATTGTAAAAGGTGTTTACTATGTTATGACTGTTTCCATCAGATAAAAGGGTTAGACAGGATTGCTTGCCATTGTTATTTTCTCTTCTCTAGTTTAAAAAAAATCAGTCAGTGTTGTACATTTTCACTGCTATATTTAAATGTATTTATTTATTACTGGTTCTTATTTAGTGCTGGCAATTTATGCAGCACCATATATACAGTATATTTATATTGTACATTCACATCAGTTCCTGCCCTTGAGGAGCTTACAATTTAAGGTCCCTGACTCACATTCATACATAAACTAGGGTCAATTTAGGCAGAAGCCAATAAACCTATTAGTATGTCTTTGGCGTGTGGAAGGAAACCGGAGTACCCGGAGGAAACCCCAAACAGGCACAGGGAATACATGCAAAATAGGTGATTCTACTACTGCATTTCTTCTTAAAGCCCAACTCCAACCTCATATTAGGCATACCAATACCTCTAAGGCTGGTTTTGGTTCTCTACTTACCTTCTTTTCAATGCTGTGCAACATATATATTCCTATCCCATCAAGTGCCTCCACCTCATTTTTGAGGTGAATGACATGAGCATCGTTTAATTTACTGGGTGTACTGGACAGCATGAGGTTGTAACCTCAATGTGAACATTTATGACAATTGAGACCAGATTTCAACATCCTGTCCAGCAGCACCCACTAAAAAGTTTGTTATAGGGCATATATTAAAAATATGACACCCAGAAGGTGTCTATTTTTAATCTTAGATTACGTTTATATATGTTATCCCTGGCTGCCTAAAAGTTTAGGGTGCTGAAACTATATATATAGTGGAAACTCTATAGAGACTTCTAAAAATGTCATTGTCTGTCTTGGATCAAATCATTTATGAGCATTTCAATGCTCTTGGTGTTCTAGTAGAATTGCGCTTCTATATCACTTTTACCCTATATTTTACTGCGAGATAGAAAATTACATATGTTTCAGTGTGGCATGCTGGTCACCTTAAATACACTGACAAATAGGCATTATGGAAACAAAAAAATCGGGCTGCCTAACTCCTTCATTAATTTGCTGGGAACAAGAACCACACACAGAGAATGTGTCTTGAACCCATAGTGGCAGTGAACCTGAACCTCATGCCTATTTATCAACATCATGCTACTTACAGCTGAACTGGAGTGTCTAGGCAGAACACCCTTCCATGATTAGGCTCAAGCTGCCTGTTTAACTTGTTGATTCTTTGGAAAGGCACTCATGGCAAGGACTCAGACCTAAAGAACTGATCACTTAAAGTGACTAAAAAAAGTAAAACAACTACAGCAAAACAATCGCATAACTTACAGGCAACAAAGGATATATTTTGAAGAAGGCATATAACTTTGGTCAGATACATTAACTATTGAAAGTGGAATTATTAGCAGATAATACACTGCCAGGTGTGCATTGGGCAAGTTGCATGCTTAAAAAACAGTAAGCTAAAGGGGTTGTAAAGGCAGAAGTTTTTTTTTTTATCTTAAGGCATTCTATGCATTAAGCTAAAAAGCCATCTGTGTGCAGGAGCTGTCCCAGCACCTCCTAATACTTACCTAAGGTCCCTCTCTGTCCAGCAATGTTAACGAAAGTCTCAGCTGATTGGCTGAGACACAGCAGCTGCACCATTGGCTCCCACTGCTGTCAATCAAAGTCAGCTAGCCAATCAGGGGACAGAGCAGGTGGGGTCAGGGCAGGGCTTTGTGTCTGAATGGACACAGGGAGCTGTAACTTAGCTTGGGTGACCCCATAGCAAGCTGCTTACTGTGGGGGCACTAAACAGGAGGGGGGAACCAGGAGCACCAAAGAAGAGGAGGATCCAGGCTGCTCTGTGCAAATCCACATCACAGAGGAGGTAAGTATAACATGTTTGTTATTTTTATAGGAAAGGAATAGAGCCTTCACAATCACTTTAAAGAATAAGACCTAATTCATTGTTGTGTTACCTCTGGATTTGCTACAAATGCCTTGTTTCATTTTTTTTTATTATAAATCAGTATTATTGCTTTTGTTTTGAAGAGGAGATGGTAGCATGAACCAATAAATAAAACAATCTGGCATAATAAATGCAATAAAACAGAATACTTATCTAGCAGCTAAAGTGTCTCCTGCTGGTTCAGCTAGAGGAATAAGAATTTTCCTGCCAATGAAGTTCTAGGAAGGGTCATTTCAAACATTCCCTGGTAATCCTTTAGTAGCATTTATAGAAATACAAATAACATTTGACCTGACTTTCTGCAGCATGTGCATTCCTCCTTTTTATAGGGAAGAGAAATGCTTCTTCTCAAGGTCACAAAGGGTTCATGATCAGATATTAAAACAGGATTTATTCCTGCGCCTTTCCTCAAGCACCACATAAATACTGATTTTCTTCCAATCTCATTGTATAAGGCTGAGGAAATAGTCATGCTCCTTTGATCTATGAGATTTTAGTGGTGGATGGAAAAGTTTTGAAGGTCATTAGTATGTGATCCCATTTATAACAGCTCTTCCAATATTCTCAGCGATAGGGACCAGTAGCCTCTCAATTTAAGTAGGAAAGGGATTGTGTTCTGAAAACACTAGTGTATCATCTAAACACACAGAGATTCAAGCTTATAAATGCACTGAAGAGCGAAGATATACAACACAGCTTGAGCTTCCTCTATCTATGTGCTATCTAAAGAAAAAGTACATTTCTCACACTGATAAGTGCACATTTAAAGGTTCCTTTCAGGGATCCCTGACAGCGTTTACGATGTGAATCACCCTATTATTAAATAGAAAGTAAATTAAATATCTGCCAGCATGGCGGTGCAGGATGCTTTTAAGGAAGTGTCGGGGGGGAAGGGATACACAAGTCAATAATGCGAAACTGCGTTTCAACACAGTAGAAGCACCTGTATTCTAATTTAATCTACAGTGATGGTTGGTAGTCCATTTTCATGTGCTTTGCCTAAAACAGGTCATAGACATTAAGAAAGGTTCATCATTATGTTATGGTATCCCTACTAAAATATGGATTATATGTAAATGTAATTATACGTGTAGAGCCTAGGTATGTTGTGAACTATTATATGCCATATTTTCCTCTGTACTGACAAAGATATAGCATTATCTGAAAAAAGTAATACCTTGTTGAAATTAAGATGGTAGTGCCTAGAGGCTGTCCATGAAAAAGGTCAACAGTCTTATATGTATTTAATGATGGATGTCAGTCTAGGGAGGCTTTAACTAAGACTCATGCATGATCCTACGATCTAAGTTGGCTTGAAAGGACCACAGAGAAAACGGGCAGAAGAAATACATGCCCTGGGGACAGGTACAATATAGAAATAAATTACCTCTGTCATTTTTTCGGTAAAATTGTCATGGATTGCATAATTTAACATTAGAGATGAGTAACCAGATCAGACTAATCGGGATTTAACCCAGAACTCATCAATGCACTTGAAATTTAGAGAGAATATTAAAAAGTTCACTCATCACTTTCTGATTAAAAATGTAAAAAAAAAAATATATCACAATTGAACAGTATTTAAAGTGTATTGAAACCTAAAATACGACAATAAGAATATTTCCAGCCAAGTGCAGCAAGTACTGATTGAGCTTGAAAGAAATGTAGAATACTTGTCACTGCATGTGAGTGGAAAAGACAGCTCAAAAATCTTTATTGGGTGAACTACTAGTTCCATCAATCCACCATGTAATGAAGATGAACAAAGGCAAACATGTTTGAAGTCTTGTCTGTGTGACAACCATGGTCATAAATACAGTGTATACGTGTAGACACAAAGGGGTTGATTTACTAAAGGGAAAAAGACTGTGCACTTTTCCTTGCAGGTGATTGGGTACTCTTTGCAAAGTGAAGCCTTAGCTCAATTACTAAGCTGTGGAGCATTTGAAGAGTGCACAGTCTATTTGCCTTTAATAAATCAACCCAAAAGCATTGTTCATAGGATTACCTGGTGATAATAAAAATAAAAAAAAGTCTAAAAAACGAAAACTAATACAGCCTGGAACTGGAAAGCTCCAATATGTTACACTTTGTTTTGGGGTTTAGATACACTATAATGTGCATCTCTAGCCAAAGTCTTTCTTTTAAACTCAGTGGAAATGAAAAAAAAAACAAAGCTTGCAGTCGGGTTCCCCATGCACTGCAAGGATATACAGTATGCTTATTTTGGCTCAGGGTATGGGTGAAAAGCACATTTACTTACCTTATCTCTTGCTCCTGCAGAATCCTCCTCCATACAACTAGTCCCCCGCAGCCTCTTTGTTTTTGGCTGTCCAGCAAGCAGTTGCAACTGTGACATCATAAGGTATAATGGACCAACAGTCCTGCATTGTAAGTGAGGACACCAAGGGCACACCCATAAGTTTGAGTGATTAGGAGAAGAGGTGAACTTTGCTGAGTGGGGAGGGATAAGAAAAGGAAAAGGTGCTTTTTTTCTGATACCCTAGGCAACGTATTGGGAAGCCGCACTGCAAGGGTAGTTTTTTTCCTGGAGTCCAGATTTAATTTTGGATAGAGTAGTGTCACTGTAGCAGGAATTGAGGAAAACCCCTTCCATGGGACCTCAAACAGCAATAGGAAGCTAACAGAGGTTCTAGCCTATCCACCTCTTCAAATAAAACATATTTTTACTGCCACTGTGTCCCTGTTAAAGTGATTTACCTTGCTTCCTGTGCTGTTGACACCATTGTCAATAGGACTAAAAGTTGGTGAGCATCTCGAATGATGACACAAATATAAAAAAAAGCTAATAGAGGTTCTAACCTTATTTTACCTTACCTACAAATGTTTATACTGCTATTGTTTCCTATTCAGGAGATTTGCCCTCACTTCCTGCCCTGGGAACAATGTATTTTGAATAGAACCACCTGAATAGGACCACAGGCAGCAAAACTTTTTAAATAGACATACTTTAACAAAGATCCCCAGATTTTCATGCTTTTGAAACAAAAGGGACACATAAGTAAGAAGCTATTTATAACATATTTGTTCATCTAGTGATTTCATACAGCTCTATTTTACCTGCTATAATATGTAACAGGTTACCTTGCAAATGACTGAACACAATTTGTATCAGATGTAAGGAGCAGATGACGAACAATAAGGCACCCTCATACCCCAAGGCATCCTTAGCCTCTGATCAAAGATCACTGGGACACAGCGTCTGGCGGATTACAGAGTTTTAACTTACTAAACTCTCTGGATACTCCACGGTCTGCTACATTAGGCAGCAATCCAAAGATTGCTATAAAACAAACTTACAAAGAAGAGACAGAATTTCCTTGCTCCTGCAGCAAAAAACATTCCACTGACAAACCAGCCGCTATGGGTCTCAATATATCAGCCAGATCAAGGTATTGATAATGCCTTCAATTACATGCAACACAGGCAATAGAGAAAGCAGGGGTTTAAGTTGAATTGTTGCTGCGCCTTCAAAGGCCATGAAATAAAGGTCCAAAAAGTCTATTTCCCTCTGGTCATAACAGTCTAACGTATTTCAGGAACTGAGATTGTAAAAGGGGAACGTTATCTTCTACCATGAATAATTGAACACTTAATAAAGCTGCCATGGCAATGAATCCATACATGCACTAAGGCAACAAACCTGACTGTGATACAATCAAAATGCTCAGAACAGGGAGAGTTGCTTCTGCATGTTAATGCTATCACCTTGGAGTAGGCAAAAGCTATTGCTTTTCTTTAATCTAAATTATACATGCAAAAATATCAAATTGTGTGCTTATATTTCCATGCCATCTGCATTCTGATCTTTACAAAAAAAAAGGTATTTTCTCCCCTCCCCAATGCTTTCTAGCTGAGTTGGCAAATGCTAATAGGCTACATTGCTTTCAAGTCTTAAAATCAATTAGCGGTATATTAAGCCAGACTAGCTGGGAGCCAATTTAAGTAATAAAATTATTTTTGTGTGTAGCTAAAAACAAGAGGCTAGGCTCCGACTTCCAAGGACTCAGGGGATTGTGTTAATCTGTTGTCAATATAAAGCAAGGGCCATTGCCTGGACAGAGCCGAAACAAGGATTTGCATTACATACAATATATGACCTACAAGCCCACTCCTATCTGACACATTGAAACATAATAACCAAGAGTTACTTAGAAAAAGATTATTCCCAATCCTTGAATAAAAGAATATGAAAGATTTAACAGAGATCGTGTGTGCCATTGTTACTTAAAACTGCTCTATTCCATAAAAGCACAAGTGTCAATAAAAAGCTTAAACAGAACAGTCTTTAGATTGAGTTATAAAAGCTGAGACCATAGGACAAGAAAGCAACAGGATTATTTAAAATGCCAACCGTGTGTTTGTGTCGATTCATAAATCTCTTTACCCGCACTTAGGATAGTATCTAAATGCATTTTCCATTTCAGAGCAATGCATAAAGTTGATTTACTAAAGGAATAGAAAATGTTCACTTTGCAATGTGAATGGTCATTGAGCTTAGTTAATAAGGTGAAGCTGCATTTATTTCAATGGACCAATCATACAATGGTGTTATTCAAAGCATAAACAGGTTTATCTTATTTACTAACATTAACTTTGTACACTTGAACAGCGTCTATTCCAGGGATCCTCAAACTATGTTGTAGAACTACACATCCCACGAGGCATTGTAACACACTGACATTCACAGACATAACTAGGCATGATGGGAATTGTAGTTCCTGAACAACTGGAGTGTCGTAGTTTGAAGACCCATGGTCTACTCCTTTAAGCTGGCTATACGGGTCTGTTTTTTTTTTCTGTTCAGACAGCGTGCTGTTTTCTCCATTCACACAAATGAGATGGATTAGGAAAACCCATTCTATTGGGACACTCCCCCACCCCAAGACTCCCACTGCTGTAAAACAAACCCTTACCAGTGGCTGCAGCTTGTTAACTGCAGTCACTTATTGCCAAAGGTTTTCCAACTTGTTTGGCAAACAGAAGTCAATCAAATGATCAACTTCTGTTGAACAAGGATGGCCACACACTGATCAAAATGTGGCCAGTCCCTGTTGAATAAGATGTAATATTTACTGAGCAGCAATATTGCTGGCTAGCTCTCTTCTGCGTTGTTTTTGCTTTAAGGACTATAATAAATTAGTTATACACACATTCCAATACTCAGAACCTTTTTTCTAGTAGGATCTACATTTGCTCTTCAGAAATTGATTTGGAGCCCCTCTCCAGATCTATTAAAAATAGTGCCAACCCAATTACACTTATCAGTAGGATACAGACCAGGAGGTGGTATTCAGGGTAAGCTCAGGATATTGTGAAAGGAGTTGCTGACTCTGCTTTCAAAATGTGTTGTATGTATATAAAATACATTTTAAGTTCATTAATACATACTATACATTCATATTTTTCAAAAATTTACTTTTTTACCCCTTCCTTGCTTCCAAGAGTGTACTTCTTCACCCCTTTCTTACTTGCCAATGGTTTGTAATTTGTACTCTGGTAAGTTGCAAACAGTTTAAAGTGGAATTTTAGGTAAACACCATCATTTCAGAATCTCAACCCTGAAATCACGGTAATGGTTCTCATTTGATCTAATGAGTGGCTACAGTAAAAAATAGTTGCTGACATTTTGCTTTCATAGTCACATTTTCCCCCTTTGACGGGACAATGAATGCTTAACATTGATGAGTTTAATGCTGTGCTCTCCCTTCCTGTAGGCTTGTTTGGCTAAGAGTTCCTCTGCAAAGTAATAGTAACCCTTGGAGTAATAGTAACTGTAAAGTAATACAATCCCTTTAGCTCAGAGTGCTAAGCATCCCTCTCCCAGTGGGAGTCCTGTTGTGTTAAGGATAATTAAAGGGTTATATAAAGACATAATTAGTCACGCATTTAAAATGTAAAAATAATTTAAATAATTTGAAATGATTTTTAATGAATACATAACTAGATTAAATTGTGTTTTTTTTTTTGTTTTTTTTTGCCTGAAGTTCTGTTTTGAGGTTCTTTTGACAGAGGGTAGCTGGGTAAGGTCCTGCCCTTAAATCTACTTTCTACTGAAAGATCATTATATAAACATGTATGTCCACAATAAGAAAATTATTATATAGTACCTGTGACTATGATGGAATGAGAAGGAAGCACCTGAAGAGCAGAAAAACAATTCCTCAAGAGTTATCTGCCCATTTTGGCCAGGGCACGACAGGAAAGGCAAACAGAAAATGATATCTGCTGTCCTGTACCTTGTGTTTTACCAATGTGAAGAGGGCTGTCACATGCCTAACACAGAAAATAATTGCAGCATGAAATTAACAAATGTTGTAAGTTGTGAGCTCCAATAATCACAGCAGAGAGATGTCTGGCAGACTGGTGTGGTGCTCAAAGGAGAACTGCTGGATTGAAACAGATGTTTCCACTCTGGGCTCTGTTAACTGAGCACAGATAAGTTAGCACCAGACTGATCTGCCTATGGGGAATAACAAGGAGGTCACCAGACACATACTGAATAGATAGAGGATGTGCATTATGAGTGAGAAAGGGATCTCCTGGGGGTGTGTGCATTCCAAAGCAAACATGCAATCACACTGTTATGGCCATTTTAATAGCGCTCTTGGTCAGCTTTTGCTGATATTGCGTAAAGCCTTCAGATAAACTAGTTGATATTTAAGATATCTAAAATGTTGCTGATGGATGTATAAGGTAGATGCACACACTTACACATACAAAGTGCTTTTGATCAGTTGGAAAATTAAAGCAATTCATTGGAGTCTGCTTTTTGGCAAATGTTAAACAGCCATCCAATAGGACTTGTTATCGGGGCTTTAAAGCTTATTTGTGACAGAAAACTGGGAACCATTTCTGCTTTCCTTGTGATTTTCCTCTGACTATTCAAAGGAAGAGCAAGCTGTCCTGATAGTACAAGAGCATCTCTTAACAGCCTATTCACTGCACCTAGCAGGAAACCAACAGTACGCTGAGCATTGGTCTAGATGACATGATACACTGTGTATAACTTAATTGCAATCTTCTCGTAGGCAAAGATCAATAAAGATATGGAGATATAAAACATTATACTCTCCATTAGAGGTGCTAAAATAATCAAAATGATGGCTTTTTTGACTGCCAATATACAGTATGCTGAAGTTTTTAAACTGAGAATTACAATAACATACAGCCAGCTTAATATTTTCTGTACTGCTCCTTTTCTACCCAAGTTGACTGTTTAGTATTTATCACATCAACAAAATCAGACAATCAGAGCCTATACAACCAAAAACAAAATAAAAAAGTACTAACAACTAACTAGTACTAACATTGCATAGACATGTGTTACTTGAGCTATACTTGATAATATCAATGTCCAGAGGCTCCCCCCTATGAATTTCACCACCATGGGATGTTATCAGGGACTGCAGTGTTTGTACATATGTTTACTTAGACTTTACATATCAGTTTTGCTGCTGGCGGCTGGTTTTGGACATGTATATTTATCATACATTATCATTTGTATTTCTTTCTTTAAGCATGAAGATTGGGTTTTGTAGACTAAACCATTTCAAATCTAATAACAATGCATAGGCTAAGTATTCAAGTTATACTGTAGAGTAGGGAGACTAAATACATGGCCCTCTAGTTCAATTCCAATTACAATGCATTGGCTTTGCCGTCAAAGTATTCTAGGTATACTGATTTAGAGTAGGCAGACTAAATATGTGACCCTCCATTTCAATTCCAATAACAATGTATGGTCTTTGGCAAAGTATTCAAGGTATACTGTCCCGGGGTAGGCAGAATAAATGCAAGGCCTTCCATTTCAATTCTAATATTAATGCATAGGCTTTGCTGGCAATATATTCTAGATATACTGTCCCAGAGCAGGCAGACTAGACACATGGCCTTCCATTTCAATACTAATAACAACACATAGGCTTTGCTGGTAAAGTACTCAAGATATACGGTCATAGATCAGGGAGACTAAATACCTGGCCCTCTATTTCAATTCCAATAACAAAGCATAGACTATGCAGGGGCAGTATTAATAAACACAAGGCCAGACAATGAGACTGTGATGCCAACCTAAGCCATAACCAAGGCAGAATTCCAGCCCTATATCTACCACACTATCTTCTGTTTGCCTAATGCACAAACTGCATTTTGGTAGTTGTGACTTCAGCAGATTTATTGTTCAGCTGGCTGTCATGTTGTAGTTTATATAATCTGCTACCAGACTGTGTCTGTGAAAGTGATACAGTATGTTTCTTTTATATTCAATAGTCTACAGTACATTTGATTTGGTTTTAAAAACTGACACACATTATTCTAAGTCTCTCCCACCCACAACAGGCCCAACATGATGGACACAAGCCAACAGGCATTGTCCATTGGCCACATACTGTATATACACAGGCTAATCCTAATGCAGCCACTCTAGCTGCCATTTCTTGCCTTGATCTTCTTCATTTTTGTACTCCTCATTCACTTACAATGGGTGACCGCGATATTGTGTCAATCTCGCTCCCTTTCTCGGCGAGATTGACCACCTACGAGCCGCATCGCGGGAGCCAACATTGGGGGGTTGGGTGCTCTGGGGCAGGGGGTGCACTGCGGCCCCCCTCACCCCAGAGCACCCTGTCCCCATGTTGATAAGGACAGGGCCTCTTCCCGACAACCCTGGCCGTTGGTTGTCGGGGTCTACGGGCGGGGGGCTTATCGGAATCTGGGAGACCCCTTTAATAAGGGGGCCCCCAGATACCGGCCCCCCACCCTAAGTGAATGAATATGGGGTACATTGTACCCCTACCCATTCACCTGGAGGCAAAGTGTAAAATAAACGCACAACACAGGGTTTTTAAAGTAATTTATTAGACAGCTTCGGGGGGGCCCCCTGTCTTCTTTAGCTCTTTTAGCAGGGGGGGCCTTCTTCTTCCGCTCTCCGGGGGGGCCTTCGTCTTCCGCTCTCCAAGGGGCCTTTTTCTTCCGCTCTCCGGGTGTCTTCTCCGCTCTCCGGGGGTCTTCTCCCATCTTCTCCGCTGTCATCTCGGCCCCGGTTCTTCTCCCGCTCGCTCTCCGGTGCCTTCTTCTTCAGGGTTGGCCGCTGCTATCTTCGTGTGTTAGCTCGATTACTAGCAGCGGCCAGCCTGCTCTTCTTCTGTCTTCTTCTGTCTTCTTCTGCTTCTGTTGACACAACGCTTCTTCCCGCTGTTATGCCAGGTGTCCAGTGTGCGATGATTTATATAGGCCTCTCTTATGATGTCACAGTCCCATCATGCTCCAGGACCTACCCATGTGGTACCGGACACCCGGCATAACAGCGGGAAGAAGCGTCATGTCAACAGAAGCAGAAGAAGACAGAAGAAGAGCGGGCTAGTAATCGAGCTAACACACGAAGATAGCGGCGGCCAACCCTGAAGAAGAAGGCACCAGAGAGCGAGCGGGAGAAGAACCGGGGTCCAGATGGCAGCGGAGAAGATGGGAGAAGACCCCCGGAGAGCCAAAAAGACCCCCGGAAAGCGGGAAGAAGACCCCAGGGGGCGGAGAAGACCCCCGGGGAGCGGAAGAAGAAGGCCCCCCCGGAGAGCGGAAGACGAAGGCCCCCCCGGAGAGCGGAAGAAGAAGGCCCCCCCTGCTAAAAGAGCTAAAGAAGACAGGGGGGGCCCCCGGAGCTGTCTAATAAATTACTTTAAAAACCCTGTGTTGTGTGTTTATTTTCTTTTACACTTTGCCTCCAGGTGAATGGGTAGGGGTACCCCATATTCATTCACCTAGGGTGGGGGGCGGTATCTGGGGGCCCGGTTATTAAAGGGGTCTCCCAGATTCCGATAAGCCCCCCGCCCACAGACCCCGACAACCAACGGCCAGGGTTGTCGGGAAGAGGCCCTGTCCTTATCAACATGGGGACAGGGTGCTCTGGGGTGGGGGGGCCACAGTGCGCCCCCCTGCCCCAGAGCACCCAACCCCCCCATGTTGAGGGCATGCGGCCTGGTATGGCTCAGGAGGGGGGGGGGGCGCTCGCTCATCCCCACTCCTTTCCTGGCCGGCCGGGTAGCGTGCTTTGGATACGGGTCTGGTATGGATTGTGGGGGGATCCCCACGTCGGTTTTTCGGCATAGGGGGGTCTTCTTACAACCCATACCAGAACTAAGGGCCTGGTATACTCCTGGGGGGGGAACCCATGCCGTTTTTTTATTTAAAATTTGGCGTGGAACTCCCTCTCAGGATTCATACCAAACGCTGCAGCTAGAATTGGCGGGAATCCAAGTCAGATCTCCCGTCGCTTCTATGTGCTTTGTCTATTCCAGCAAGTGCGAAATGTCGGCACCCTGTCGCCGAGAATCAGCGCGATGCTGTCGTGCTAGAAACACATTCTCGGCAACAGGTACAGTAGTTCCTTTCAAGTGCTGAACTTACATCCAACTCTTGACAAGAGTATTAGGATAAACACTGCATATAGCATAATGTTTGATTAAAAATGGCGCTTAGTGCTCTAATACACCTAAATTCACAGCAGTAAACTGGTGACACAAAAAAATATCCCAAAATTGTTGCAATGAAAATGCATTTAAGACACCTGTTCTAGATGCCACATATTATACCACCACTGACTATTATATGTCCACTGATTAATTATAAACAGTACCAGATAAAATGTACAGTGGGGATCGAAAGTTTGGGCACCCCAGGTAAAAATTTGTATTAATGTGCATAACGAAGCCAAGGAAAGATGGAAACATCTCCAAAAGGCATCAAATTACAGATTAGACATTCTTATAATATGTCAAAAAAGTTAGATTTTTTTTCTATCATTTACACTTTCAAAATTACAGAAAACAAAAAATGGCGTCTGCAAAAGTTTGGGCACCCTGCAGAGTTAATATCTTGTACTGCCCCCTTTGGCAAGTATCACAGCTTGTAAACGCTTTTTGTAGCCAGCCAAGAGTCTTTCAATTCTTGTTTGAGGTATCTTTGCCCATTCTTCCTTACAAAAGTCTTCCAGTTCTTTGAGATTTCTGGGCTGTCTGTCACGCACTGCTCTTTTAAGGTCTATCCATAGATTTTCAATTATGTTGAGGTCAGGAGATTGTGAAGGCCATGGCAAAACCTTCAGTTTACGCCTCTTGATGTAATCCCATGTGGATTTTGAGGTGTGTTTAGGATCATTATCCATTTGTAAAAGCCATCTTCTCTTTAACTTCAGATTTTTCACAGATGGCATCAAGTTACCATCCAAAATTTGCTGACATTTTATTGAATCCATTTTTCCTTCTACTCGTGAAATGTTCCCTGTACCACTGGCTGCAATACAACCCCAAAGCATGATTGATCCACCCCCATGCTTAACAGTTGGACAGAGGTTCTTTTCATTAAATTCTGTGCCCTTTCTTCTCCAAACGTACCTTTGCTCATTCCGGCCAAAAAGTTCTATTTTAACCTCATCGGTCCACAGAACTTGTTTCCAAAATGCATCAGGCTTGTCTATATGTTAATTTGCAAAGTTCAAACGCTGATTTTTGTGGTGAGGACGTAGAAGAGGTTTTCTTCTGATGACTCTTCCATGAAGACCATATTTGTACAAGTATCTCTTTATAGTCGAATAGTGTACCACAACTCCAGTGTCTGTCAGATCTTTCTAGAGCAGTGATGGCGAACCAAAAAGCGGCACAAAACCAACTTATTCTTTTTCAAAGTGCCAACATGAAAATAAACCTACCAACTGCTCTGTACAGAGAAAGCGACTGATCATCCGACTGAATGAGCCCTAAGGGACCAAAAACATACAATTCTGCCCAGAAAAAACATTTTGTGCTTTTTCAAAGGAGTGTGTTACGCTCAGAATACTGGGATCAGGGATGCATGTGCTCAGAGTACTGGGATGAGAGATGGATGCATGTACTAGGATCAGAGATGGAGGCATACACTGGGATCAGAGATGGATGCATACACTGGGATCAGAGATGGATGCATGTACTGGGATCAGAAATGGATGCATGTACTGGGATCAGAGATGAATGCATACACTGGGATCAGAGATGGATGCATGTACTGGGATCAGAGATGGATGCATACACTGGGATCAGAGATGGATGCATACACTGGGATCAGAGATGATACATACACTGGGATCAGAGATGGATGCATACACTGGGATCAGAGATGGATACATGTGCTCAGAGTACTGGGATCAGAGATGGATGCATGTACTGGGATCAGAGATGGATGCATGTACTGGGATCAGAGATGGATGCATGTACAGGGATCAGGGATGGATACATGTGCTCAGAGTACTGGGATCAGAGATTGGGATCAGGGATGGATGCATGTACTGGGATCAGGGATGGATGCACGTACTGGGATCAGGGATGGATGCACGTACTGGGATCAGGGATGGATGCATGTACAGGGATCAGGGATGGATGCATGTACAAGGATCAGGGATGGATGCATGTACAGGGATCAGAGATGGATGCATGTACTGGGATCAGGGATGGATGCTTGTACAGGGATCAGGGATGGATGCATGTACAGGGATCAGAGATGTATGCATGTACATGGATCAGAGATGGATGCATGTACAGGGATCAGAGATGGATGCATGTACTGGGATCAGAGATGGATGCATGTACAGGGATCAGAGATGGATGCATGTACTGGGATCAGGGATGGATGCATGTACTGGGATCAGAGATGGATGCATGTACTGGGATCAGAGATGGATGCATGTACAGGGATCAAAGATGGATGCGTGTACAGGGATCAGAGATGGATGCGTGTACATGGATCAGAGATGGATGCATGTACAGGGATCAGAGATGGATGCATGTACAGGGATCAGAGATGGATGCATGTACAGGGATCAGAGATGGATGTGTGTACTGGGATCAGAGATGGATGCGTGTACAGGGATCAGAGATGGATGCGTGTACAGGGATCAGAGATGGATGCATGTACTGGGATCAGGGATGGATGCATGTACAGGGATCAGAGATGGATGCATGTACTGGGATCAGAGATGGATGCGTGTACAGGGATCAGAGATGGATGCATGTACAGGGATCAGAGATGGATGCATGTACAGGGATCAGATATGGATGCATGTACAGGGATCAGAGATGCATGCATGTTCTGGGATCAGAGATGGATGCATGTACAGGAATCAGAGATGGATGCATGTACAGGGATCAGAGATGGATGCATGCACAGGGATCAGAGATGGATGCATGTACAGGGATCAGAGATGGCTGCATGTACAGGGATCAGAGATGGATGCATGTACATGGATCAGAGGTGGATGCATGTACAGGGATCAGGGATGGATGCATGTACAGGGATCAGAGATGGATGCGTGTACTGGGATCAGAGATGGATGTGTGTACAGGGATCAGAGATGGATGCATGTACAGGGATCAGAGATGGATGCATGTACTGGGATCAGGGATGGATGCATGTACAGGGATGAGTGATGGATGCATGTACTGGGATCAGAGATGGATGCATGTACTGGGATCAGAGATGGATGCATGTACAGGGATCAGAGATCGATGCATGTACTGGGATCAGAAATGGATGCATGTACTGGGATCAGAGATGGATGCATGTACAGGGATCAGAGATGGATGCATGTACTGGGATCAGAGATGGATGCAT
The DNA here is from genome assembly GCF_905171775.1 of Rana temporaria. NCBI lineage: Eukaryota > Metazoa > Chordata > Amphibia > Anura > Ranidae > Rana > Rana temporaria. The sequence goes on from NC_053490.1 coordinate 280,156,051, forward strand.
ACACTGGGATCAGAGATGGATGCATGTACAGGGATCAGGGATGGATGCATGTACAGGGATCAGAGATGGATGCGTGTACAGGGATCAGAGATGGATGCATGTACAGGGATCAGAGATGGATGCATGTACAGGGATCAGATATGGATGCATGTACAGGGATCAGAGATGCATGCATGTTCTGGGATCAGAGATGGATGCATGTACAGGAATCAGAGATGGATGCATGTACAGGGATCAGAGATGGATGCATGCACAGGGATCAGAGATGGATGCATGTACAGGGATCAGAGATGGCTGCATGTACAGGGATCAGAGATGGATGCATGTACATGGATCAGAGGTGGATGCATGTACAGGGATCAGGGATGGATGCATGTACAGGGATCAGAGATGGATGCGTGTACTGGGATCAGAGATGGATGTGTGTACAGGGATCAGAGATGGATGCATGTACAGGGATCAGAGATGGATGCATGTACTGGGATCAGGGATGGATGCATGTACAGGGATGAGTGATGGATGCATGTACTGGGATCAGAGATGGATGCATGTACTGGGATCAGAGATGGATGCATGTACAGGGATCAGAGATCGATGCATGTACTGGGATCAGAAATGGATGCATGTACTGGGATCAGAGATGGATGCATGTACAGGGATCAGAGATGGATGCATGTACTGGGATCAGAGATGGATGCATACACTGGGATCAGAGATGGATGCATGTACAGGGATCAGGGATGGATGCATGTACAGGGATCAGAGATGGATGCGTGTACTGGGATCAGAGATGGATGTGTGTACAGGGATCAGAGATGGATGCATGTACAGGGATCAGAGATGGATGCATGTACTGGGATCAGGGATGGATGCATGTACAGGGATGAGTGATGGATGCATGTACTGGGATCAGAGATGGATGCATGTACAGGGATCAGAGATGGATGCATGTACTGGGATCAGAGATGGAGGCATACACTGGGATCAGAGATGGATGCATGTACAGGGATCAGAGATGGATGCATGTACAGGGATCAGAGATGGATGCATGTACAGGGATAAGAGATGGATGCATGTACAGGGATAAGAGATGCATCACACGCTTCTTACAGAGAAGACACTCCCTCTGTGTCCTTTCCAATGGGCTGCCCTCATTGCATGCGAGGAGGGCTTTACTCGCATCTGCCACCCCACAGCCAAATCGCACTCACACTGCTTGATTGCACTCGCGATAGGAACGGAGTCAGCTCCTCCGTGCCTGCTCCGCCAGTGCAAAAGACTGCCTTGCTGGGAGATTACCTCTGCTATCCTGGCGGCGTGCTGCGTGCCCACAGAGAGGGCTCGGCGTGCCAGCTGTGGCACGCGTGCCACAGGTTCGCCATCACTGGTCTAGAGGGATCGTGCAGTCAAACGTGGGTTTTGAATTGCTTTTCTCACAATCCTGCGAGCTGTTCTGTCTGATATTTTTCTTGGTCTTCCAGATCTTGCTTTAACTTCCACTGTTCCTGATGACTGCCATTTCATATATACATTCCAAACAGAGGATATTGATATCTTAAAACGCTTTGCTATCTTCTTATAGCCTTCTCCAGCTTTGTGAGCGTCAACTATTTTCAGTTTCAGTTTTCTAGACAACTGCTTAGAAGAACCCATGGTGCTGATTGTTGGGGCAAGGTCAGAGGAGTCTGGGCATTTAAAAACCTTTGAGATTGACATCACCTGGTCCTCCCAGACAATGATTGAGAACAATCCATGACACTGGCAGGTCTCAGCTTTGCAAAGGGGGCAGTGCATGCTATAAATTCTGCAGGGTGCCCACACTTTTGCAGATGCCATTTTTTTGTTTTCTGTAATTTTGAAAGTGTAAATGATGGAAATAAAATCCAACTTTTTTTTACATATAAGAATGTCTAATCGGTAATTTGATGCCTTTTGGAGATTTTTCCATCTTTCCTTGGCTTCGTTATGTACATTAATACAAATTGTTACCTGGGGTGCCCAAACTTTCGATCCCTACTGTATAAATAAAACATATACCAGATAAAGCATCAAGTCCAATACGTGAGTGCTAAGTAACACCACATGTGAAAAAATTAAGATAAAATAAAATAAGATTAAAAGTCCATCCACAAATCTTTCCTATCACAAACAGCCTCTTTCTAACTTTCTAGACCCCAGATTATAGATGGTCTATACAAACCCTAAAGGTGGGCAGACTCGCTGTATTGGATGTTTCCACTCCTGGATCATAGATCATGCCAACAGAAGGCTGCACATCAAAGCTTCCTCTGCAATGACATACCCGGCAAAAAAACACACATAACATTAAATCTAATGCCGCGTACACACGACCGCTTTTAATGTCATGGAAAAAACAACGTTTTTTCTCAACGTGATTCTTGTTAAGCCTGCCTTACATACACACGATCATGAAAAAATGCTCGAGCAAAGCGCGGTGACGTACAACACGTACGACGGCACTATAAAGGGAAGGTTCCATTCGAATGGAGCCACCCTTTGGGCTGCTTTTGCTGATCTCGTGTTAGTAAAAGTTTGGTAGGAGATGATTCACGCTTTTCAGTCTTCGCGCTTTTCAGTCTGTTACATCATGACGGATGTGCTATCTCCATTACAAGCGCTAGTTTTACCAGAACGAGTGCTCCCGTCTCATAACTTGCTTCTGAGCATGCATGTTTTTTTCCCGTCGTTAAAGCTTACACACAACCGTTTTTCACAACGTGAAAAACGACTATGTGAAAAACAACGAGAAAAATTAGACCATGTTCTAAATTGTTAATGCCCATTTTTCATGTCAAGAAAAATGCTCTGGAGCCTATACACGGTCGTTTTTAATGACCAATTAAAAAAATTGCATTTTTCTCGTCATGAAAAACAGTCGCGTGTAAGCGGCATAACAGATTTATTGATTAAAAAGCTGTAAATCTACTTACATAATTCTAGACCAAAAATGCATCTAAATACACAAACACCACTGCTAGTACTGGCTCCAGCAGTGAGTGATGTCCGCTCAAGCTCCGCCCAGATGTACATTTCAAAAGACCATTTCAAGGGGATCGCTGCCATATTTTTAGACAATTTTGTGATATATAGCATAATGTGGTAGTATCACATAAAAACAGATTTCAAGGGTTCATTGAAAGTCATTAAAAGTCTTCTGTAGAGACCACCTGGTGATTGAAAATACTTATAAAAACCTCTTCTAAAACACATTTAAAGTGTTACTACAGTGTCCACAGCTTATAAATGTTATAAATCTTCTTTTTACATTAAAATATTACCACTATATACCTTTTTGGATGATCTGTATACCGCGGACAGTGATAACCTGCAGTTTCTCCAGTGCTAAGAGTTTAAGTAGGAGGAGATTTCCATTTCAGTCTGCATACACGCCCACATGTGTGATGTCAATATCATGTGTCCTGGATAGCTCTGAGAAAAAGTAATTTTTCTCTCCGGCATAAAAGACACAAATGAGCATGTGCAAGTCGATTACCCTGCCTGTGTTAGCTGGCCTTCACCAGATAGACAGTGCAAGGGTTGGGGGATCTGTGCATATAGGATAAAACAGCCTTTTTACACAATGTAGGGGATTAACCCCTTAAGTTCCATAGTGAGTATAATAAGCATAATATGCTGCATATACATACAGATTTTATTGTTGTGGGTTTAATAACACTTTAAGTATTATTTAACACAATAACAACTTTTATAAGAGCTTTAACGTAATTAGTATTAATTATTTGATTGTAACATCATTTTTTAAAGTTTTCTGCAAATGTTTTACATCTACAGTTTTATTATAGCAATAATTGGTGATCCTGCCATGTTCTTGTTCAGGCACTCCCTGGTATAGTGCGACTAGTTTTTCCTAGCTGTATTCCTTAGCTGTCACCCTGTCAAGCTGGTAGAGACTAAACGCAGCCATGCAAATGCATATTAGGCAAGCACGATCAAGAAGTCTGGTCCAAAGCAATGATGTGCAATAGTTACTGAAGCCCATACATACAGGAAGTATCTGAAAGAGGCTGGAAGAGATAGTAGTTGTGTATAATACGTGTTATACTGTATAATAAATAATAAATACTGTATTTATCCGCGTAAAATCACACACTTTTCCCCCCTGAAAACAGAGGGTAAACAATGCCTGCATGTTATACGCCGATATCATGTTTTACCAACAGGAGGCAGGGATTGGGTGGTCCGCCCCAGCAGCCACCCATCGGGGGGCTGTCAGGCCGGCCGTCCCGCCTCCCCTGGCCCTGGAACAGCGTTCCCTGCATAGTAAGAAAAAGTGAGGAAAAAAAGATTACTTGCCAGCCCCTTCTTTACCGCTCCTCCTGTGTCAGTGTCATTGTAAAACAAAGCTTGTAAATATCTCTAAAGCCCCGTTTTTCTGGCTGCTCTCCTCCGAGTGTATTTTTGATTGGAGGAGGAAAGCGGTCACATGACCATCTGTGAAAACATCAGAGGAGATCAGTCATGTGACCAGGTAAGTGGAAAAAATGAGCTATTGAGGTATATGAAAGCTTCGTTTTGCAATTGGAGTGACACAGGAGGAGCAGTGTGGAAGGAGCTGACAGTGATTTTTTTTTACTTAACTGTAGAGAATGCTGGCAGCACTGTCCCAGGAGACTGGGGGTCTCTTGGGAGTGCAGGGGGGCTGTGTACTGGATGGGGGATGTATAATGGATGGGGGCTGTATACTGGGGAGGGGGGGCTGTATAATGGATGGGGGGATGTATAATGGATTTGGGGGCTGTGTACTGAATGGGGGATATATAATTGATGGGGGGCTGTGTACTGGATAGGGGGATGTGTACTGGATGGGGGGGCTGTGTACTGGATGGGGGGCTGTGTACTGAATGGGGGATGTATAATGGACAGGGGCTGTTTACTGGGGAGGGGGGCTGTATAATGGATGGGGGGATGTGTACTGGATGGGGGGATGTATAATGGATGGGGGGTCTGTGTACTGTAAAGGAGGCTGTGAATTTGTTTCCCCTTAAACTCCCCTCTTAAAATTGGGGTGCGTGTTATACGCCTGTGCGTGTTATACACCACTAAATACGGTGGTAATATAAGTGTTTTAGCAAATTATATGACATCCAGCTAGTGATTAGATTTTCTTTACCCTAGGGATTAAACCTACTTTAACCATTCTCTCGCTATTTATTGTACTTTAGAGACTCGGATAAGAGTTGACATACAGAACTTGGATGGAGCACAAATTGACCAGCATATGTTGTCTGAAGTATGATTTTTGGGGGGCCTGGCCCTTAGTTTAGCAGTATCTCTGCTAGAACAGAAGAGATGTTAGAACACCCTGCCTTGAAAATAAGAAGTTTATCGTGCATCAAATGCATATTTACATTTTAGCACATAAACTAAAAATTAGAGTCCACCAATTATACATATACTGCAGCAAATCTGTCCCATAGTTTGTAGACGCTATAACTTCTGCGCAAACCAATCAATATATGCCTATTGGTATTTTTTTACCAAAAACATGTAGCAGTACACAGATTGGCCTATATTAATGAAGACATTTTATTGGATATGTTTTAAAGCAGAAAGTAAAAAATATTGCATTTTTTTTTCCAAAATTGTCTGTCTTTTTTGTTGATAGCACAAAAAATAAAAAAAACACACTGGTGATCAAATTCCACCAAAGGAAAGCTCTATTTGTGGTAAAAAAAAAAAGGACATCAATTGTATTTGGGCACAACACTGCACAACTGCACAATTGTCAGTAACGCAGTGCCATATCACAAAAAATGGCCTGGTCATGAAGGGGGGTAAACCTTCCAGAGCTGAAGTGGATATTCCATATGTGTCCACTTAATGTCTTATTGAGACTGTGATCTGCAGTTTTTTTAAGGTCCTTGATTATTATTCTTAATTTGATGTTATGGCATCTACTTAATCTTCCCTACGGTTACTACATTCGTAGAAATATTTCAAGACGTATGCAAAACAGAACAGAATTTCTGTCCTTCCTAATGATTTACAAGAGATGATGAGCCCTGCTCAGCTGGGTGTATATTTATATATATACATTTTACCAAATCTAATATAAAGATGTCATCCTGGTGAGCAATGCAGAGATCATTAGCTGAAGGAACTCCTTGTACTGTTCTTCCAAGCAGATGCTGTGATGAGTGAAAAGGGGATGTATCATCACATTAAATTGGCTCCACACATATTGCTGCACTCTAACACAACAAGACATGCAGTGAAATACCACAGCAAACAACCTAAGCATAACAAAAAGGACAGATGTAAAGCCTGCAAAAGCAGTCTGTTAAATAGGCTGCAACATGAACAGATTCAGAAAAAAGAATAAAAAATAGATCAGTCCAATTTGTAGTAAATGAGGTCAAGAGGAAAGAATATTTTTGAAAACATTCAAGTACAGCTGGAGTCTTGCTATATTCATGCCCACACAGCACACACTTCTTTTTTTCCTTTTTTTTTAAAATAATCATTACTGTCTTTGTTGATTTTGCACAAAATGTGACTCAAAAAAACACAACAGAGTAAGTCTAATTGTGCCTACAGTAACTAGTCAAAATGTATTGGCTAAAAGGAAAAAAAAAGACTGTTTGCTTTAACTGCTTATAAAGTGTAAGCTGTAGTATGGCTTTTTTGTAATTTTATTGTATTGATTTTGTATTGATTTTGTATTGATTTTATTGTAATAAAAATGTTATTGTATTTAAATCTGCTAGTAGATCCAACACTTCCCTGCCCCAGAATGACAATGCTGTTGTTCAAAGGTGCCCCTTTGCTCATTCAGGGTAGGGGCATTCCAATACAGGAGGTGTGTTACTGGTCAGATCACCAGGGCAAAACAGAGGGGAAAAGCCTAATGCCACGTACATACGGTCGGTTCATCCGATGAAAACGGACCGATTGATTTTTTCATGAGATATCCGATGAAGCTGACTTTCATCAGTCTTGCCTACACACCATCAGTTAAAAATCCGTTTGTGTCAGAACACGGTGACGTAAAACACTACAAGGTGCTGAGAAAAATTAAGTTCAATGCTTTCGAGCATGCGTCGACTTGATTCTGAGCATGCGTGGATTTTTAACCGATGGACTTGCCCATAGACGATCGTTTTTTTCTATCGTTTTTTTAACCATCAGATGATTTTAAAACAGGTTCCAAGTTTTTTCACCGATGGGAAAAAACGATGGGGCCCACAAACGATCGAGTCGTCCGATGAAAACGGTCCATCGGACCGTTTTCATCAGACGGACCGAACGTGTGTACGCGGCATAAGACCCCTTTCACACTGGGGCGGTTTGCAAGCGCTATTGTGCTTAAAATAGCACCTGCAAACCGACCTGAAACAGTGGCTGCTGTTTCTCCAGTGTGAAAACCCCAAGGGCTTTCACACTGGAGTGTGCGCTAGCAGGACTGCTCCAAAAGTCCTGCTTGCTGCATCTTTGGAACGGTGTGTTTACCACTCCTCCACCTCTCCTTCCCATTGAAAGCAATGGGACACTGAGGCTATACCGCCCGCAATGCACCTCTGCGGAGGCACTTTGCGGGCGGTATTAACCCTTTTCAGCCACTAGCGAGGGGTAAAACCTCACCGCTAGCGGCCGAATATGCCGCAATACTGACAGTATAGTGCCGCTCCGCCCCAGTGTAAAAGGGGCCTAAGAAAAAAACAAATGCAGCCACCACATCTAATATAAGCTGCAGTTTATTACATTTTTGGTTTTAAATTTAATATCTCTTTAACTGTAAGTGGTATCGTCCACCTGGCTCAGTTGGGTAGCAGGGCTGTTAACATTTAGGGACAGGATTATCAGAACTATAAAACCTTTGGCAGGTAAAACAGCCCTAGATAAGCATTTAATTTGTATGTTCAGCTGTTTGCCTGGAAATCTGCTTTAGACCAGGCAGGACATCAAATGCACCCCATCCAAAAAAATTAAATAATTCTGGTCAAAAAGAAACCATTATTAACATTATTTAAAATAGACTGTACTATGGACAGTAGCACTTATGCATACAGACACAATATATGCATGCAGGCACCGTTGCATCACATCTTCACAATAGATTTATCTATATGTTTCATTTGTATCACAGTTTTGTATTTATAACAAATGCTGATTTTCTAGTAAGCTCAAGTGTTAACAGAGCAAAGTGTGTGGCCAAGAGGATTAATTTCAGTCAACAGACAGCAAGCAGCCTATTTCACTAGCTTGTGTGCTTGCAAAATAACTGGATCATGTTAATTACTGAAATTGGTAGGAATGCATTTGCTGTCCTTGTACATTCAACATAACAGTCATAAAAAAAATGCATAAAAAAACATTTTAGCACAGAGATACACACTTCCTTCATCCAGAAAGGAGGTAAAAAAGGGGACAAGCTTTTGATAGGTGCCTCCTTTACATCTGTGCTTTGAGCAACTGGCATGTGAATCACAGAATCACCGAAAATAATAACAGCAGAGTTATTCTGGAGGAACGTCAAAAATAACATTGGGGAGATAAACGGGGGACCATATGGCGTGCAGCATTATTTGTATACCATGCCAAAACAAACTTTTGGGGGGTTGAGCAGTTAAAAAAAAAAAAAAAAAAGAAGAGAGACCCACACACTCGAACGACAGTCAGTGACTAATCCCAGGAGAATTTCACATTGAGACTTTCATGACTAAGTGGCTTCTCCTCATTCTTGTTAGCAGAGAGTTGGACAGTATTCTTTACATGCTGTTATTAACCTCAGTGCAATTATTGCTTTATCCAATTACATCCACTTTACCTAATAGCTTGTAACAGTTTAAAATGGCTGGATGGTAACACCTGCACCATGTGTGCGGAAATGTGGTGACATGCAGCCAATACAACATATGTACAAACATCCATTCCTACTATTGAAATAAATACAAATACATTACAATTTAGAGCAATGAGAAATGTTGATGTTAAAGCGCGCAGAGATATTCAATGAATATTCAGACTGACTTGAGATGTTCTTAATGCCCTGCTGAGCACAGTTTCATGCATCGACTGTTTCGGAGTTCATTTAACGTATTGCAATTGCACAATGATGGCTTCTGTTTCAGATTTAGTTGGGAATTTACAGACTTATCATCTAGTTGACAGTGAGCTGAAATGTTTCACTTTGAAACGGCAGCCATCAACATACTACATCTTATGGTGGGTGATGCCATATAGGTGCATTCCATGTGCCCTCTTCTACTGTGGCTCCTTTCATTGATCTGTGCTTCCTTTGTACATTCTTTCCATCCATCTCAACCACTTGTGAACATTACAAACTCATTAATCTTTCTTCTACTTTCATCAATCCTTCCAGACTAATCTACTTAAGGGCTGATTTATCAAAGATGTAGTGTAGACACATTGCCTGTAGCAACCAAATTCCATTAATTTTATTTTTTAATTAATGAAAGTAAACATCTAATTGGTTGCATTAAGGTACTACCCACCGCTTTCTTCTCCTGCAAAATGTCACATAGGTTGTGCCATAGGTTGCAGGAAAGGAATGTTCTTGATTTCCCCATTAACACAGACAGTGTTGATGCAGGATTACCTCCTGCCGGGCCATTGTCTTCTCCCAGCGGAGGGCAGTTGAAGCTGTCCCTGCCGGGAGTAGACAGTGATTATGGCTATTGGTTATAGCAGCCGCTACCAATAATCGTAAAATAATCCTGAAGGCTTAGTACATTCAGTCTGCCCATTAACGGTTCAAATTTCAGCTGGTTCCTGCTGGACCAACCAAAATTCGAACCGTGTATGACCGCCCTAAAACTGGAGAGTGCTAAATCTGGTGCAGCTGTGCATGGTAGTCAACCAGCTTCTAGCTTCAGCTTGTTCAATTAAAGTGGTTGTAAAGGCAGAGAGTTTTTTTCTTTAAAGATAAAAAAAAACCTGTGTGCAGCAACCCCCCTCAGCCAAATCTTGATCCAGCAATGTCCACGAGTGCCTCGGCCATCCAGGACTCTCCCTCCTGATTGGCTGAAACACAGCAACAGTGTCTTTGGCTCCCACTGCTGTCAATCAAAGCCATTTAGCCAACAAGGAGAGAGAGTTGGCAGGGCTGAACCGCAGCTCTCTCTGTCTGAATGGATACAAGGCACTGCGGATCAGCTTGGGTGCCCCCATAACAAGCTGCTTGCTGTGGGGGCACTCAACAGGAGGGAGGGGCCAGGAGTGTTAGCAAGGGACCTGAGAAGAGGAGGATCTGGACTGCTCTGTGCAAAACCACTACACATATATATTACACATATTATAGTTTTGCTTTTTAGTTTTAGATACCCTCTACCCTCTGGTTAACATATATCTTCAGGGATGTTTTCTTTTGTTTTGTTGTCCTGTTGGGGATATTTAATTGCTTGCTCTGGTAACAAATGGAAATTAAAGTATAACTAAAGGCCAAACTTTTTTTTTTGGGGATAGGGATTAGAACACCTGTCAGTTTTTATTGCTGTCTGTGCACCTCTTTAGGGAGATTCACCCTCTCTATTTGTCCTGTTTAACATTATCATTGAAAGTGAGAGTAATAGTAAAAGAAAATTACAAATGTTGGTCTGTTCCCAGAAAAGTAACAGAGGGGCAATCTTCCAGTGTGGACAATAGTTCTGGTGGCCTGGGAGTCCCCTAAAAATTCCCTTAACTTGCAAGGATTTCCCTCTTACTTCCGGTTTTGCTATGGGACAGGAAGTGAAGGCAAATCTCCCCAATGGGACAAACATGGGAAAAATTAACCTTAGATGGGGTTATACAACTCCCTTCATCTATTCAAAATGAAAAAAACAAAGTTTTGCTTATAGTTCTACTTTAAGTTCCTGTTTTTGACACTGCTGTCCACTTTGCAGTATAGAGATTCAAGTCTCCGTACATCGTTGCTCATCCCAATGGCAGGGATCATTTTAAAACTGAGTTTGTAACAGATGTTGTATCCAACACAGGTGCTACAGGGTGGTGTATAATTACAGCAATTAGCAAACATATATCACTGTTCAGCTGTGATGATAATGTTCACTCAGTTGGTTCAGGAAAACATGCAAGATGTCACCCACACAGCAAGCATCTCCATTAAAATAGTCCCCAAATATAGAACATATTGCCTACTGTTTATGGAAACCCCAGATGTTCTTCATCAAGAGCCTCAGCCCTTCTATTAATATATATCACCTATACACCTTCACACAGTAAATCAGTGTCCTGATTACTTTGTGTGATTAACAATATGCATCATCTTTTATCATTCTTTCATTTACGCCACACGACATTTAACAAAAAAAAATAAAAACATTAAAGAGATCTGCACTGTTTGAACACCACCAAAAAGCTTGCTTGGCTTCACAGATATCTCAGTAGGAGAAAATAAAATACTTTTATGAGGTTTATTTAGTGCTGTACTTAAGGTTTGTCAGCATTTATCTGCTGAAAAATCTGGCCCTTTCAGCAATGCTGTATGCTTTCAAAATACTGAAATATACACCAGTATTAGGCATTGACTTCAGAGGGCTCCCGCTGAAAGAAACAGTCTGGGTCACCCTTTGAAGTTCATCATTGTTGCTCCATGTGTATTTACACTTACTTGTCTTCTTATCAGAATCCACTGTGACTAGGGTGAATCTCCCAGCAGGAAAACGCACATAACCTACAGTGCCTATAAACATTTTACTTCTGTTCTCTGTCACATCACCATTCCTGCAATAGTACTAGGACCAGAGTCTCAGATTCCTGGCCATAGTCCTAAAGGGATATGCATCCTTTTTAGATTTTTGTCCACTAGTCAATGCCAGTTAATCTTCAGTGAAAACTGTGGTTCACCATCAACCTTACTAACACCCCTATTGCAGGGGCCAACAGGGAGATAAAAAAAGGGCTACTCGGGCAGCTTATCTGCTCCTTATATACACTATTTCCAACAGGTCATGTTTTGAGGATTTATTTCAGTAAATATACTTATCTTAATTATTTCTCTGTAACTGATTAAATTACCTGCACAAGATAAAGGAATACTGTAAATTGGAATGCTGCATTAGAAAGCACTAGAGTCGAGCAACACTATAACATGTACACTGCTAATATGACAACCTACTATAAAAGTATAAGATGGTGTAAAGTTGGCCGGAGACATACCACTTTAGTCAGACACTACAAACTGCTAAGAGAGCCCACCATCAAACACATAAATCCACATGCATACCCTACAAGTATATATAATGCACTGGAGCTTTAAAGCTGGAGCCTGACACATCTACCATGCAGTAAAATAAAGATAAAAATTAAAAATAAAAATAAAAATAAGGATCAAAGTAATTCAGAAGAAGGAGGCCTTGTATCCGAAAAGGGTGAAAGACAGAAGGTGAGCCGTAACCAAGATCTCATATATGCACCTCTAGTGATCCCAGCAGCTCACCTCGGATCTGGCAAGCTGGACTTAATCAGCCTGGTCCTGATGGGTATGGTCCGGAGTTGGATATCACATTCGGGTCTCCATAAAGTGTATTACATGAAAAAGTAGAAGGGGTAAAAGCCAAATGGTGTAATAACGTCACAGAGAGGGGTGGAAATGTCTATGATCTAAGCCAGTGGAGATGCACTCACATGTGGGTGTAAAACTGGGGCTCTTATCCACGAACGCCGAGCTCGTCAGTCCCTCCTTCCTCTCCCTTACTAATTCTCCAGGATTAGGAGTCCCGTGTCCCCAATGGTTCGCGGATCAACTCTTGATGTGTATGAGGATCTCGGTAGTGTATGTGGGGTAAAAGAGAAGGACAAGCCTGATCGTGTGGTATCGTGAACAGCAACAAAACCCCAGGAATGCCCAGATGGTAATGCACTCACATAAACAATATGACATCCCCTGATGAAGTCACGTGCTGTGACGATACGCGTGGGGATTGGAGGGCTTGACACACTCTAGCATCCGACGAATGGACATACGAGTTCGCCACTCGTCAGATTGATGCAGAAATTTCGATTTTAAATGTGAGTTTTTTAATTGTTTTTAATAAATTTTTCACGCCTGACCGGGCTACGCTATGGTTGTCTATTCACTTCCCCCTATGTATGACTGCTACATCTGAGCATCCAGCCTGAGCCATAGACAGAGGGGAAGAGGTGGAGGCACAGATTCATTGCGAGTCCGCACTCGTGGAGGAAGGTCCTTTCTGTCATATTGTTTATGTGAGTGCATTACCATCTGGGCATTCCTGGGGTTTTGTTGCTGTTCACGATACCACACGATCAGGCTTGTCCTTCTCTTTTACCCCACATACACTCCCGAGATATCCACTATCGTGGATAAGAGCCCCAGTTTTACACCCACATGTGAGTGCATCTCCACTGGCTTAGATCATAGACATTTCCACCCCTCTCTGTGACGTTATTACACCATTTGGCTTTTACCCCTTCTACTTTTTCATGTAATACACTTTATGGAGACCCGAATGTGATATCCAACTCCGGACCATACCCATTAGGACCAGGCTGATTAAGTCCAGCTTGCCAGATCCGAGGTGAGCTGCTGGGATCACTAGAGGTGCATATATGAGATCTTGGTTACGGCTCACCTTCTGTCTTTCACCCTTTTCGGATACAAGGCCTCCTTCTTCTGAATTACTTTGATCCTTATTTTCATTTTTATTTTTAATTTTTATCTTTATTTTTATTGCCGTGTTTTTCAACATTTTTTATCTTACAACGCTATTGATTGGATCAAGTATTGATGAACTGTACCTTTACACGGTTGGACTGTGTTGTACCTGGACCTCTTTAGCACTGTGTCCTTGATTAAGGACTATTCAACATTATTGTTCACTGGTATATTAGTGTCACCCCTTTTGACTTTCCCCACCCCCTTTTTGTACTTGTATATGTATGTGGTTATATGCACACACACATTAATTTGTATAACACTTTACAGCGCAAATATTTCACTTGTTACATTCACCACTTTTGTCTATCGAGGTAGACCTCCTTTTTATTTGCAGCAGTATCCCCACTTTTCACTTGTCCCCTCACTTTAGACAGCGCAGGAGTTCACCTCACTTATACCATGCAGTACATTAGATATACACTAGAAATTTGGTAATGCTAATGGAAAACATATGCAGGTAAGGAAATACTCGAGTATGGGGCCCCGTACACACGACCGAGTTTCTTGGCAGAATTCAGCCAGAAACTCGATCGGAGCTGAATTCTGACGAGAAACCCGGCCGTGAGTACACTTTCGGCCGAGGAAGCCGACGAGTTCCTTGTCGAGCCAAATAGAGAACATGTTCTCTATTTCCTCATTGTTCAATGAGGAAAGTTGGCTCGCCGAGATCCTCGGCGGCTTCACACAGAACTCGACGAGCAAAACAATGAGTTTTGCCCGTCGAGTTCCTCGGACGTGTGTACGGGGCCTGAGAGTATGTGTGTTAGAGGCAAGTCAAATTAGCAATGGCCAATCTCATATATCCATCCTCACTGGCTCCTTCTAATGGTTACCCAAGAGAATCTTTACATCTTAATTGCAGGGAAATGTAATGTTAATATATAAAATTCAACTCCATTGAATCACATAATCCTTTTGAAAATATGTCTTGGATATTACACCCAAGCAACTTTTTTTAAAAACAAAAGTGAAAAAATCGTAACCATCCTTCATATTAATTTGCTCCTGGGAAAGCTAAGTACAACATTTTAAAAATGATCATGCATGTGCTCTTCAGAGATTGCTTGTTTATTTTTGCACTATTTTGGAGGGAATATGCTCACTGATCACTGTTTAAAAAAAAAGCAGTACTAGGGAGCCACAAAGAGCCTGGTATATGTTTATGAGGCTATGGTATATATGTAAAAAAAAAAAGTATTCTGATGGTTAAAGGAAGAGGACACCAAGCATCATTACACCAAGGAGCAGCACCCAGGAATTGGTTTTGATGCACTAGGCATGTACCCATTTTGCTTTGTATAGCTATAAAATCTTGACAACTGACCATACTTATGATTTTGAATTTTTTTTTTATTCCCAAGGGAAATTGGCATTGAATTTGAGATTGTGCTTTTAAACAGTCCTTTTTTCCATAAAGACTGTGACCTACAGATTGTTAAAAGACACTTGTCAGTCATAGTCAACCTTTTGTTAAATGCTAAATTGAGTAAGAGGTTCATACAATATTCATATTGATTTAGAGGAAAGTAAACACATTTGGCATTCACATTTCAGGGAGAAAACACTTTTTGCTGACCCATATAAACTACAATCAGATCAGTGCTTGGATCAATGTTACTTTGGTGTGCAACTTGCCCAATATAACCTTGCATACCTCCAATTTATTTGTACTGTCTGTAATATTTATTTCCAGGTCTGGCATGGAGATAACAGGGACACCCTGCAGGAAGTAATTATACAGTATAAATAAAGGCACTGAATAACAAGCAAACATCAGGTGATATTGTGGGTGTACTGAAAACACTTTTAGCTAGATGCTCTTAACATGAGAGAAAATGTTTTAAGAGGGGGGACATTTCAAGTGACTCCAAAAGGATGTTATATGAGTTAACTACAATTATGTACTGTATTTCAGAGCTACACTTAATGATTACCATTTAAAAAGTTCCCCTAAAACAGATAATGACACAGATCAGGACTTTTCTGGAGTTTCATCAAGGATTCTATTTACAAGACAAAAACAAAAGGTGTATTTTTTCAAAAAAGTGTTCCCTGTCTGATATGTGCAGTTTTTTGTTTATTTTTTAGTTGGATAGAGAGTTGACAAGTTAGATTTTAGGTTGTTAGGCCCCTTTCACACCAGACGGATCTGTCGCAGCAGAGTCCGCCAGCTAAGCGGGAGATCTCTCCCTGGATCTCCACTGAGTGGATGAAAGGCCCCTCTCTGCTCACTGGGAGGGGCTTGTCCAGCGCCGCTGTCTACTATGGAGAGATCGGACGAAAACGGACAAGCATGTCCATTGTCGTCAAATCTCACCCGATCCGATCTGCCATGGACGGATGGCGACATATCGCCATCCACCTGATTTTGGAGGATCGGGTTGGATGTCAGCGGACATGCCTCCGCTGACATCCCATGCTCCATAGAGATGTATGCAGGGCAGGACTTAGGGTGGTGGGGGCCCCTGGGCTTGAGTGTTGAAGCCGAGAATTGGGGGGGGGGTCGAAGTTGTTGAGCGGGGGGGGCGAATTGAAGTTGTTGAGCGGGGGGGAACGCATTAAAGTTTTGATCGGGGGGGGGTTCGCATTACAGTTGTTGAGGGGGGGAGTGCCTCTCACCTGTGCCAACAGCCGGGGCCACAGACTGTCGGCTTTCTTCCCTTCAGCAGCCACAGTCCTCCACACACCACTCCGGTTCCTCCTGCTTCTGTGCTGCCTCCTCTTGCAGTGCGGGAAAATTAACCCTTTTGCGGGACTGCGGGAAGAATCTGTCTGTGCGGGAAAGTCCCACAGAATCCGTGCGTGTTGGGAGGTATGCGCAGGGCCGCCATCAGGAATTTTGGGGCACCTTGCACAGCTTAAGGCATGGGCCCCCTGAAGCAGAGAACCTAGGGGGGGTGCTGCCGCCTGAAATTGAGAAGCGGGGGGGCTGCCGCAAATTGAGAAGCGGGGGGGGCCTTTACAAAAAAGAAGAAATAAAGAAGAAAACAAATATATATATATATATATATATATATATATATATATATAAAAAAATACATAAAAAAAGGGAGGTTGCCATCCGGGGCCCTGGGGACCTCTGGGCCCCTGGGAACCTCTGGGCCTTTTAATAAAAAATAAAAAAAAATAAACAAAAATAAAAAAATAAACATTTATAAAAAAAAGGGGGGGTTGCCACATGGGGCCCTGGGGACCTCTGAGCCCTTTAATAAAAAAAAAAAAAAAATATATATATATATAAAAAATTTTTTTTTTTTATAAAAAAATAAAAAAGGTGGGTTGCCATCCGGGGGCCCTGGAGAACCCTGGGCCCTTTAATAATAATAATAAAAAAAATATATATATATATATATATATATATATATATATATATATATATATATATATATAAAAATAAAAAATATATAAAAAACATTTTTTTACAAAAAATAAATAAAAAAAGGGGGGTTGCCGTCCGGGGCCCTGGGGACCCCCTTTTTTTTAAAGGGGGCCCCCTTTTGGGCGGGGGCCCTGGGCTTGAGCCCAGTCAAGCCCAATGGCAAGTCCGGCCCTGGATGTATGGAGTGGCTGTTTAGGTCCGCCGAAAAAACTGACAGGCGGACCTGAACGGTCCAACCGTGTGAAAGGTGCCTTAGATGTTAATTTTTTATTACCATCTGTGTTTCCACTAAAAATAGCCACCCTCTCAGTTTGTCCTCATAACCAGTGTTATGAGAAAGAAAGCGAGAGACAAGTGGTGAACAAGACGAGAGCTTTCCCTTTGGAAAAATTTTCTCTCACCTCCTGTTGTGTCTACAGTAGATATGTAAATGGAAATTTCTCCAATGGGAGTTGGCAAAACTGACAGGGATATGCCCTTTTATTATCTATCCAACATTAAAAAGAGTTTTGGTTTATATATACTTTTTATGTATAATAATTTTTTAAAACCAGCAGTAAAACAGCATTAAAACAAATAATCACTGACCTCCCTGGCTGCATGTAATGTGGATTAATTCATTCAAAAATATCACAGCAGAGATTCTGAATTCTTATGCCCCGTATACACACAATCAAATTTTCGGATGAAAAAACCTTGGATGGTTTTTCCAATGGAATTCTGCTCAAGCTTGGCTTGCTTACACACGGTCACACAAAAGCTCTCAGAAATGTCATCCGTCAAGAACGCCGTGACATACAACACTACAACGAGCTGAGAAAATTAAGTTCAATGCTTCTGAGCATGTGTCGAATTGTTTCCGAGCATGCGTCGGAATTTTGCACATTGGAATTGCCAAAGGTGATCGTATTTTCCGATGGAGCATACACACGGTTGGAATTTCCGTTCAAAAGCTCATATCAGAATTTCCGATCGTGTGTGCGGGGCATAACAGCTTTGATCCAAACACATGTTCCGAATGGCTTGGCTTGGGCCTATTTTGTTTATTAAACAAAGAAGTTTCCTCTCAGTTTAGTTCTCGGCAGTTCTCAGAGGAAAATTTTCTCCACTGCAGCCTGTTTATGAATCTGAGAACTTCTCAGAGGGAGAACAGAGGAGAAGTTTTTACATCCAAGATTTGTGTAAAAGTGGGTGGGTTGCCTGTAATCTTGTGAGATATTGTGAGATTATAGTGCAGCTGAGTTTAAAAAGTGAAACATTTAAAAGAACATGTAATGACATGTACAGACACATGATAACTAACTAAATAAATAAATATACACTGCTCAAAAAAATTCTAATTAAAAGAACATTAGCATCATGTCAATTAAACTCCTGGGATATTGATCTGGTCAGTTAAGTAGCAGAGGGGGTTGTTAAAAATGTCAGCTGCTTTGGTGTTAATGAAATTAACAACAGGTGCGCTAGATGGGCAACAATGAGACCACCTCCAAAACAGACCTATACAGGCTTGACAATGGCACCCTGGCTGCTATTAGGTATCAGGATGAAATCCTTGGACCTATTGTCAGACCCTACACTGGTGCAGTGGGTCCTGGTTTCCCCCTGGTGCATGGCACTGCCCGGCCTCATGTGGCAAGAGTATGCAGCCAGTTCCTTGAGGATGAAGGAATTTATACAATTGAATGGCCCCCACGCTCGCCTGACCTAAATCCAATAGAACACCTCTGGGACATTATGTTTCAGTCCATCCAATGCCGTCAGGTTGCACCCCAGTTTGTTCAGGAGCTCAGTGATGCCCTTGTCCAGATCTGGGTGGAAATACCAGGACACCATCCATCATCTCATTAGGAGCATCCCCCAACATTGCCAGGCATGCATACAAGCGGGGTCATACAAAATACTGAGTACCATTTTGAGTTGCTGCAATGAAATTTCAGCAAAATGGACAAGCCTGCTGCATAATTTTTTCACTTAGATTTTTTGGGGTTTCTTTGAATTCAGCCCTTTGTAGGTTGATAATTTTAATTTCCATCAAACGATGTGGCATCCTTTCATTCCTAATACATTACCAGTCCATATCAGTATAGATATCTAGCATGAAATTGTTCCCCATTGAGATCTGATGTGTTTTCAAAGTGTTCCTTTATTTTTTTTGAGCAGTATATATATATATATATATATATATATATATATATATATATATATATATATATACACATATATATATATATATATATATATACTGCTCAAAAAAATTAAAGGAACACTTTGAAAATACATCAGATCTCAATGGGGAAAAATCAATTCATTTCAATGGAGAGGGGCGTTTTTGGAGCGTTTTCTTCAGCGCTCAAAAGCTGCTCCAAAGATGCTGCTTACAGGACTCAGTGTGAAAGGGTCCATTGAGATGCATGGAGAGCGTTTAATGAGCATTTTAAGAGTGCTATTTTTAACGCTAAAACGCTGTAAAAACTCTTCAGTGTGAAAGGGGTCTAAATGTTATGGTGGTTTCCGTATATCTAGTTATAACTGAATAAAATATCTGCTTCAGTAATTAATAGCCCAGTACTATCAGTTATAGCAATACTGCAAATTTGTTGTGATGCACAGTTGTTATGACCTGGCTGTTTTTTGTAGAGGAGGGGGTGAAAAGATGTCACTATATGAACCATACTACATTTGTTCCTCTCCAGCTGCTTACTAATGCTATAGCTCAACACTTTTGTGCTTACTGTATTTGCTAATATAAAAAGATCTGAGGCAGCAATTAAAGTCTATTTTTATATTAGTAAAACTGTGATACCTGGGGTGTATGAACTTAAGGTTACTGTGGTGTAGAGCATACAGCCTAGTTGAGCTAAAATACTTGGTATTAAAGGCCTATTTCATAACCCTCATACATCTAAGAATGGCTCACTAACATTTTAAGGTTATATATTATGACCATCAAAGATTACAGAGGTCACACGGGCATTAATAAAACATTGGATCCCTGTGAAAACCCCATTAAAATAATGTTTTATTTAAATGTTCTTTGTAAGCATAAATTTTGCATTCATTGCAGTATTTTTCACTCTACAGTAGCAAATTCACAAATTTAAACGGGTCATGACATTTTGCTACGCATTTACGAAAGAAAGTGCCTTCACAAGAGATTGTAATGATTTCAAGCAGAAAAAAGTTAGGGATAATTTGAAATATGTATGTCAGCCTTTAAAGATCCAAATGAAGTTAAATGAAATGTATGATAAAGTCATTACCACAGGGGTACCCCGAACCATAATGTGTAATATACTGTACTAAAGTAATGACACCATTGTGATCATAATATTATGAAATCTTTTACTGTATCGTGCCATGGAGCAGCATGAGAAGGTGGATATTTTGCAGATATCTGACTGTTATGGATGAGGGAATCTTTGTGGGATTTGCAGGAGGTTCATCCAACCCCAAACAGCATCTCAATCTATGGAGGTGAATCTTGATAATCAATTCTGCCCATTTTCAGGGCTAATAAGCAGGGGGTTGTCAAAAAAGGACATGGGGAGCTGGACACCTAACATCTAACAAAGCAAAAGAAATTAAAAAAAATACCATACAGCAAGCAGAGCATCATCCTTTTATTTTATGAAAAAATCACTATTCCTCTCAATTACATGCATGGGAGATTCTATTAAGCTGTATGTGGTTTTACACAACAGTACTATTTTCACAGAGAGTGCGACAATACCATATTTGGACGTTGCATATTTTGGATGCGTAATTTTTTGTGAGGAGATTTTTTTTTACATTTATAGTTAGGTTGACTTTATATGTATCCTGTATCCAAAGTAATTGCAAAAATTATATAAATATAGACAGGTGTGTGTGGTAGAAATTGGCTAGGGTCAGGGCAATTTGGGAAAACTTAAATAGGCAGTTAAAAAGGCCAGATGGGCCCTTTTTTTAATGTATCTTCTGCTGACAGTAGTGTTGTAGTCGTCATCCTCTGACTTCAGTGTATTAGTTGTGGTGAACTGTTGCAACTGTGGTTAATACTGTACATGTATGAGGAAACACATGAGGCCTAGTACACACGAGAGGATTTATCCGCGGATATGGTCCACCGGACCGTTTCCGCGGATAAATCCTCTCGAGGATTTGTGAGGATTTTGATCCGATGGAGTGTACTCACCATCGGATCGAAATCCGCGCCGAAATCCCATCGCGATGACGTGTCGCGATGACGTGACGCGGCGACGTGCGCGACGCTGTCATATAAGGAATTCCACGCATGCGTCGAATCATTACGACGCATGCGGGGGATTGATTCGGACGGATTGATCCGGTGAGTCTGTACAGACCAGCGGATCAATCCGTTGGGATGGATTCAAGCGGATAGATTTTAAAGCATGTCTTAAAATTTTTATCCGCTGGAAATCCATCCCAGGGGATAAAAATCTGCGGAAACAGATCCGCTGGATTGTACACACCAGGGGATCTATCCGCTGGAGCCGGTCCGCGGATCAATTCCAGCGGATGGATCCTCTTGTGTGTACGGGGCCTGACTCTGCATCACAGAGCTCAGTGGGAGCAACACCTCAATGAGGTGAGTTTGCAACAAAAGGCATTCCTCACCTCCTTGTTCCTCACTTTCTGCAACCTCCCCCTCCACAGCATCCTTCTGCTGCATCAACAACAACATCTGCAGTCCGTAGTGACAAAGGCTTAGGATTAGGATACTTTCTTCCCAATCACCCCTATGCCCAACGTGTCAATTCCAGGTTACAAAACTCTCAACGTCTCAATTCCAGGTTACAAAACTGGTCCACACTGTCTACAGCAGGGTGCAGATAATGAGCAAGGGCTTGGGGTCAGGTAAGTATTGACAAGGATGCAAAATATGCTTCACAACACACTTGGTCAAACATCTGGTGGCTGCAGAGAATGCAGGAGGAGACACACAGCTGGAGCTAGCAGTGCCACTACTTGTCTTGTCTGATGGTGAAACCTGTACCCCTACTCTTCATTGGCATCATTCTCCTTCTGCGAGTACTGCCAATGTGCCCTTGTGCTCCTCCTTCTCAAGGTGTAGAGCATTCACCGGTCTGGAATTGGTGATAAGGTTTCATTTTCCTACTCTCCATTCTTAAGGGCATAGAACAGTCATGTGCTGTTAATGTGCCCTTTTGTTCCTTTGTTTCTTCTGCTAATTCCATTATAGCCTCACCAACAGAGCTCTGCACTGTTTTTAATAGTCTTTTATTTTATTTTTTAAAGTATCTGCTGCTGGAGCAGAAGAAAAAATATCCCTCAATCACCCCCATGCTCAGTGTCTATATGTCAGCTTTGCCAACACTCCTTTTTGTGAGTTTTTGGCCTGTGACAGGTATGCAGATGCCATTATTTTGGCCAGGAGACTATCTCCCAGCGGCCATCATTTTTCACATAAGTCCATATCTGCCAGTTGGAATGAAAGCAGGTAACAGGAGGCAGAGAAGGAATACAAGGAGGGTCGGAGTGTAGCAGTGAGGAGGATGTGGTGGGTTGGATTCTGGCAGTGAGGGGAAGGAGTGTTAGTGTGCTGGTGGTAAGGAGGAGGATGACACTGAATGTGACTTCAAGGAGGATGTTTCACCTCTCCCCAGTGCACAGGTAAAATTGGGGGATCTACTGCCACCTTCCCAGAGGGAGCTCTAAATGTGGCACTTGGAGGATGTTCTGTGACAACCTCTTTGCAACAAAACATATTGCAGAATTCTATAAACATTGGCTCTGTCCTTCACCTTTATGAAGAAAAAAATAGCCAGGACTAAAGTAAGAAGTAAAGGCTCTGCATGAAGAGGTAGTATTTTTATTTATTTTTTATATGTAATATTTTTTACAGATCTACACTTTTTATGGTTATCTTTTATAATTGTTATTTTCCTTGTAAGGCTGTCCCTGCCATTGTCAAGTAAACACAGGCAGGGATGGAAATACAAACTACCTTATGCAAAAAGGAAGGTCCTAGCCTCCACCCCATCTTGTCCTAATACAGAAATTAAAAAGGATTTCTTGCAAGATAAGTCTGCCAGCTCAGACACTCACCTTGAAAAGGTGATGGTTCTAAAGAATATCACTCTGAATGGAAGAATAATGTGCCTAATGGGTGAAAAAAAAAGATTTTTGTACTTGAGGAACCTTACCCCAGATATAAAATGTTCCCAGTTGTGTCCCCATCATATCTTGTGTCCCATAGGTTAGCCCTTACTGGCGGTCCTTTTTGATGTTTGGGAGACACTCAGCCCAGGAAAAGATTATGAGACACTGGATCCCTCTCATCCCTCTCTTCCTCCCTCCCCTTCCATGCCCCATGATTGGATAGTGATCCTCAAGGGAGAAGCAAGGGGACCTGTTTCCAACACATACTGTACATGAATGTGCCGCAAGCATCTACAACTATGGTGTGAAGGCACAACAGAATTGTAGAGAGTGTCTACTAGGTGTGTAGGGTTGTGCCTAGGGTCAGCATATATCAGATATGGTCCCTCTAAACTAGAATCCTTGAACCCTCTCTTTCTTCAGATAGATAGATAGTTAGATAAATAGGTATTTTACAGGTTAGGTGACCATATCTTATTTGTGCCCCCCCCCCCCCCCCCCCATTTATTATCCAATAAAACTGCTGGACAACTGGCCATATTGCAATATCTGGAATTAGAAATATTTCTACTAATATAGAAGCAGGCACATTCTGTTCATAAGCTTTTCGATAACAACCAGATATTCACTTTCATCTGTAACCTGCACTTTAATAATGAGAAGAAAAATGTAAATAATCACAATGAAGTTTTATTTCAGATGTTTTGATAAATAATGCCCATCATGGTCTGCATGTGGTAATTTAGAAAGTTAACATGATGGTGATGGAGATGACGAAAATTATATCTTAACAGCACTAGATAAGCAGCATTGTTTTAAGCAAATCAACTCATACTCCTGGAATACATCTGGATGGGATTCAGAATCCACTAGGAATTCAGAGTGATTAAACAATGTCAGACAGGCAATCCTAAGAGCTGCATCATTAGTCGTTAATTTAGAACACAGTGTAATGGCACTAATTATTAATGCAAATGAGACCATTCCCAATCCATGCACATCCCCATACAAATTCTGCATAGCATTACATAGCGCTTATTACATCTCCTGAGCACCTAAAACTAGTTGACATGTCTGAAGCTGTTAATACAAGCTAATAAGATTTGTGGATAAGTTCCTTAAACTGCTTCTATAACGGTACATACACACTGTTTCCAAGACCAAAAGTGCCTTCACATTGCATGATAAACAGTAACGACTAATAAAGTTTCTACAAAACTAATAAGGACAAAACACTTCATTACATTGGAATATTGATTGACAATGCTATTTGGATAAGAGCTGCATATACATCATTAATATTCCCTTCAGAGACCTGGCTCTGTAATGAGCTTGTGGAACAAAAGGCTGCTGAAAGGCTGAGGAGGCTACTTTGTAACATTTACCAGAGAAGAATATAATAAAAAAAAAACTTATTACAGTATTTCATGCTGTAGGAAGGAGATGTAAAATGCAAAAATATCAAAAAAGTGCTATACACATCTAATGCAATAATATTGTGCAACAAATACAATAAATCACAAATAATGTAAATTAAAGTCCAATCAGTATATGCAATCACCACTGTGATACTGTGATCCAAATAATAGACGTGCTCCATGTTCCACCACCATACAAATTGGCCGCTCACCTCAAAGTCATGACCGCTGCATTATCAAAAGGTCAAAGTAAGTGTTGTTCCCCTTAGGGATAAATGATGGGCTACGACAGACTCTTGGCAAATCCTCACAGGTCCTCAGGAACTCAGGGCCTGATCCACAAAAGGGATACGCCGGCGTATCTACTGATACGCCGTCGTATCCCTGTTTCTATCTATGGAACTGATCCACAGAATTAGTTTCTCATAGATAGGCAGAAGATCCGACATGTGTAAGGGACTTACACTGTCGGATCTTAGGATGCAGTACCGCAGCCGCCACTGGGGGCATTTATCGTTGAAATCCAGCGTCGGGTATGCAAATTAGCACTTACGGAGATCCACGAAGCTTTTACGCTTCGTTTTTTCTCCGTAAGTATTAGTTTGCCGTCGCAAAATTAGGACTGCTTTTACAAAGTGTAAACTGTTTACACCTTGTAAAAGTATACCCTTCTATCCCGCGTCGCTGTCATTTTTTAAAAAAATAAAAATAATTCCCGCCGCAACTCTTTTTTTTTTTTTTACATGAATAAAATACATGAATACAAAATACCAGCTATTTGACATATGTTAGTCTCACCAAGCTGGGGAGGTCCAGCAACTACAGGGGAGGCACATGTGCGGACACAAATGTAAAGTATCTATATTTAACAGGCTAATTTGGAATAATTTATGTAATGTATGTATCCAATTTTAGTGCTTGATGGTTACTGCGTAATCTTGGCTCCCACACCTGTGCCCTGAGAAAGATACTCTATATTTATTGCAGCATGTTAGCCCTCCATGTAGGCACTGGACCTCCCTGACTTGGTGAGCCTATAATATATCAAATAGTTGGTAATTTATGAATTTTATGTTTTTTGTACTCTCAACTGTCTAAACATCTTATTTTTTTTACCTCGCCCCACTCCTTAAAGAAGCAGGGTACTCCTGTGAAAAGGTTGAGACTGCCTACCCATGGAAGATATCTCAAGCTTAGCCGCAAACTAAGAATTTACATAGTCTTCAGAAATGTATATGTTTTGGTGTCTTTATTTCCACAGGTGGCTTATGAGGGAGGCTTTTGTGCGCTGACATATACACTTTTTTTTATATATGTGTTTTTATTGTGAATTGTGTTAATAAAAAATAATGAATAATTGTATATTTTTTTTGTTGTAACTGCCACCTAAAAAGACCAACTTTTGAATTTTTTGCCTATGTTATCAGGATTTTGGTGCCCTTGGCAATCCGTTTATTCATTATTGTGTTAATGAGGGGTGGCAGCCAAGGAGTGTTACCGGTAATTGGTATGTATAAAAGCCTTGAGAGTGGGATGTTATTCCCATATATAAATTTGGGGGTTTTCAAAATCAAATGTGAATTTGTGTGGTAATACTAAACGTATGTCTATTAGAGTTTTGTCTACAATGTTTTACGCACATCAATTGCTATATATTTGTAGTTTATAATGACACTATTTACATGTAAGTTAGACATTTCAGTAAAATTTTAACAAATATGAGAACAATGTGTCTCTGGCCTGCTGACCATCTAATTAGTATGGTGAATCACCTTTGCTAAGCAACTGCTTTCATGCAAAGTATTACATTCATCAAGTATATTTTCTTAGGCCCCGTACACACTTCCGAGGAACTCGACGGGCAAAACTCATCGTTTTGCTCGTCAAGTTCTGTGTGAAGCCGACGAGGATCTCGGCGAGCCAACTTTCCTCATTGAACGAGGAAATAGAGAACATGTTCTCTATTTGGCTCGACGAGGTACTTGTCGGCTTCCTCGGCCGGAAGTGTACACACGGCCGGGTTTCTCGGCAGAAATCAGCTCCGATCAAGTTTCTGGCTGAATTCTGCCAAGAAACTCGGACGTGTGTACGGGGCCTCAGTAATGCCTAGATAATGTATGGCAGAACCAGTAAACACCTATGACATCTATGAAGCTTTGAAACTAAATTAATAATGTTCCAAAAAACCCTTAATGTCAACAAGGATTATAAAAAAAAAGTTAACATTTTAATGATACTTTGTAAGGATTTTGAAATTAATTCCTTTCTCTCAACAATTTTTATTCCAAGTTTGGAATATTTAAATCCCAGTGCACCCATGTCCAATGAACTTGCCCATAAAAAAAAAGACCAATGGCATTACAGGGAATTCCAGAGAGATACCTTCCCAGAGTTCTCTTCACACACAAAATGGCACGATTGATGGGAAGCCCCTCATAGCTGAAGATTGAGCATTGAGGATATTGAATTATACTTTCTCCTCTAGAAAGGAGACCCATCACTGGACCCATTAGAATACTGCTGGAACTTGAAAGGTAAATATTAGTAATATGATCATTTATATAAGCATTTTTAATCTCTTACCTGAATGCACCAGTAAATTGGTTAGTGTACAAGCGACCCCTAAAACCAGCAGGGAAGATGAACCACCCGTATGACCCCCACCCCCCTTTCCTTGCTGGCACCACCTTCTGGTAACCTGGGAGAAAAACCCCTTTTTAAAGCAATTCTGAAGAGAATGTGCATGGGTATTTACATGGTAAGGCCAGTAAACCCTGCTAGCACTTTACACTTCGAATACACATAGTTTGAACACTACAAAGAGATTTGTTGGGCAAATTCATCTGCAGCCTGAAATCTGTTTACCCATTTTACTGTACAGGTAAATGATTGCCATTGAATATAATAAAATGATGAATTGCAGTGAAGGATTCATTGGGGGAATTTACCAGTACCAGATTAAATGTTTTTTTTTTTTTTTTAAATAAGACTCAAGTTTGGCTTTACATGTCCTGCAGGCTGTAAATGTCCTGCCACAGTACAATATTTAAATATATGGCTATTTTTGAATATTTTTTTTTCTTTTTCAAAACAGCTTTTATGTTTGCATAATAATGTAATTTACAGAGAATTAGCATGTG